>NC_140595.1:711409663-711908873 GCF_964204655.1 Triturus cristatus | reverse complement strand
TCCCTCCTACCAGGGCTGGAACAGAGTGTTACCTTCCCCTCTATCCTTCCTAGCCCTCCTATCCCTCCTACCGCCTATCCCTCCTTCCCTCCCTCCCACCAGGGCTGGAACAGAGTGTTACCTTCCCCTCTATCCTTCCTATCCCTCCTACCGCCTATCCCTCCCTCCGCCTATCCCTCCCTCCCTCCTACCAGGGCTGGAACAGAGTGTTACCTTCCCCTCTATCCTTCCTATCCCTCCTATCCCTCCTACCGCCTATCCCTCCCTCCCTCTCACCAGGGCTGGAACAGAGTGTTACCTTCCCTTCTATCCTTCCTATCCCTCTTACCGCCTATCCCTCCTACCGCCTATCCCTCCCTCCTACCTGGGCTGGAACAGAGTGTTACCTTCACCTCTATCCTTCCTATCCCTCCTATCCCTCCCACCGCCTATCCCTCCCTCCCACCAGGGCTGGAACAGAGTGTTACCTTCCCGTCTATCCTTCCTATCCCTCCTATCCCTCCTACCGCCTATCCCTCCCTCCCACCAGGGTTGGAACAGAGTGTTACCTTCCCCTCTATCCTTCCTATCCCTACTATCCCTCCTACCTACCGCCTATCCTTCCTACCGCCTATCCCTCCCTCCCTTCCACCAGGGCTGGAACAGAGTGTTATATTGCCCTCTATCCTTCCTATCCCTCCTACCGCCTATCCCTAACTTCCTCCCACCTGGGCTGGAACAGAGTGTTACCTTCCCCTCAATCCTTCCTATCCCTCCTATCACTCCTACCGCCTATACCTCCCTCCCTCCCACCAGGGCTGGAACAGTGTGTTACCTTCCCCTCTATCCTTCCTATCCCTCCTATCCCTCCTACCGCCTATCCCTCCCTCCCTCCCACCAGGGCTGGAACAGAGTGTTACCTTCCCCTCTATCCTTCCTATCCCTCCTACCGCCTATCCCTCCTACCGCCTATTCCTCCCTCCCTCCCACCAGGGCTGGAACAGAGTGTTACCTTCCCCTCTATCCCTCCTATCCCTCCAACCGCCTATCCCTCCCTCCCTCCCACCAGGGCTGGAACAGAGTGTTACCTTCCCCTCTATCCTTCCTATCCCTCCTACCGCCTATCCCCCCTACCGCCTATCCCTCCCTCCCACCTAGGCTGGAACAGAGTGTTACCTTCCCCTCTATCCTTCCTATCCCTCCTACCGCCTATCCCTCCCTCCCTCCCACCAGTGCTGGAACAGAGTGTTACCTTCTCCTCTATCCTTCCTATCCCTCCTATCCCTCCTACCGCCTATCCCTCCTACTGCCTATCCCTCCCTCTCACCCACCAGGGCTGGAACAGAGTGTTACCTTCCCCTCTATCCTTTCTATCCATCGTATCCCTCCTACCGTCTATCCCTCCTACCGCCTTTCCCTCCCTCCCTCCTACCAGGGCTGGAACAGAGTGTTACCGTCCCCTCTATCCTTCCTATCCCTCCTACCGCCTTTCCCTCCCTCCCTCCTACCAGGGCTGGAACAGAGTGTTACCTTCCCCTCTATCCTTCCTATCCCTCCTACCGCCTACCCCTCCCTCCCACCTGGGCTGGAACAGAGTGTTACCTTCCCCTCTATCCCTCCTATCCCTCCTACCGCCTATCCCTCCTACCGCCTATCCCTCCCTCCCTCCCACCAGGGCTAGAACAGAGTGTTACCTTCCCCTCTATCCTTCCTATCCCTCCTATCCCTCCTACCGCCTATCCCTCCTACTGCCTATCCCTCCCTCCCTCCCACCTGGGCTGGAACAGAGTGTTACCTTCCCCTCAATCCTTCCTATCCCTCCTACCACCTATCCCTCCCTCCCTCCCACCAGGGCTGGAACAGAGTGGTAACTTCCCCTCTATCCTTCCCATTCCTCCTATCCCTCCTACCGCCTATCCCTCCCTCCCTCCCACCAGGGCTGGAACAGAGTGTTACCTTCCCCTCTATCCTTCCTATCCCTTCTATCCCTCCTACCGCCTATCTCTCCCTCCCTCCCACCAGGGCTGGAACAGATTACCTTCCCCTCTATCCTTCCTATCCCTCCTATCCCTCCTATCCCTCCTACCGCCTATCCCTCCCTCCCTCCCACCAGGGCTGGAACAGAGTGTTACCTTCCCCTCTATCCTTCCTATACCTCCTATCCTTCTTACCGCCTATCCCTCCTACCGCCTATCCCTCCTACCGCCTATCCCTCCCTCCCTCCCGGGCTTGAACAGAGTGTTACTTTCCCCTCTATCCTTCCTATCCCTCCTATCCCTCCTACCGCCTATCCCTCCCTCCCGCCTATCCCTCCCTCCCTCCCACCTGGGCTGGAACAGAGTGTTACCTTCCCCTCAATCCTTCTTATCCCTCCTATCCCTCCTACCGCCTATCCCTCGCTCCCACCAGGGCTGGAACAGAGTGTTACTTTCCCCTCTATCCTTCCTATCCCTCCTATCCCTCCTACCGCCTATCCCTCCCTCCCTCCCACCAGGGCTGGAACAGAGTGTTACCTACCCCTCTATCCTTCCTGTCCCTCCTATCCCTCCTACCGCCTATCCCTCCCTCCCTCCCACCAGGGCTGGAACAGAGTGTTACCTTCCCCTATCCTTCCTATACCTCCTATCCCTCCTACCGCCTATCCCTCCCTCCCTCCCTCCCACCAGGGCTGGAACAGAGTGTTATCTTCCCCTCTATCCTTCCTATCCCTCCTACTGCCTATACCTCCCTCCCTCCCACCAGGGCTAGAACAGAGTGTTACCTTCCCCTCTATCCTTCTTATCCCTCCTATCCCCCCTACCGCCAATCCCTCCTACTGCCTATCCTCCCTCCCTCCCACCATGGCTGGAACAGAGTGTTACCTTCCCCTCTATCCTTCCTATTCCTCCTATCGCCTATCCCTCCTACCGCCAGTCCCTAACTCCCTCCCACCTGGGCTGGAACAGAGTGTTACCTTCCCCTCAATCCTTCCTATCCCTCCTATCACTCCTACTACCTATCCCTCCCTCCCTCCCACCAGGGCTGGAACAGAGTGTTACCTTCCCCTCTATCCTTCCTATCCCTCCTATCCCTCCTATCCGTCCTACCGCCTATCCCTTCTACCCCCTATCCTTCCCACCCTCCCACCAGGGCTGGAACAGAGTGTTACCTTCCCCTCTATCCTTCCTAGCCCTCCTATCCATCCTACCGCCTATCGCTCCCTCCCTCCCACCAGGGCTGGAACAGAGTGTTACCTTCCCCTCTATCCTTCCTATCCCTCCTACCGCCTATCCCTCCCTCCCTCCTACCAGGGCTGGAACAGAGTGTTACCTTCCCCTCTATCCTTCCTATCCCTCCTATCCCTCCTATCCCTCCTACCGCCTATCCCTCCCACCAGGGCTGGAACACAGTGTTACCTTCGCCTCAATCCTTCCTATCCCTCCTACCGCCTATCCCTCCCTCCCACCAGGGCTGGAACAGAGTATTACCTTCCCCTCTATCCTTCCTATCCCTCCTACCGCCTATCCCTCCTACCGCCTATCCCTCCCTCCCTCCCACCAGGGCTGGAACAGAGTGTTACGTTCCCCTCTATCCTTCCTATACCTCCTATCCCTCCTACCGCCTATCCCTCATACCGCCTATCCATCCTACCGCCTATCCCTCCCTCCCTCCTACCACGGCTGGAACAGAGTGTTACCTTCTCCTCTATCCTTCCTATCCCTCCTACCGCCTATCCCTCCCTCCCTCCCACCAGGGCTGGAACAGAGTGTTACCTTCCCCTCTATCCTTCCTATCCCTCCTACCGCCTATCCCTCCCTCCCTCCCACCAGGGCTGGAACAGATTGTTACCTTCCCTTCTATCCTTCCTATCCCTCCTATCCCTCCTACCACCTATCCCTCCTACTGCCTATCCCTCCCTCCCTCCCACCTGGGCTAGAACAGAGTGTTACCTTCCCCTCTATCCTTCCTATCCCTCCTATCCTTTCTACCGCCTATCCCTCCCTCTCACCAGGGCTGGAACAGAGTGTTACCTTTCCCTCTATCCTTCCTATCCCTCCTACCGCCTATCCCTCCTACCGCCTATCCCTCCCTCCCTCCCACCAGGGCTGGAACAGAGTGTTACGTTCCCCTCTATCCTTCCTATCCCTCCTATCCCCTATCCCTCCTATCCCCTATCCCTCCTATCCCCTATCCCTCCTACCGCCTATCCCTCCCTCCCTCCCACCAGGGCTGGAACAGAGTGTTACCTTCCCCTCTATCCTTCCTATCCCTCTTAGCCCTCCTACCGCCTATCCTCCCTCCCTCCCACCAGGGCTGGAACAGTGTTACCTTCCCCTCTATCCTTCCTATCCCTCCTATCCCTCCTACTGCCTATCCCTCCCTCCCTCCCACCAGGGCTGGAACAGAGTGTTACCTTCCCCTCTATCCTTCCTATCCCTCCTATCCCTCCTACCGCCTATCCCTCCTAACGCCTATCCCTCCCTCCCTCCCACCAGGGCTAGAACAGAGTGTTACCTTCCCCTCTATCCTTCCTATCCCTCCTACCGCCTATCCCTCCTACCGCCTATCCCTCCATCCCTCCCACCTGGGCTGGAACAGAGTGTTACCTTCCCCTCTATCCTTCCTATCCCACCTATCCCTCCTACCGCCTATCCCTCCCTCCCTCCCACCAGGGCTGGAACAGAGTGTTACCTTCCCCTCTATCCTTCCTATCCCTCCTATCGCTCCTACCGCCTATTCCTCCCTCCCTCTCACCAGGGCTGGAACAGAGTGTTACCTTCCCCTCTATCCTTCCTATCCCTCCTATCCCTCCTACCGCCTATCTCTCCCTCCCTCCCACCAGGGCTGGAACAGAGTGTTACCTTCCCCTCTATCCTTCCTATCCCTCCTATCCCTCCTACCGCCTATCACTCCCTCCCTCCCACCAGGGCTGGAACAGAGTGTTACGTTCCCCTCTATCCTTCCTATCCCTCCTATCCCCTATCCCTCCTATCCCATATCCCTCCTATCCCCTATCCCTCCTACCGCCTATCCCTCCCTCCCTCCCACCAGGGCTGGAACAGAGTGTTACATTCCCCTCTATCCTTCCTATCCCTACTATCCCTCCTACCGCCTATCCCTCCCTTCCTCCCACCAGGGCTGGAACAGAGTGTTACCTTCCCCTCTATCCTTCCTATACCCTCCTATCCCTCCTACCGCCTATCCCTCCTAACGCCTATCCCTCCCTCCCTCCCACCAGGGCTAGAACAGAGTGTTACCTTCCCCTCTATCCTTCCTATCCCTCCTACCGCCTATCCCTCCTACCGCCTATCCCTCCCTCCCTCCCACCTGGGCTGGAACAGAGTGTTACCTTCCCCTCTATCCTTCCTATCCCACCTATCCCTCCTACCGCCTATCCCTCCCTCCCTCCCACCAGGGCTGGAACAGAGTGTTACCTTCCCCTCTATCCTTCCTATCCCTCCTATCGCTCCTACCGCCTATTCCTCCCTCCCTCTCACCAGGGCTGGAACAGAGTGTTACCTTCCCCTCTATCCTTCCTATCCCTCCTATCCCTCCTACCGCCTATCTCTCCCTCCCTCCCACCAGGGCTGGAACAGAGTGTTACCTTCCCCTCTATCCTTCCTATACCTCCTATCCCTCCTACCCCTCCTACCGCCTATCACTCCCTCCCTCCCACCAGGGCTGGAACAGAGTGTTACGTTCCCCTCTATCCTTCCTATCCCTCCTATCCCCTATCCCTCCTACCGCCTATCCCTCCCTCCCTCCCACCAGGGCTGGAACAGAGTGTTACATTCCCCTCTATCCTTCCTATCCCTCCTATCCCTCTTACCGCCTATCCCTCCCTCCCTCCCTCCCTCCCTCCCTCCCTCCCTCCCACCAGGGCTGGAACAGAGTGTTACCTTCCCCTCTATCCTTCCTATCCCTCCTATCCCTCCTACCTCCTATCCCTCCTACCGCCTATCCCTCCCTCCCTCCCACCAGGCCTAGAACAGAGTGTTACCTTCCCCTCTATCCTTCCTATCCCTCGTATCCCTCCTACCAACTATCCCTCCTACTGCCTATCCCTCCCTCTCTCCCACCAGGGCTGGAACAGTTTTACCTTTCCCTCTACACTTCCTATCCCTCCTACCGCCTATCCCTCCTACCGCCTATCCCTCCCTCCCAACAGGGCTAGAACAGTGTGTTACCTTTCCCTCTATCCCTCCTACTGCCTATCCCTCCTACCGCCTATCCCTCCCTCCCACCAGGGCTGCAACAGAGTGTTACCTTCCCCTCTATCCTTCCTATCCCTCCTATCGCCTATCCCTCCTACTGCCTATCCCTCCCTCCCACCAGGGCTGGAACAGAGTGTTACGTTCCCCTCTATCCTTCCTATACCGCCTATCCCTCCTACCGCCTATCCCTCCTACCGATTATCCATCCTACCGCCTATCCCTCCCTCCCTCCTACCAGGGCTGGAACAGAGTGTTACCTTCCCCTCTATCCTTCCTATCCCTCCTACCGCCTATCCCTCCCTCCCTCCCACCAGGGCTGGAACAGAGTGTTACCTTCCCCTCTATCCTTCCTATCCCTCCTACCGCCTATCCCTCCCTCCCTCCCTCCCACCAGGGCTGGAACAGAGTGTTACCTTCCCCTCTATTCTTCCTATCCCTCCTATCCCTCCTACCGCCTATCCCTCCCTCCCTCCAACCAGGGCTGGAACAGTGTGTTACCTTTCCCTCTATCCTTCCAATTCCTCCTATCCCTCCTACCGCCTATCCCTCCTACCGCCTATCCCTCCCTCCCTCCCACCTGGGCTGGAACAGAGTGTTATCTTCCCCTCAATCCTTCCTATCCCTCCTATCCCTCCTACCGCCTATCCCTCCTACCGCCTATCCCTCCCTCCCTCCCACCATGGCTGGAACAGAGTGTTACCTTCCCCACCATCCCTCATATCCCTCCTACCGCCTATCCCTCCTACCACCTATCCCTCCCACCTGAGCTGGAACAGTGTGTTATCTTGCCCTCAATGCTTCCTATCCCTCCTACTGCCTATCCCTCCCTCCCTCCCACCAGGGCTGGAACAGAGTGTTACCTTCCCCTCTATATTTCCTATCCCTCCTACTGCCTCTCCCTCCTACCGCCTATCCCTCCTACCGCCTATCCCTCCCTCCCTCCCACCAGGGCTGGAACAGTGTGTTACCTTTCCCTCTATCCTTCCTATACCTCCTATCCCTCCTACCGCCTATCCCTCCCTCCCACCAGGGCTGGAACAGAGTGTTACCTTTCCCTCTATCCTTCCTATCCCTCCTACCGCCTATCCCTCCTACCGCCTATCCCTCCCTCCCTCCTACCTGGGCTGGAACAGAGTGTTACCTTCTCCTCTATCCTTCCTATCCCTCCTACCGCCTATCCCTCCTACCACCTATCCCTCCATACCTCCCACCAGGGCTGGAACAGAGTGTTACCTTCCCCTCTATCCTTCCTAATCCTCCTATCCCTCCCTCCCACCAGGGCTGGAACAGAGTGTTACCTTCCCCTCTATCCTTCCTATCCCTCCTACCGCCTATCCCTCCTACCACCTATCCCTAACTTCCTCCCACCTGGGCTGGAACAGAGTGTTACCTTCCCTTCTATCCTTCCTATCCCTCCTATCCCTCCTACCACCTATCCCTCCTACTGCCTATCCCTCCCTCCCTCCCACCTGGGCTAGAACAGAGTGTTACCTTCCCCTCTATCCTTCCTAACCCTCCTATCCCTCCCTCCCACCAGGGCTGGAACAGAGTGTTACGTTCCCCTCTATCCTTCCTATCTCTCCCATCCCTCCTACTGCCTATCCCTCCCTCCCTCCTATCTGGGCTGGAACAGAGTGTTACCTTTCCCTCTATCCTTCCTATCCCACCTATCCCTCCTACCGCCTATCCCTCCTACCGCCTATCCCTCCCTCCCACCAGGGCTGGAACAGAGTGTTACCTTCCCCTCTATCCTTCCTATCCCTCCAATCCCTCCTACCGTCTATCCTTCCCTCCCTCCCACCAGGGCTGGAACAGAGTGTTACCTTCCCCTCTATCCATCCTATCCCTCCTACCGCCTATCCCTTCCTCCCTCCCACCAGGGCTGGAACAGAGTGTTACCTTCCCCTCTATCCTTCCTATCCCTCCTATCCCTCCTACCGCCTATCCCTCCTACCGCCTATCCCTCCCTCCCTCCTACCTGGGCTGGAACAGAGTGTTACCTTCCCCTCTATCCTTCTTATCCCTCCTATCCCTCCTACCGCCTATCCCTCCCTCCCTCCCTCCCACCAGGGCTGGAACAGAGTGTTACCTTCCCGTATATCCTTCCTATCCCTCCTATCCCTCCTACCGCCTATCCCTCCCTCCCTCCCACCAGGGCTGGAACAGAGTGTTACCTTCCCCTCTATCCTTCCTATCCCTCCTACCGCCTATCCCTCCTACCGCCTATCCCTCCCTCCCTCCCACCTGGGCTGGAACAGTGTGTTATCTTCCCCTCAATGCTTCCTATCCCTCCTATCACTCCTACCGCCTATACCTCCCTCCCTCCCACCAGGGCTGGAACAGTGTGTTATCTTCCCCTCTATCCTTCCTATCCCTCCTATCGCCTATCCCTCCTACCGCCTATCCCTCCCACCTTCCCACCAGGGCTGGAACAGAGTGTTACCTTCCCCTCTATCCTTCCTATCCCTCCTACCGCCTATCCCTCCTACCGCCTATCCCTCTTACCACCTATCCCTAACTTCCTTCCACCTGGGCTGGAACAGAGTATTACCTTCCCCTCAATCCTTCCTATCCCTTCTATCACTCCTACCGCCTATACCTCCCTCCCTCCCACCAGGGCTGGAACAGTGTGTTACCTTTCCCTCTATCCTTCCTATACCTCCTATCTCTCCTACTGCCTATCCCTCCCTCCCTCCCTCCCACCAGGGCTGGAACAGAGTGTTACCTTCCCCTCTATCCTTCCTATCCCTCCTACCGCCTATCCCTCCTACCGCCTATCCCTCCCTCCTTCCCACCTGGACTGGAACAGAGTGTTACCTTCCCCTCTATCCTTTCTATCCCTCCTATCCCTCCTACCGCCTATCCCTCCCTCCCTCCTCCCAGGGCTGGAACAGAGTGTTACCTTCCCCTCAATCCTTCCTATCCCTCCTATCCCTCCCTCCCTCCCGGGCTGGAACAGAGTGTTACCTTCCCCTCTATCCTTCTTATCCCTCCTACCGCCTATCCCTCCTACCGCCTATCCCTCCCTCCCACCAGGGCTGGAACAGAGTGTTACATTCCCCTCTATCCTTCCTATCCCTCCTACCGCCTATCACTCCCTCCCTCCCACCAGGGCTGGAACAGAGTGTTACCTTCCCCTCTATCCTTCCTATCCCTCCTATCCCCTATCCCTCCTACCGCCTATCCCTCCCTCCCTCCCACAAGCGCTGGAAAAGAGTGTTACATTCCCCTCTATCCTTCCTATCCCTCCTATCCCTCCTACCGCCTATCCCTCCTACCGCCTATCCCTCTCTCCCTCCCACCAGGGCTGGAACAGAGTGTTACCTTCCCCTCTATCCTTCCTATCCCTCCTATCCCTCCTACCGCCTATCCCTCCCTCCTTCCCACCAAGGCTGGAACAGACTGTTACCTTCCCCTCTATCCTTCCTATCCCTCCTATCCCTCCTACCACCTATCCCTCCCTCCAACCTAGGCTGGAACAGAGTGTTACCTTCTTCTCTATCCTTCCTATCCCTCCTATCCCTCCTACCGCCTATCCCTCCCTCTCACCCACAGGGCTGGAACAAAGTGTTACCTTCACCTCTATCCTTCCTATCCATCGTATCCCTCCTACCGTCTATCCCTCCTACCGCCTTTCCCTCCCTCCCTCCTACCAGGGCTGGAACAGAGTATTACCTTCCCCTCTATCCTTCCTATCCCTCCTACCGCCTATCCCTCCCTCCCACCTGGGCTGGAACAGAGCGTTACCTTCCCCTTTATCCTTCCTATCCCTCCTATCCCTCCTATCCCTCCTATCCCTCCTACTGCCTATCCCTCCCTGCCTCCCACCAGGGCTGGAACAGAGTGTTACCTTCCCCTCTATCCTTTCTATCCCTAATATCCCTCCTACCGCCTATCCCTCCCTCCCTCCCTCCTACCAGGGCTGGAACAGAGTGTTACCTTCACCTCTATCCTTCTTATCCCTCCTACTGCCTATCCCTCCCTCCCTCCCACCAGGGCTGGAACAGAGTGTTACCTTCCCCTCTATCCTTCCTATCCCTCCCACCACCTATCCCTCCCTCCCTCCCTCCTACCAGGGCTGGAACAGAGTGTTACATTCCCCTCTATACTTTCTATCCCTCCTATCCCTCCTACCGCCTATCCCTCCCTCCCTCCCACCAGGGCTGGAACAGAGTGTTACCTTCCCCTCTATCCTTCCTATCCCTCCTATCCCTCCTACCGCCTATCCCTCCCTCCCTCCCACCAGGGCTGGAACAGAGTGTTACCTTCCCCTCTATCCTTCCTATCCCTCCTACCGCCTATCCCTCCCTCCCTCCCACCAGGGCTGGAACAGAGTGTTACATTCCCCTCTATCCTTCCTATACCTCCTATCCCTCCTACCGCCTATCCCTCATACCGCCTATCCATCCTACCGCCTATCCCTCCCTCCCTCCTACCAGGGCTGGAACAGAGTGTTACCTTCTCCTCTATCCTTCCTATCCCTCCTACCGCCTATCCCTCCCTCCCTCCCACCAGGGCTGGAACAGAGTGTTACCTTCCCCTCTATCCTTCCTATCTCTCCTACCGCCTATCCCTCCCTCCCTCCCACCAGGGCCAGAACAGATTGTTACCTTCCCTTCTATCCTTCCTATCCCTCCTATCCCTCCTACCACCTATCCCTCCTACTGCCTATCCCTCCCTCCCTCCCACCTGGGCTAGAACAGAGTGTTACCTTCCCCTCTATCCTTCCTATCCCTCCTATCCTTCCTACCGCCTATCCCTCCCTCTCACCAGAGCTGGAACAGAGTGTTACCTTCCGCTCTATCCTTCCTATCCCTCTTAGCCCTCCTACCGCCTATCCCTCCCTCCCTCCCTCCCACCAGGGCTGGAACAGTGTTACCTTCCCCTCTATCCTTCCTATCCCTCCTATCCCTCCTACCGCCTATCCCTCCCTCCCTCCCACCAGGGCTGGAACAGAGTGTTACCTTCCCCTCTATCCTTCCTATCCCTCCTACCGCCTATCCCTCCTAACGCCTATCCCTCCCTCCCTCCCACCAGGGCTAGAACAGAGTGTTACCTTCCCCTCTATCCTTCCTATCCCTCCTACCGCCTATCCCTCCTACCGCCTATCCCTCTCTCCCTCCCACCTGGGCTGGAACAGAGTGTTACCTTCCCCTCTATCCTTCCTATCCCACCTATCCCTCCTACCGCCTATCCCTCCCTCCCTCCCACCAGGGCTGGAACAGAGTGTTACCTTCCCCTCTATCCTTCCTATCCCTCCTATCCCTCCTACCGCCTATTCCTCCCTCCCTCCCACCAGGGCTGGAACAGAGTGTTACCTTCCCCTCTATCCTTCCTATCCCTCCTATCCCTCCTACCACCTATCTCTCCCTCCCTCCCACCAGGGCTGGAACAGAGTGTTACCTTCCCCTCTATCCTTCCTATCCCTCCTACCGCCTATCCCTCCTACCGCCTATCCCTCCCTCCCTCCCACCAGGGCTGGAACAGAGTGTTACATTCCCCTCTATCCTTCATATCCCTCCTACCCCTCCTACCGCCTATCACTCCCTCCTTCCCACCAGGGCTGGAACAGAGTGTTACGTTCCCCTCTATCCTTCCTATCCCTCCTATCCCCTATCCCTCCTACCGCCTATCCCTCCCTCCCTCCCACCAGGGCTGGAACAGAGTGTTACATTCCCCTCTATCCTTCCTATCCCTACTATCCCTCCTACCGCCTATCCTTCTCTCCCTCCCATCAGGGCTGGAACAGAGTGTTACCTTCCCCTCTATCCTTCCTATCCCTCCTATCCCTCTTACCGCCTATCCCTCCCTCCCTCCCTCCCACCAGGGCTGGAACAGAGTGTTACCTTCCCCTCTATCCTTCCTATCCCTCCTATCCCTCCTACCTCCTATCCCTCCTACCGCCTATCCCTCCCTCCCTCCCACCAGGGCTAGAACAGAGTGTTACCTTCCCCTCTATCCTTCCTATCCCTCTGATCCCTCCTACCGCCTATCCCTCCTACTGCCTATCCCTCCCTCCCACCAGGGCTGGAACAGAGTGTTACCTTCCCCTCTATCCTTCCTATCCCTCCTACCGCCTATCCCTCCTACCGCCTATCCCTCCTACTGCCTATCTCTCCCTCCCAACAGGGCTAGAACAGTGTGTTACCTTTCCCTCTATCCTTCCTGTCCCTCCTACCGCCTATCCCTCCTACCGCCTATCCCTCCCTCCCTCCCACCAGGGCTGGAACAGAGTGTTACCTTCCCCTCTATCCTTCCTATCCCTCCTACCGCCTATCCCTCCTACTGCCTATCCCTCCCTCCCACCAGGGCTGGAACAGAGTTACGTTCCCCTCTATCCTTCCTATACCTCCTATCCCTCCTACCGCCTATCCCTCCTACCGCCTATCCATCCTACCGCCTATCCCTCCCTCCCTCCTACCAGGGCTGGAACAGAGTGTTACCTTCCCCTCTATCCTTCCTATCCCTCCTACCGCCTATCCCTCCCTCCCTCCCTCCCACCAGGGCTGGAACAGAGTGTTACCTTCCCCTCTATCCTTCCTATCCCTCCTACCGCCTAATCCTCCCTCCCTCCCTCCCACCAGGGCTGGAACAGAGTGTTACCTTCCCCTCTATTCTTCCTATCCCTCCTACCGCCTATCCCTCCCTCCCTCCCACCAGGGCTGGAACAGAGTGTTACATTCCCCTCTATCCTTCCTATCCCTCCTATGCCTCCTACCGCCTATCCCTCCTACAGCCTATCCCTCCCTCCCTCCCTCCCACCATGGCTGGAACAGAGTGTTACCTTCCCCACTATCCCTCATATCCCTCCTACCGCCTATCCCTCCTACCACCTATCCCTCCCACCTGAGCTGGAACAGTGTGTTATCTTCCCCTCAATGCTTCCTATCCCTCCTACTGCCTATCCCTCCCTCCCTCCCACCAGGGCTGGAACAGAGTGTTACCTTCCCCTCTATACTTCCTATCCCTCCTACTGCCTATCCCTCCTACTGCCTATCCCTCCTACCGCCTATCCCTCCTACCACCTATCCCTCCCTCCCTCCCACCAGGGCTGGAACAGTGTGTTACCTTTCCCTCTATCCTTCCAATACCGCCTATCTCTCCTACCACCTATCCCTCCTACCGCCTATCCCTCCCTCCCTCCCACCTGGGCTGGAACAGAGTATTATCTTCCCCTCAATCCTTCCTATCCCTCCTATCCCTCCTATCCCTCCTATCACCTATCCCTCCCTCCCTCCCACCAGGGCTGGAACAGAGTGTTACATTCCCCTCTATCCTTCCTATCCCTCCTATGCCTCCTACCGCCTATCCCTCCTACCGCCTATCCCTCCCTCCCTCCCTCCCACCATGGCTGGAACAGAGTGTTACCTTCCCCACTATCCCTCATATCCCGCCTACCGCCTATCCCTCCTACCACCTATCCCTCCCACCTGAGCTGGAACAGTGTGTTATCTTCCCCTCAATGCTTCCTATCCCTCCTACTGCCTATCCCTCCCTCCCTCCAGGGCTGGAACAGAGTGTTACCTTCCCCTCTATACTTCCTATCCCTCCTACTGCCTATCCCTCCTACCGCCTATCCCTCCTACCACCTATCCCTCCCTCCCACCAGGGCTGGAACAGTGTGTTACCTTTCCCTCTATCCTTCCTATACCTCCTATCCCTCCTACCGCCTATCCCTCCTACCGCCTATCCCTCCCTCCCTCCCACCAGGGCTGGAACAGAGTGTTACCTTTCCCTCTATCCTTCCTATCCCTCCTATCCCTCCTACCGCCTATGCCTCCTACCGCCTATCCCTCCCTCCCTCCTACCTGGGCTGGAACAAAGTTTTACCTTCTCCTCTATCCTTCCTATCCCTCCTACTGCCTATCCCTCCTACCACCTATCCCTCCATCCCTCCCACCAGGGCTGGAACAGAGTGTTACCTTCCCCTCTATCCTTCCTAACCCTCCTATCCCTCCCTCCCTCCCACCAGGGCTGGAACAGAGTGTTACCTTCTCCTCTATCCTTCCTATCCCTCCTACCGCCTATCCCTCCTACCACCTATCCCTAACTTCCTCCCACCTGGGCTGGAACAGAGTGTTACCTTCCCCTCTATCCTTCCTAACCCTCCTATCCCTCCCTCCCACCAGGGCTGGAACAGAGTGTTACCTTTCCCTCTATCCTTCCTATCCCGCCTATCCCTCCTACCGCCTATCCCTCCCTCCCACCAGGGCTGGAACAGAGTGTTACCTTCCCCTCTATCCTTCCTATCCCTCCAATCCCTCCTACCGCCTATCCTTCCCTCCCTCCCACCAGGGCTGGAACAGAGTGTTACCTTCCCCTCTATCCATCCTATCCCTCCTACCGCCTATCCCTTCCTCCCTCCCATTAGGGCTGGAACAGAGTGTTACCTTCCCCTCTATCCTTCCTATCCCTCCTATCCCTCCTACCGCCTATCCCTCCTACCGCATATCCCTCCCTCCCTCCTACCTGGGCTGGAACAGAGTGTTACCTTCCCCTCTATCCTTCTTATCACTCCTATCCCTCCTACTGCCTATCCCTCCCTCCCTCCCACCAGGGCTGGAACAGAGTGTTACCTTCCCCTCTATACTTCCTATCCCTCCTACTGCCTATCCCTCCTACCGCCTATCCCTCCTACCGCCTATCCCTCCCTCCCTCCCACCAGGGCTGGAACAGTGTTACCTTCCCCTCTATCCTTCCTATCCCTCCTACCGCCTATCCCTCCTACCGCCTATCCTTCCTTCCCTCCCTCCCACCTGGGCTGGAACAGTGTTATCTTCCCCTTAATCCTTCCTATCCCTCCAACCACCTATCCCTGCCTCCTTCCCACCAGGGCTGGAACAGAGTGTTACCTTCCCCTCTAACCTTCCTATCCCTCCTACCGCCTATCCCTCCCTCCCTCCCTCCCACCAGGGCTGGAACAGAGTGTTACCTTCCCCTCTATCCTTACTATACCTCCTATCCCTCCTACTGCCTATCCCTACCTCCCTCCCACCAGGGCTGGAACAGAGTGTTACCTTCCCCTCTATACTTCCTATCCTTCCTATCCCTCCTACTGCCTATCTCACCCTCCCTCCCACCAGGGCTGGAACAGAGTGTTACCTTCCCCTCTATCCTTCCTATCCCTCCTATCCCTCCTACCGCCTATTCCTCCTACCGCCTATCCCTCCCTCCCTCCCACCAGGGCTGGAACAGAGTGTTACCTTCCCCTCTATCCTTCCTATCCCTCCTATCCCTCCTACCGCCTACCCCTCCCTCCCTCCCACCTGGGCTGGAACTGAGTGTTACCTATGCCTCTATCCTTCCTATCCCTCCTACCGCCTATCCCTCCTACCGCCTATCCCTCCCTCCCACCAGGGCAGGAACAGAGTGTTACCTTCCCGTCTATCCTTCCTATCCCTCCTATCCCTCCTATCCCTCCTACCGCCTATCCCTCCCTCCCACCAGGGTTGGAACAGAGTGTTACCTTCCCCTCTATCCTTCCTATCCCTCCTATCCCTCCTACCTACCGCCTATCCTTCCTACCACCTATCCCTCCCTCCCTTCCACCAGGGCTGGAACAGAGTGTTATATTGCCCTCTATCCTTCCTATCCCTCCTACTGCCTATCCCTCCTACAGCCTATCCCTCCTACAGCCTATCCCTCCCTCCCTCCCACCAGGGCTGGAACAGAGTGTTACCTTCCCCTCTATCCTTCCTATCCCTCCTACCGCCTATCCCTCCTACCGCCTATCCCTCCCTCCTACCAGGGCTGGAACAGAGTGTTACCTTCCCCTCTATCCTTCCTAGCCCTCCTATCCCTCCTACCGCCTATCCCTCCTTCCCTCCCTCCCACCAGGGCTGGAACAGAGTGTTACCTTCCCCTCTATCCTTCCTATCCCTCCTACCGCCTATCCCTCCCTCCGCCTATCCCTCCCTCCCTCCTACCAGGGCTGGAACAGAGTGTTACCTTCCCCTCTATCCTTCCTATCCCTCCTACCGCCTATCCCTCCCTCCCTCTCACCAGGGCTGGAACAGAGTGTTACCTTCCCTTCTATCCTTCCTATCCCTCTTACCGCCTATCCCTCCTACCGCCTATCCCTCCCTCCTACCTGGGCTGGAACAGAGTGTTACCTTCACCTCTATCCTTCCTATCCCTCCTATCCCTCCCACCGCCTATCCCTCCCTCCCACCAGGGCTGGAACAGAGTGTTACCTTCCCGTCTATCCTTCCTATCCCTCCTATCCCTCCTACCGCCTATCCCTCCCTCCCACCAGGGTTGGAACAGAGTGTTACCTTCCCCTCTATCCTTCCTATCCCTACTATCCCTCCTACCTACCGCCTATCCTTCCTACCGCCTATCCCTCCCTCCCTTCCACCAGGGCTGGAACAGAGTGTTATATTGCCCTCTATCCTTCCTATCCCTCCTACCGCCTATCCCTAACTTCCTCCCACCTGGGCTGGAACAGAGTGTTACCTTCCCCTCAATCCTTCCTATCCCTCCTATCACTCCTACCGCCTATACCTCCCTCCCTCCCACCAGGGCTGGAACAGTGTGTTACCTTCCCCTCTATCCTTCCTATCCCTCCTATCCCTCCTACCGCCTATCCCTCCCTCCCTCCCTCCCACCAGGGCTGGAACAGAGTGTTACCTTCCCCTCTATCCTTCCTATCCCTCCTACCGCCTATCCCTCCTACCGCCTATTCCTCCCTCCCTCCCACCAGGGCTGGAACAGAGTGTTACCTTCCCCTCTATCCCTCCTATCCCTCCAACCGCCTATCCCTCCCTCCCTCCCACCAGGGCTGGAACAGAGTGTTACCTTCCCCTCTATCCTTCCTATCCCTCCTACCGCCTATCCCCCCTACCGCCTATCCCTCCCTCCCACCTAGGCTGGAACAGAGTGTTACCTTCCCCTCTATCCTTCCTATCCCTCCTACCGCCTATCCCTCCCTCCCTCCCACCAGTGCTGGAACAGAGTGTTACCTTCTCCTCTATCCTTCCTATCCCTCCTATCCCTCCTACCGCCTATCCCTCCTACTGCCTATCCCTCCCTCTCACCCACCAGGGCTGGAACAGAGTGTTACCTTCCCCTCTATCCTTTCTATCCATCGTATCCCTCCTACCGTCTATCCCTCCTACCGCCTTTCCCTCCCTCCCTCCTACCAGGGCTGGAACAGAGTGTTACCGTCCCCTCTATCCTTCCTATCCCTCCTACCGCCTTTCCCTCCCTCCCTCCTACCAGGGCTGGAACAGAGTGTTACCTTCCCCTCTATCCTTCCTATCCCTCCTACCGCCTACCCCTCCCTCCCACCTGGGCTGGAACAGAGTGTTACCTTCCCCTCTATCCCTCCTATCCCTCCTACCGCCTATCCCTCCTACCGCCTATCCCTCCCTCCCTCCCACCAGGGCTAGAACAGAGTGTTACCTTCCCCTCTATCCTTCCTATCCCTCCTATCCCTCCTACCGCCTATCCCTCCTACTGCCTATCCCTCCCTCCCTCCCACCTGGGCTGGAACAGAGTGTTACCTTCCCCTCAATCCTTCCTATCCCTCCTACCACCTATCCCTCCCTCCCTCCCACCAGGGCTGGAACAGAGTGGTAACTTCCCCTCTATCCTTCCCATTCCTCCTATCCCTCCTACCGCCTATCCCTCCCTCCCTCCCACCAGGGCTGGAACAGAGTGTTACCTTCCCCTCTATCCTTCCTATCCCTTCTATCCCTCCTACCGCCTATCTCTCCCTCCCTCCCACCAGGGCTGGAACAGATTACCTTCCCCTCTATCCTTCCTATCCCTCCTATCCCTCCTATCCCTCCTACCGCCTATCCCTCCCTCCCTCCCACCAGGGCTGGAACAGAGTGTTACCTTCCCCTCTATCCTTCCTATTCCTCCTATCCTTCTTACCGCCTATCCCTCCTACCGCCTATCCCTCCTACCGCCTATCCCTCCCTCCCTCCCGGGCTTGAACAGAGTGTTACTTTCCCCTCTATCCTTCCTATCCCTCCTATCCCTCCTACCGCCTATCCCTCCCTCCCTCCCACCTGGGCTGGAACAGTGTTACCTTCCCCTCAATCCTTCTTATCCCTCCTATCCCTCCTACCGCCTATCCCTCGCTCCCACCAGGGCTGGAACAGAGTGTTACTTTCCCCTCTATCCTTCCTATCCCTCCTATCCCTCCTACCGCCTATCCCTCCCTCCCTCCCACCAGGGCTGGAACAGAGTGTTACCTACCCCTCTATCCTTCCTGTCCCTCCTATCCCTCCTACCGCCTATCCCTCCCTCCCTCCCACCAGGGCTGGAACAGAGTGTTACCTTCCCCTATCCTTCTTATACCTCCTATCCCTCCTACCGCCTATCCCTCCCTCCCTCCCTCCCACCAGGGCTGGAACAGAGTGTTATCTTCCCCTCTATCCTTCCTATCCCTCCTACTGCCTATACCTCCCTCCCTCCCACCAGGGCTAGAACAGAGTGTTACCTTCCCCTCTATCCTTCTTATCCCTCCTATCCCCCCTACCGCCAATCCCTCCTACTGCCTATCCTCCCTCCCTCCCACCATGGCTGGAACAGAGTGTTACCTTCCCCTCTATCCTTCCTATTCCTCCTATCGCCTATCCCTCCTACCGCCAGTCCCTAACTCCCTCCCACCTGGGCTGGAACAGAGTGTTACCTTCCCCTCAATCCTTCCTATCCCTCCTATCACCTATCCCTCCCTCCCTCCCACCAGGGCTGGAACAGAGTGTTACCTTCCCCTCTATCCTTCCTATCCCTCCTATCCCTCCTATCCGTCCTACCGCCTATCCCTTCTACCCCCTATCCTTCCCACCCTCCCACCAGGGCTGGAACAGAGTGTTACCTTCCCCTCTATCCTTCCTAGCCCTCCTATCCATCCTACCGCCTATCGCTCCCTCCCTCCCACCAGGGCTGGAACAGAGTGTTACCTTCCCCTCTATCCTTCCTATCCCTCCTACCGCCTATCCCTCCCTCCCTCCTACCAGGGCTGGAACAGAGTGTTACCTTCCCCTCTATCCTTCCTATCCCTCCTATCCCTCCTATCCCTCCTACCGCCTATCCCTCCCACCAGGGCTGGAACACAGTGTTACCTTCGCCTCAATCCTTCCTATCCCTCCTACCGCCTATCCCTCCCTCCCACCAGGGCTGGAACAGAGTATTACCTTCCCCTCTATCCTTCCTATCCCTCCTACCGCCTATCCCTCCTACCGCCTATCCCTCCCTCCCTCCCACCAGGGCTGGAACAGAGTGTTACGTTCCCCTCTATCCTTCCTATACCTCCTATCCCTCCTACCGCCTATCCCTCATACCGCCTATCCATCCTACCGCCTATCCCTCCCTCCCTCCTACCACGGCTGGAACAGAGTGTTACCTTCTCCTCTATCCTTCCTATCCCTCCTACCGCCTATCCCTCCCTCCCTCCCACCAGGGCTGGAACAGAGTGTTACCTTCCCCTCTATCCTTCCTATCCCTCCTACCGCCTATCCCTCCCTCCCTCCCACCAGGGCTGGAACAGATTGTTACCTTCCCTTCTATCCTTCCTATCCCTCCTATCCCTCCTACCACCTATCCCTCCTACTGCCTATCCCTCCCTCCCTCCCACCTGGGCTAGAACAGAGTGTTACCTTCCCCTCTATCCTTCCTATCCCTCCTATCCTTTCTACCGCCTATCCCTCCCTCTCACCAGGGCTGGAACAGAGTGTTACCTTTCCCTCTATCCTTCCTATCCCTCCTACCGCCTATCCCTCCTACCGCCTATCCCTCCCTCCCTCCCACCAGGGCTGGAACAGAGTGTTACGTTCCCCTCTATCCTTCCTATCCCTCCTATCCCCTATCCCTCCTATCCCCTATCCCTCCTATCCCCTATCCCTCCTACCGCCTATCCCTCCCTCCCTCCCACCAGGGCTGGAACAGAGTGTTACCTTCCCCTCTATCCTTCCTATCCCTCTTAGCCCTCCTACCGCCTATCCTCCCTCCCTCCCACCAGGGCTGGAACAGTGTTACCTTCCCCTCTATCCTTCCTATCCCTCCTATCCCTCCTACTGCCTATCCCTCCCTCCCTCCCACCAGGGCTGGAACAGAGTGTTACCTTCCCCTCTATCCTTCCTATCCCTCCTATCCCTCCTACCGCCTATCCCTCCTAACGCCTATCCCTCCCTCCCTCCCACCAGGGCTAGAACAGAGTGTTACCTTCCCCTCTATCCTTCCTATCCCTCCTACCGCCTATCCCTCCTACTGCCTATCCCTCCATCCCTCCCACCTGGGCTGGAACAGAGTGTTACCTTCCCCTCTATCCTTCCTATCCCACCTATCCCTCCTACCGCCTATCCCTCCCTCCCTCCCACCAGGGCTGGAACAGAGTGTTACCTTCCCCTCTATCCTTCCTATCCCTCCTATCGCTCCTACCGCCTATTCCTCCCTCCCTCTCACCAGGGCTGGAACAGAGTGTTACCTTCCCCTCTATCCTTCCTATCCCTCCTATCCCTCCTACCGCCTATCTCTCCCTCCCTCTCACCAGGGCTGGAACAGAGTGTTACCTTCCCCTCTATCCTTCCTATCCCTCCTATCCCTCCTACCCCTCCTACCGCCTATCACTCCCTCCCTCCCACCAGGGCTGGAACAGAGTGTTACGTTCCCCTCTATCCTTCCTATCCCTCCTATCCCCTATCCCTCCTATCCCATATCCCTCCTATCCCCTATCCCTCCTACCGCCTATCCCTCCCTCCCTCCCACCAGGGCTGGAACAGAGTGTTACATTCCCCTCTATCCTTCCTATCCCTACTATCCCTCCTACCGCCTATCCCTCCCTTCCTCCCACCAGGGCTGGAACAGAGTGTTACCTTCCCCTCTATCCTTCCTATACCCTCCTATCCCTCCTACCGCCTATCCCTCCTAACGCCTATCCCTCCCTCCCTCCCACCAGGGCTAGAACAGAGTGTTACCTTCCCCTCTATCCTTCCTATCCCTCCTACCGCCTATCCCTCCTACCGCCTATCCCTCCCTCCCTCCCACCTGGGCTGGAACAGAGTGTTACCTTCCCCTCTATCCTTCCTATCCCACCTATCCCTCCTACCGCCTATCCCTCCCTCCCTCCCACCAGGGCTGGAACAGAGTGTTACCTTCCCCTCTATCCTTCCTATCCCTCCTATCGCTCCTACCGCCTATTCCTCCCTCCCTCTCACCAGGGCTGGAACAGAGTGTTACCTTCCCCTCTATCCTTCCTATCCCTCCTATCCCTCCTACCGCCTATCTCTCCCTCCCTCCCACCAGGGCTGGAACAGAGTGTTACCTTCCCCTCTATCCTTCCTATACCTCCTATCCCTCCTACCCCTCCTACCGCCTATCACTCCCTCCCTCCCACCAGGGCTGGAACAGAGTGTTACGTTCCCCTCTATCCTTCCTATCCCTCCTATCCCCTATCCCTCCTATCCCCTATCCCTCCTACCGCCTATCCCTCCCTCCCTCCCACCAGGGCTGGAACAGAGTGTTACATTCCCCTCTATCCTTCCTATCCCTACTATCCCTCCTACCGCCTATCCTTCTCTCCCTCCCACCAGGGCTGGAACAGAGTGTTACCTTCCCCTCTATCCTTCCTATCCCTCCTATCCCTCTTACCGCCTATCCCTCCCTCCCTCCCTCCCTCCCTCCCTCCCACCAGGGCTGGAACAGAGTGTTACCTTCCCCTCTATCCTTCCTATCCCTCCTATCCCTCCTACCTCCTATCCCTCCTACCGCCTATCCCTCCCTCCCTCCCACCAGGCCTAGAACAGAGTGTTACCTTCCCCTCTATCCTTCCTATCCCTCGTATCCCTCCTACCAACTATCCCTCCTACTGCCTATCCCTCCCTCTCTCCCACCAGGGCTGGAACAGTTTTACCTTTCCCTCTACACTTCCTATCCCTCCTACCGCCTATCCCTCCTACCGCCTATCCCTCCCTCCCAACAGGGCTAGAACAGTGTGTTACCTTTCCCTCTATCCCTCCTACTGCCTATCCCTCCTACCGCCTATCCCTCCCTCCCACCAGGGCTGCAACAGAGTGTTACCTTCCCCTCTATCCTTCCTATCCCTCCTATCGCCTATCCCTCCTACTGCCTATCCCTCCCTCCCACCAGGGCTGGAACAGAGTGTTACGTTCCCCTCTATCCTTCCTATACCGCCTATCCCTCCTACCGCCTATCCCTCCTACCGATTATCCATCCTACCGCCTATCCCTCCCTCCCTCCTACCAGGGCTGGAACAGAGTGTTACCTTCCCCTCTATCCTTCCTATCCCTCCTACCGCCTATCCCTCCCTCCCTCCCACCAGGGCTGGAACAGAGTGTTACCTTCCCCTCTATCCTTCCTATCCCTCCTACCGCCTATCCCTCCCTCCCTCCCTCCCACCAGGGCTGGAACAGAGTGTTACCTTCCCCTCTATTCTTCCTATCCCTCCTATCCCTCCTACCGCCTATCCCTCCCTCCCTCCAACCAGGGCTGGAACAGTGTGTTACCTTTCCCTCTATCCTTCCAATTCCTCCTATCCCTCCTACCGCCTATCCCTCCTACCGCCTATCCCTCCCTCCCTCCCACCTGGGCTGGAACAGAGTGTTATCTTCCCATCAATCCTTCCTATCCCTCCTATCCCTCCTACCGCCTATCCCTCCTACCGCCTATCCCTCCCTCCCTCCCACCATGGCTGGAACAGAGTGTTACCTTCCCCACCATCCCTCATATCCCTCCTACCGCCTATCCCTCCTACCACCTATCCCTCCCACCTGAGCTGGAACAGTGTGTTATCTTGCCCTCAATGCTTCCTATCCCTCCTACTGCCTATCCCTCCCTCCCTCCCACCAGGGCTGGAACAGAGTGTTACCTTCCCCTCTATATTTCCTATCCCTCCTACTGCCTCTCCCTCCTACCGCCTATCCCTCCTACCGCCTATCCCTCCCTCCCTCCCACCAGGGCTGGAACAGTGTGTTACCTTTCCCTCTATCCTTCCTATACCTCCTATCCCTCCTACCGCCTATCCCTCCCTCCCACCAGGGCTGGAACAGAGTGTTACCTTCTCCTCTATCCTTCCTATCCCTCCTACCGCCTATCCCTCCTACCACCTATCCCTCCATACCTCCCACCAGGGCTGGAACAGAGTGTTACCTTCCCCTCTATCCTTCCTAATCCTCCTATCCCTCCCTCCCACCAGGGCTGGAACAGAGTGTTACCTTCCCCTCTATCCTTCCTATCCCTCCTACCGCCTATCCCTCCTACCACCTATCCCTAACTTCCTCCCACCTGGGCTGGAACAGAGTGTTACCTTCCCTTCTATCCTTCCTATCCCTCCTATCACCTATCCCTCCTACTGCCTATCCCTCCCTCCCTCCCACCTGGGCTAGAACAGAGTGTTACCTTCCCCTCTATCCTTCCTAACCCTCCTATCCCTCCCTCCCACCAGGGCTGGAACAGAGTGTTACGTTCCCCTCTATCCTTCCTATCTCTCCCATCCCTCCTACCGCCTATCCCTCCCTCCCTCCTATCTGGGCTGGAACAGAGTGTTACCTTTCCCTCTATCCTTCCTATCCCACCTATCCCTCCTACCGCCTATCCCTCCTACCGCCTATCCCTCCCTCCCACCAGGGCTGGAACAGAGTGTTACCTTCCCCTCTATCCTTCCTATCCCTCCAATCCCTCCTACCGTCTATCCTTCCCTCCCTCCCACCAGGGCTGGAACAGAGTGTTACCTTCCCCTCTATCCATCCTATCCCTCCTACCGCCTATCCCTTCCTCCCTCCCACCAGGGCTGGAACAGAGTGTTACCTTCCCCTCTATCCTTCCTATCCCTCCTATCCCTCCTACCGCCTATCCCTCCTACCGCCTATCCCTCCCTCCCTCCTACCTGGGCTGGAACAGAGTGTTACCTTCCCCTCTATCCTTCTTATCCCTCCTATCCCTCCTACCGCCTATCCCTCCCTCCCTCCCTCCCACCAGGGCTGGAACAGAGTGTTACCTTCCCGTATATCCTTCCTATCCCTCCTATCCCTCCTACCGCCTATCCCTCCCTCCCTCCCACCAGGGCTGGAACAGAGTGTTACCTTCCCCTCTATCCTTCCTATCCCTCCTACCGCCTATCCCTCCCTCCCTCCCACCTGGGCTGGAACAGTGTGTTATCTTCCCCTCAATGCTTCCTATCCCTCCTATCACTCCTACCGCCTATACCTCCCTCCCTCCCACCAGGGCTGGAACAGTGTGTTATCTTCCCCTCTATCCTTCCTATCCCTCCTATCGCCTATCCCTCCTACCGCCTATCCCTCCCACCTTCCCACCAGGGCTGGAACAGAGTGTTACCTTCCCCTCTATCCTTCCTATCCCTCCTACCGCCTATCCCTCCTACCGCCTATCCCTCTTACCACCTATCCCTAACTTCCTTCCACCTGGGCTGGAACAGAGTATTACCTTCCCCTCAATCCTTCCTATCCCTTCTATCACTCCTACCGCCTATACCTCCCTCCCTCCCACCAGGGCTGGAACAGTGTGTTACCTTTCCCTCTATCCTTCCTATACCTCCTATCTCTCCTACTGCCTATCCCTCCCTCCCTCCCTCCCTCCCACCAGGGCTGGAACAGAGTGTTACCTTCCCCTCTATCCTTCCTATCCCTCCTACCGCCTATCCCTCCTACCGCCTATCCCTCCCTCCCACCTGGGCTAGAACAGAGTGTTACCTTCCCCTCTATCCTTCCTATCCCTCCTATCCTTTCTACCGCCTATCCCTCCCTCTCACCAGGGCTGGAACAGAGTGTTACCTTCCCCTCTATCCTTTCTATCCCTCCTATCCCTCCTACCGCCTATCCCTCCCTCCCTCCTCCCAGGGCTGGAACAGAGTGTTACCTTCCCCTCAATCCTTCCTATCCCTCCTATCCCTCCCTCCCTCCCGGGCTGGAACAGAGTGTTACCTTCCCCTCTATCCTTCTTATCCCTCCTACCGCCTATCCCTCCTACCGCCTATCCCTCCCTCCCACCAGGGCTGGAACAGAGTGTTACCTTCCCCTCTATCCTTCCTATCCCTCCTATCCCTCCTACCGCCTATCACTCCCTCCCTCCCACCAGGGCTGGAACAGAGTGTTACCTTCCCCTCTATCCTTCCTATCCCTCCTATCCCCTATCCCTCCTACCGCCTATCCCTCCCTCCCTCCCACAAGCGCTGGAAAAGAGTGTTACATTCCCCTCTATCCTTCCTATCCCTCCTATCCCTCCTACCGCCTATCCCTCCTACCGCCTATCCCTCTCTCCCTCCCACCAGGGCTGGAACAGAGTGTTACCTTCCCCTCTATCCTTCCTATCCCTCCTATCCCTCCTACCGCCTATCCCTCCCTCCTTCCCACCAAGGCTGGAACAGACTGTTACCTTCCCCTCTATCCTTCCTATCCCTCCTATCCCTCCTACCACCTATCCCTCCCTCCAACCTAGGCTGGAACAGAGTGTTACCTTCTTCTCTATCCTTCCTATCCCTCCTATCCCTCCTACCGCCTATCCCTCCCTCTCACCCACAGGGCTGGAACAAAGTGTTACCTTCACCTCTATCCTTCCTATCCATCGTATCCCTCCTACCGTCTATCCCTCCTACCGCCTTTCCCTCCCTCCCTCCTACCAGGGCTGGAACAGAGTATTACCTTCCCCTCTATCCTTCCTATCCCTCCTACCGCCTATCCCTCCCTCCCTCCCACCTGGGCTGGAACATAGCGTTACCTTCCCCTTTATCCTTCCTATCCCTCCTATCCCTCCTATCCCTCCTATCCCTCCTACTGCCTATCCCTCCCTGCCTCCCACCAGGGCTGGAACAGAGTGTTACCTTCCCCTCTATCCTTCCTATCCCTAATATCCCTCCTACCGCCTATCCCTCCCTCCCTCCCTCCTACCAGGGCTGGAACAGAGTGTTACCTTCACCTCTATCCTTCCTATCCCTCCTACCGCCTATCCCTCCCTCCCTCCCACCAGGGCTGGAACAGAGTGTTACCTTCCCCTCTATCCTTCCTATCCCTCCTACCGCCTATCCCTCCCTCCCTCCCACCAGGGCTGGAACAGATTGTTACCTTCCCTTCTATCCTTCCTATCCCTCCTATCCCTCCTACCACCTATCCCTCCTACTGCCTATCCCTCCCTCCCTCCCACCTGGGCTAGAACAGAGTGTTACCTTCCCCTCTATCCTTCCTATCCCTCCTATCCTTTCTACCGCCTATCCCTCCCTCTCACCAGGGCTGGAACAGAGTGTTACCTTTCCCTCTATCCTTCCTATCCCTCCTACCGCCTATCCCTCCTACCGCCTATCCCTCCCTCCCTCCCACCAGGGCTGGAACAGAGTGTTACGTTCCCCTCTATCCTTCCTATCCCTCCTATCCCCTATCCCTCCTATCCCCTATCCCTCCTATCCCCTATCCCTCCTACCGCCTATCCCTCCCTCCCTCCCACCAGGGCTGGAACAGAGTGTTACCTTCCCCTCTATCCTTCCTATCCCTCTTAGCCCTCCTACCGCCTATCCTCCCTCCCTCCCACCAGGGCTGGAACAGTGTTACCTTCCCCTCTATCCTTCCTATCCCTCCTATCCCTCCTACTGCCTATCCCTCCCTCCCTCCCACCAGGGCTGGAACAGAGTGTTACCTTCCCCTCTATCCTTCCTATCCCTCCTATCCCTCCTACCGCCTATCCCTCCTAACGCCTATCCCTCCCTCCCTCCCACCAGGGCTAGAACAGAGTGTTACCTTCCCCTCTATCCTTCCTATCCCTCCTACCGCCTATCCCTCCTACTGCCTATCCCTCCATCCCTCCCACCTGGGCTGGAACAGAGTGTTACCTTCCCCTCTATCCTTCCTATCCCACCTATCCCTCCTACCGCCTATCCCTCCCTCCCTCCCACCAGGGCTGGAACAGAGTGTTACCTTCCCCTCTATCCTTCCTATCCCTCCTATCGCTCCTACCGCCTATTCCTCCCTCCCTCTCACCAGGGCTGGAACAGAGTGTTACCTTCCCCTCTATCCTTCCTATCCCTCCTATCCCTCCTACCGCCTATCTCTCCCTCCCTCTCACCAGGGCTGGAACAGAGTGTTACCTTCCCCTCTATCCTTCCTATCCCTCCTATCCCTCCTACCCCTCCTACCGCCTATCACTCCCTCCCTCCCACCAGGGCTGGAACAGAGTGTTACGTTCCCCTCTATCCTTCCTATCCCTCCTATCCCCTATCCCTCCTATCCCATATCCCTCCTATCCCCTATCCCTCCTACCGCCTATCCCTCCCTCCCTCCCACCAGGGCTGGAACAGAGTGTTACATTCCCCTCTATCCTTCCTATCCCTACTATCCCTCCTACCGCCTATCCCTCCCTTCCTCCCACCAGGGCTGGAACAGAGTGTTACCTTCCCCTCTATCCTTCCTATACCCTCCTATCCCTCCTACCGCCTATCCCTCCTAACGCCTATCCCTCCCTCCCTCCCACCAGGGCTAGAACAGAGTGTTACCTTCCCCTCTATCCTTCCTATCCCTCCTACCGCCTATCCCTCCTACCGCCTATCCCTCCCTCCCTCCCACCTGGGCTGGAACAGAGTGTTACCTTCCCCTCTATCCTTCCTATCCCACCTATCCCTCCTACCGCCTATCCCTCCCTCCCTCCCACCAGGGCTGGAACAGAGTGTTACCTTCCCCTCTATCCTTCCTATCCCTCCTATCGCTCCTACCGCCTATTCCTCCCTCCCTCTCACCAGGGCTGGAACAGAGTGTTACCTTCCCCTCTATCCTTCCTATCCCTCCTATCCCTCCTACCGCCTATCTCTCCCTCCCTCCCACCAGGGCTGGAACAGAGTGTTACCTTCCCCTCTATCCTTCCTATACCTCCTATCCCTCCTACCCCTCCTACCGCCTATCACTCCCTCCCTCCCACCAGGGCTGGAACAGAGTGTTACGTTCCCCTCTATCCTTCCTATCCCTCCTATCCCCTATCCCTCCTATCCCCTATCCCTCCTACCGCCTATCCCTCCCTCCCTCCCACCAGGGCTGGAACAGAGTGTTACATTCCCCTCTATCCTTCCTATCCCTACTATCCCTCCTACCGCCTATCCTTCTCTCCCTCCCACCAGGGCTGGAACAGAGTGTTACCTTCCCCTCTATCCTTCCTATCCCTCCTATCCCTCTTACCGCCTATCCCTCCCTCCCTCCCTCCCTCCCTCCCTCCCACCAGGGCTGGAACAGAGTGTTACCTTCCCCTCTATCCTTCCTATCCCTCCTATCCCTCCTACCTCCTATCCCTCCTACCGCCTATCCCTCCCTCCCTCCCACCAGGCCTAGAACAGAGTGTTACCTTCCCCTCTATCCTTCCTATCCCTCGTATCCCTCCTACCAACTATCCCTCCTACTGCCTATCCCTCCCTCTCTCCCACCAGGGCTGGAACAGTTTTACCTTTCCCTCTACACTTCCTATCCCTCCTACCGCCTATCCCTCCTACCGCCTATCCCTCCCTCCCAACAGGGCTAGAACAGTGTGTTACCTTTCCCTCTATCCCTCCTACTGCCTATCCCTCCTACCGCCTATCCCTCCCTCCCACCAGGGCTGCAACAGAGTGTTACCTTCCCCTCTATCCTTCCTATCCCTCCTATCGCCTATCCCTCCTACTGCCTATCCCTCCCTCCCACCAGGGCTGGAACAGAGTGTTACGTTCCCCTCTATCCTTCCTATACCGCCTATCCCTCCTACCGCCTATCCCTCCTACCGATTATCCATCCTACCGCCTATCCCTCCCTCCCTCCTACCAGGGCTGGAACAGAGTGTTACCTTCCCCTCTATCCTTCCTATCCCTCCTACCGCCTATCCCTCCCTCCCTCCCACCAGGGCTGGAACAGAGTGTTACCTTCCCCTCTATCCTTCCTATCCCTCCTACCGCCTATCCCTCCCTCCCTCCCTCCCACCAGGGCTGGAACAGAGTGTTACCTTCCCCTCTATTCTTCCTATCCCTCCTATCCCTCCTACCGCCTATCCCTCCCTCCCTCCAACCAGGGCTGGAACAGTGTGTTACCTTTCCCTCTATCCTTCCAATTCCTCCTATCCCTCCTACCGCCTATCCCTCCTACCGCCTATCCCTCCCTCCCTCCCACCTGGGCTGGAACAGAGTGTTATCTTCCCCTCAATCCTTCCTATCCCTCCTATCCCTCCTACCGCCTATCCCTCCTACCGCCTATCCCTCCCTCCCTCCCACCATGGCTGGAACAGAGTGTTACCTTCCCCACCATCCCTCATATCCCTCCTACCGCCTATCCCTCCTACCACCTATCCCTCCCACCTGAGCTGGAACAGTGTGTTATCTTGCCCTCAATGCTTCCTATCCCTCCTACTGCCTATCCCTCCCTCCCTCCCACCAGGGCTGGAACAGAGTGTTACCTTCCCCTCTATATTTCCTATCCCTCCTACTGCCTCTCCCTCCTACCGCCTATCCCTCCTACCGCCTATCCCTCCCTCCCTCCCACCAGGGCTGGAACAGTGTGTTACCTTTCCCTCTATCCTTCCTATACCTCCTATCCCTCCTACCGCCTATCCCTCCCTCCCACCAGGGCTGGAACAGAGTGTTACCTTCTCCTCTATCCTTCCTATCCCTCCTACCGCCTATCCCTCCTACCACCTATCCCTCCATACCTCCCACCAGGGCTGGAACAGAGTGTTACCTTCCCCTCTATCCTTCCTAATCCTCCTATCCCTCCCTCCCACCAGGGCTGGAACAGAGTGTTACCTTCCCCTCTATCCTTCCTATCCCTCCTACCGCCTATCCCTCCTACCACCTATCCCTAACTTCCTCCCACCTGGGCTGGAACAGAGTGTTACCTTCCCTTCTATCCTTCCTATCCCTCCTATCACCTATCCCTCCTACTGCCTATCCCTCCCTCCCTCCCACCTGGGCTAGAACAGAGTGTTACCTTCCCCTCTATCCTTCCTAACCCTCCTATCCCTCCCTCCCACCAGGGCTGGAACAGAGTGTTACGTTCCCCTCTATCCTTCCTATCTCTCCCATCCCTCCTACCGCCTATCCCTCCCTCCCTCCTATCTGGGCTGGAACAGAGTGTTACCTTTCCCTCTATCCTTCCTATCCCACCTATCCCTCCTACCGCCTATCCCTCCCTCCCACCAGGGCTGGAACAGAGTGTTACCTTCCCCTCTATCCTTCCTATCCCTCCAATCCCTCCTACCGTCTATCCTTCCCTCCCTCCCACCAGGGCTGGAACAGAGTGTTACCTTCCCCTCTATCCATCCTATCCCTCCTACCGCCTATCCCTTCCTCCCTCCCACCAGGGCTGGAACAGAGTGTTACCTTCCCCTCTATCCTTCCTATCCCTCCTATCCCTCCTACCGCCTATCCCTCCTACCGCCTATCCCTCCCTCCCTCCTACCTGGGCTGGAACAGAGTGTTACCTTCCCCTCTATCCTTCTTATCCCTCCTATCCCTCCTACCGCCTATCCCTCCCTCCCTCCCTCCCACCAGGGCTGGAACAGAGTGTTACCTTCCCGTATATCCTTCCTATCCCTCCTATCCCTCCTACCGCCTATCCCTCCCTCCCTCCCACCAGGGCTGGAACAGAGTGTTACCTTCCCCTCTATCCTTCCTATCCCTCCTACCGCCTATCCCTCCTACCGCCTATCCCTCCCTCCCTCCCACCTGGGCTGGAACAGTGTGTTATCTTCCCCTCAATGCTTCCTATCCCTCCTATCACTCCTACCGCCTATACCTCCCTCCCTCCCACCAGGGCTGGAACAGTGTGTTATCTTCCCCTCTATCCTTCCTATCCCTCCTATCGCCTATCCCTCCTACCGCCTATCCCTCCCACCTTCCCACCAGGGCTGGAACAGAGTGTTACCTTCCCCTCTATCCTTCCTATCCCTCCTACCGCCTATCCCTCCTACCGCCTATCCCTCTTACCACCTATCCCTAACTTCCTTCCACCTGGGCTGGAACAGAGTATTACCTTCCCCTCAATCCTTCCTATCCCTTCTATCACTCCTACCGCCTATACCTCCCTCCCTCCCACCAGGGCTGGAACAGTGTGTTACCTTTCCCTCTATCCTTCCTATACCTCCTATCTCTCCTACTGCCTATCCCTCCCTCCCTCCCTCCCTCCCACCAGGGCTGGAACAGAGTGTTACCTTCCCCTCTATCCTTCCTATCCCTCCTACCGCCTATCCCTCCTACCGCCTATCCCTCCCTCCTTCCCACCTGGACTGGAACAGAGTGTTACCTTCCCCTCTATCCTTTCTATCCCTCCTATCCCTCCTACCGCCTATCCCTCCCTCCCTCCTCCCAGGGCTGGAACAGAGTGTTACCTTCCCCTCAATCCTTCCTATCCCTCCTATCCCTCCCTCCCTCCCGGGCTGGAACAGAGTGTTACCTTCCCCTCTATCCTTCTTATCCCTCCTACCGCCTATCCCTCCTACCGCCTATCCCTCCCTCCCACCAGGGCTGGAACAGAGTGTTACCTTCCCCTCTATCCTTCCTATCCCTCCTATCCCTCCTACCGCCTATCACTCCCTCCCTCCCACCAGGGCTGGAACAGAGTGTTACCTTCCCCTCTATCCTTCCTATCCCTCCTATCCCCTATCCCTCCTACCGCCTATCCCTCCCTCCCTCCCACAAGCGCTGGAAAAGAGTGTTACATTCCCCTCTATCCTTCCTATCCCTCCTATCCCTCCTACCGCCTATCCCTCCTACCGCCTATCCCTCTCTCCCTCCCACCAGGGCTGGAACAGAGTGTTACCTTCCCCTCTATCCTTCCTATCCCTCCTATCCCTCCTACCGCCTATCCCTCCCTCCTTCCCACCAAGGCTGGAACAGACTGTTACCTTCCCCTCTATCCTTCCTATCCCTCCTATCCCTCCTACCACCTATCCCTCCCTCCAACCTAGGCTGGAACAGAGTGTTACCTTCTTCTCTATCCTTCCTATCCCTCCTATCCCTCCTACCGCCTATCCCTCCCTCTCACCCACAGGGCTGGAACAAAGTGTTACCTTCACCTCTATCCTTCCTATCCATCGTATCCCTCCTACCGTCTATCCCTCCTACCGCCTTTCCCTCCCTCCCTCCTACCAGGGCTGGAACAGAGTATTACCTTCCCCTCTATCCTTCCTATCCCTCCTACCGCCTATCCCTCCCTCCCTCCCACCTGGGCTGGAACATAGCGTTACCTTCCCCTTTATCCTTCCTATCCCTCCTATCCCTCCTATCCCTCCTATCCCTCCTACTGCCTATCCCTCCCTGCCTCCCACCAGGGCTGGAACAGAGTGTTACCTTCCCCTCTAGCCTTCCTATCCCTAATATCCCTCCTACCGCCTATCCCTCCCTCCCTCCCTCCTACCAGGGCTGGAACAGAGTGTTACCTTCACCTCTATCCTTCTTATCCCTCCTACTGCCTATCCCTCCCTCCCTCCCACCAGGGCTGGAACAGAGTGTTACCTTCCCCTCTATCCTTCCTATCCCTCCCACCACCTATCCCTCCCTCCCTCCCTCCTACCAGGGCTGGAACAGAGTGTTACATTCCCCTCTATACTTTCTATCCCTCCTATCCCTCCTACCGCCTATCCCTCCCTCCCTCCCACCAGGGCTGGAACAGAGTGTTACCTTCCCCTCTATCCTTCCTATCCCTCCTATCCCTCCTACCGCCTATCCCTCCCTCCCTCCCACCAGGGCTGGAACAGAGTGTTACCTTCCCCTCTATCCTTCCTATCCCTCCTACCGCCTATCCCTCCCTCCCTCCCACCAGGGCTGGAACAGAGTGTTACATTCCCCTCTATCCTTCCTATACCTCCTATCCCTCCTACCGCCTATCCCTCATACCGCCTATCCATCCTACCGCCTATCCCTCCCTCCCTCCTACCAGGGCTGGAACAGAGTGTTACCTTCTCCTCTATCCTTCCTATCCCTCCTACCGCCTATCCCTCCCTCCCTCCCACCAGGGCTGGAACAGAGTTACCTTCCCCTCTATCCTTCCTATCTCTCCTACCGCCTATCCCTCCCTCCCTCCCACCAGGGCTAGAACAGATTGTTACCTTCCCTTCTATCCTTCCTATCCCTCCTATCCCTCCTACCACCTATCCCTCCCTCCCTCCCACCTGGGCTAGAACAGAGTGTTACCTTCCCCTCTATCCTTCCTATCCCTCCTATCCTTCCTACCGCCTATCCCTCCCTCTCACCAGAGCTGGAACAGAGTGTTACCTTCCGCTCTATCCTTCCTATCCCTCTTAGCCCTCCTACCGCCTATCCCTCCCTCCCTCCCTCCCACCAGGGCTGGAACAGTGTTACCTTCCCCTCTATCCTTCCTATCCCTCCTATCCCTCCTACCGCCTATCCCTCCCTCCCTCCCACCAGGGCTGGAACAGAGTGTTACCTTCCCCTCTATCCTTCCTATCCCTCCTACCGCCTATCCCTCCTAACGCCTATCCCTCCCTCCCTCCCACCAGGGCTAGAACAGAGTGTTACCTTCCCCTCTATCCTTCCTATCCCTCCTACCGCCTATCCCTCCTACCGCCTATCCCTCCCTCCCTCCCACCTGGGCTGGAACAGAGTGTTACCTTCCCCTCTATCCTTCCTATCCCACCTATCCCTCCTACCGCCTATCCCTCCCTCCCTCCCACCAGGGCTGGAACAGAGTGTTACCTTCCCCTCTATCCTTCCTATCCCTCCTATCCCTCCTACCGCCTATTCCTCCCTCCCTCCCACCAGGGCTGGAACAGAGTGTTACCTTCCCCTCTATCCTTCCTATCCCTCCTATCCCTCCTACCACCTATCTCTCCCTCCCTCCCACCAGGGCTGGAACAGAGTGTTACCTTCCCCTCTATCCTTCCTATCCCTCCTACCGCCTATCCCTCCTACCGCCTATCCCTCCCTCCCTCCCACCAGGGCTGGAACAGAGTGTTACATTCCCCTCTATCCTTCATATCCCTCCTACCCCTCCTACCGCCTATCACTCCCTCCTTCCCACCAGGGCTGGAACAGAGTGTTACGTTCCCCTCTATCCTTCCTATCCCTCCTATCCCCTATCCCTCCTACCGCCTATCCCTCCCTCCCTCCCACCAGGGCTGGAACAGAGTGTTACATTCCCCTCTATCCTTCCTATCCCTACTATCCCTCCTACCGCCTATCCTTCTCTCCCTCCCATCAGGGCTGGAACAGAGTGTTACCTTCCCCTCTATCCTTCCTATCCCTCCTATCCCTCTTACCGCCTATCCCTCCCTCCCTCCCTCCCACCAGGGCTGGAACAGAGTGTTACCTTCCCCTCTATCCTTCCTATCCCTCCTATCCCTCCTACCTCCTATCCCTCCTACCGCCTATCCCTCCCTCCCTCCCACCAGGGCTAGAACAGAGTGTTACCTTCCCCTCTATCCTTCCTATCCCTCTGATCCCTCCTACCGCCTATCCCTCCTACTGCCTATCCCTCCCTCCCACCAGGGCTGGAACAGAGTGTTACCTTCCCCTCTATCCTTCCTATCCCTCCTACCGCCTATCCCTCCTACCGCCTATCCCTCCTACTGCCTATCTCTCCCTCCCAACAGGGCTAGAACAGTGTGTTACCTTTCCCTCTATCCTTCCTATCCCTCCTACCGCCTATCCCTCCTACCGCCTATCCCTCCCTCCCTCCCACCAGGGCTGGAACAGAGTGTTACCTTCCCCTCTATCCTTCCTATCCCTCCTACCGCCTATCCCTCCTACTGCCTATCCCTCCCTCCCACCAGGGCTGGAACAGAGTTACGTTCCCCTCTATCCTTCCTATACCTCCTATCCCTCCTACCGCCTATCCCTCCTACCGCCTATCCATCCTACCGCCTATCCCTCCCTCCCTCCTACCAGGGCTGGAACAGAGTGTTACCTTCCCCTCTATCCTTCCTATCCCTCCTACCGCCTATCCCTCCCTCCCTCCCTCCCACCAGGGCTGGAACAGAGTGTTACCTTCCCCTCTATCCTTCCTATCCCTCCTACCGCCTAATCCTCCCTCCCTCCCTCCCACCAGGGCTGGAACAGAGTGTTACCTTCCCCTCTATTCTTCCTATCCCTCCTACCGCCTATCCCTCCCTCCCTCCCACCAGGGCTGGAACAGAGTGTTACATTCCCCTCTATCCTTCCTATCCCTCCTATGCCTCCTACCGCCTATCCCTCCTACAGCCTATCCCTCCCTCCCTCCCTCCCACCATGGCTGGAACAGAGTGTTACCTTCCCCACTATCCCTCATATCCCTCCTACCGCCTATCCCTCCTACCACCTATCCCTCCCACCTGAGCTGGAACAGTGTGTTATCTTCCCCTCAATGCTTCCTATCCCTCCTACTGCCTATCCCTCCCTCCCTCCCACCAGGGCTGGAACAGAGTGTTACCTTCCCCTCTATACTTCCTATCCCTCCTACTGCCTATCCCTCCTACTGCCTATCCCTCCTACCGCCTATCCCTCCTACCACCTATCCCTCCCTCCCTCCCACCAGGGCTGGAACAGTGTGTTACCTTTCCCTCTATCCTTCCAATACCGCCTATCTCTCCTACCACCTATCCCTCCTACCGCCTATCCCTCCCTCCCTCCCACCTGGGCTGGAACAGAGTATTATCTTCCCCTCAATCCTTCCTATCCCTCCTATCCCTCCTATCCCTCCTATCACCCCCTCCCTCCCACCAGGGCTGGAACAGAGTGTTACATTCCCCTCTATCCTTCCTATCCCTCCTATGCCTCCTACCGCCTATCCCTCCTACCGCCTATCCCTCCCTCCCTCCCTCCCACCATGGCTGGAACAGAGTGTTACCTTCCCCACTATCCCTCATATCCCTCCTACCGCCTATCCCTCCTACCACCTATCCCTCCCACCTGAGCTGGAACAGTGTGTTATCTTCCCCTCAATGCTTCCTATCCCTCCTACTGCCTATCCCTCCCTCCCTCCAGGGCTGGAACAGAGTGTTACCTTCCTCTCTATACTTCCTATCCCTCCTACTGCCTATCCCTCCTACCGCCTATCCCTCCTACCACCTATCCCTCCCTCCCACCAGGGCTGGAACAGTGTGTTACCTTTCCCTCTATCCTTCCTATACCTCCTATCCCTCCTACCGCCTATCCCTCCTACCGCCTATCCCTCCCTCCCTCCCACCAGGGCTGGAACAGAGTGTTACCTTTCCCTCTATCCTTCCTATCCCTCCTACCCCTCCTACCGCCTATGCCTCCTACCGCCTATCCCTCCCTCCCTCCTACCTGGGCTGGAACAAAGTTTTACCTTCTCCTCTATCCTTCCTATCCCTCCTACTGCCTATCCCTCCTACCACCTATCCCTCCATCCCTCCCACCAGGGCTGGAACAGAGTGTTACCTTCCCCTCTATCCTTCCTAACCCTCCTATCCCTCCCTCCCTCCCACCAGGGCTGGAACAGAGTGTTACCTTCTCCTCTATCCTTCCTATCCCTCCTACCGCCTATCCCTCCTACCACCTATCCCTAACTTCCTCCCACCTGGGCTGGAACAGAGTGTTACCTTCCCCTCTATCCTTCCTAACCCTCCTATCCCTCCCTCCCACCAGGGCTGGAACAGAGTGTTACCTTTCCCTCTATCCTTCCTATCCCGCCTATCCCTCCTACCGCCTATCCCTCCCTCCCACCAGGGCTGGAACAGAGTGTTACCTTCCCCTCTATCCTTCCTATCCCTCCAATCCCTCCTACCGCCTATCCTTCCCTCCCTCCCACCAGGGCTGGAACAGAGTGTTACCTTCCCCTCTATCCATCCTATCCCTCCTACCGCCTATCCCTTCCTCCCTCCCATTAGGGCTGGAACAGAGTGTTACCTTCCCCTCTATCCTTCCTATCCCTCCTATCCCTCCTACCGCCTATCCCTCCTACCGCATATCCCTCCCTCCCTCCTACCTGGGCTGGAACAGAGTGTTACCTTCCCCTCTATCCTTCTTATCACTCCTATCCCTCCTACTGCCTATCCCTCCCTCCCTCCCACCAGGGCTGGAACAGTGTGTTACCTTTCCCTCTATCCTTCCTATACCTCCTATCCCTCCTACCGCCTATCCCTCCTACCGCCTATCCCTCCCTCCCTCCCACCAGGGCTGGAACAGAGTGTTACCTTTCCCTCTATCCTTCCTATCCCTCCTATCCCTCCTACCGCCTATCCCTCCTACCGCCTATCCCTCCCTCCCTCCTACCTGGGCTGGAATAGAGTGTTACCTTCTCCTCTATCCTTCCTATCCCTCCTACCACCTATCCCTCCATCCCTCCCACCAGGGCTGGAACAGAGTGTTACCTTCCCCTCTATCCTTCCTAACCCTCCTATCCCTCCCTCCCTCCCACCAGGGCTGGAACAGAGTGTTACCTTCCCCTCTATCCTTCCTATCCCTCCTACCGCCTATCCCTCCTACCACCTATCCCTAACTTCCTCCCACCTGGGCTGGAACAGAGTGTTACCTTCCCCTCTATCCTTCCTATCCCTCCCTCCCTCCCACCAGGGCTGGAACAGAGTTTTACATTCCCCTCTATCCTTCCTATCCCTCCTATGCCTCCTACCGCCTATCCCTCCTACCGCCTATCCCTCCCTCCCTCCCTCCCACCATGGCTGGAACAGAGTGTTACCTTCCCCACTATCCCTCATATCCCTCCTACCGCCTATCCCTCCTACCACCTATCCCTCCCACCTGAGCTAGAACAGTGTGGTATCTTCTCCTCAATGCTTCCTATCCCTCCTACTGCCTATCCCTCCCTCCCTCCCACCAGGGCTGGAACAGAGTGTTACCTTCCCCTCTATACTTCCTATCCCTCCTACTGCCTATCCCTCCTACCGCCTATCCCTCCTACCACCTATCCCTCCCTCCCTCCCACCAGGGCTGGAACAGTGTGTTACCTTTCCCTCTATCCTTCCTATACCTCCTATCCCTCCTACCGCCTATCCCTCCTACTGCCTATCCCTCCCTCCCTCCCACCAGGGCTGGAACAGAGTGTTACCTTTCCCTCTATCCTTCCTATCCCTCCTATCGCCTATGCCTCCTACCGCCTATCCCTCCTACCGCCTATCCCTTCCTCCCTCCTACGTGGGCTGGAACAGAGTTTTACCTTCTCCTCTATCCTTCCTATCCCTCCTACCGCCTATCCCTCCTACCACCTATCCCTCCATCCCTCCCACCAGGGCTGGAACAGAGTGTTACCTTCCCCTCTATCCTTCCTAACCCTCCTATCCCTCCCTCCCACCAGGGCTGGAACAGAGTGTTACCTTCTCCTCTATCCTTCCTATCCCTCCTACCGCCTATCCCTCCTACCACCTATCCCTAACTTCCTCCCACCTGGGCTGGAACAGAGTGTTACCTTCCCCTTTATCCTTCCTAACCCTCCTATCCCTCCCTCCCACCAGGGCTGGAACAGAGTGTTACGTTCCCCTCTATCCCTCCTATCCCTCCTATCCCTCCTACCCCTCCTACCGCCTATCCCTTCCTCCCTCCTATCTGGGCTGGAACAGAGTGTTACCTTTCCCTCTATCCTTCCTATCCCACCTATCCCTCCTACCGCCTATCCCTCCCTCCCACCAGGGCTGGAACAGAGTGTTACCTTCCCCTCTATCCTTCCTATCCCTCCAATCCCTCCTACCGCCTATCCTTCCCTCCCTCCCACCAGGGCTGGAACAGAGTGTTACCTGCCCCTCTATCCATCCTATCCCTCCTACCGCCTATCCCTTCCTCCCTCCCACCAGGGCTGGAACAGAGTGTTACCTTCCCCTCTATCCTTCCTATCCCTCCTATCCCTCCTACCGCCTATCCCTCCTACCGCATATCCCTCCCTCCCTCCCTCCTACCTGGGCTGGAACAGAGTGTTACCTTCCCCTCTATCCTTCTTATCCCTCCTATCCCTCCTAATGCCTATCCCTCCCTCCCTACCACCAGGGCTGGAACAGAGTGTTACCTTCCCCTCTATACTTCCTATCCCTCCTACTGCCTATCCCTCCTACCGCCTATCCCTCCTACTGCCTATCCCTCCCACCGCCTATCCCTCCCTCCCTCCCACCAGGGCTGGAACAGTGTGTTACCTTTCCCTCTATCCTTCCTATACCTCCTATCCCTCCTACCGCCTATCCCTCCTACCGCCTATCCCTCCCTCCCTCCCACCAGGGCTGAAACAGAGTGTTACCTTTCCCTCTATCCTTCCTATCCCTCCTATCCCTCCTACCGCCTATCCCTCCTACCGCCTATCCCTCCCTCCCTCCTACCTGGGCTGGAATAGAGTGTTACCTTCTCCTCTATCCTTCCTATCCCTCCTACCGCCTATCCCTCCTACCACCTATCCCTCCATCCCTCCCACCAGGGCTGGAACAGAGTGTTACCTTCCCCTCTATCCTTCCTAACCCTCCTATCCCTCCTTCCCTCCCACCAGGGCTGGAACAGAGTGTAACCTTCCCCTCTATCCTTCCTATCCCTCCTACCGCCTATCCCTCCTACCACCTATCCCTAACTTCCTCCCACCTGGGCTGGAACAGAGTGTTACCTTCCCCTCTATCCTTCCTAACCCTCCTATCCCTCCCTCCCACCAGGGCTGGAACAGAGTGTTACGTTCCCCTCTATCCTTCCTATCCCTCCTATCCCTCCTACCCCTCCTACCGCCTATCCCTCCCTCCCTCCTATCTGGGCTGGAACAGAGTGTTACCTTTCCCTCTATCCTTCCTATCCCGCCTATCCCTCCTACCGCCTATCCCTCCCTCCCACCAGGGCTGGAACAGAGTGTTACCTTCCCCTCTATCCTTCCTATCCCTCCAATCCCTCCTACCGCCTATCCTTCCCTCCCTCCCACCAGGGCTTTAACAGAGTGTTACCTTCCCCTCTATCCTTCATATCCCTCCTATCCCTCCTACCGCCTATCCCTCCTACCGCCTATCCCTCCCTCCCTCCTACCTGGGCTGGAACAGAGTGTTACCTTCCCCTCTATCCTTCCTATCCCTCCTACCGCCTATCCCTCCCTCCCTCCCACCAGGGCTGGAACAGAGTGTTACATTCCCCTCTATCCTTCCTATACCTCCTATCCCTCCTACCGCCTATCCCTCATACCGCCTATCCATCCTACCGCCTATCCCTCCCTCCCTCCTACCAGGGCTGGAACAGAGTGTTACCTTCTCCTCTATCCTTCCTATCCCTCCTACCGCCTATCCCTCCCTCCCTCCCACCAGGGCTGGAACAGAGTGTTACCTTCCCCTCTATCCTTCCTATCTCTCCTACCGCCTATCCCTCCCTCCCTCCCACCAGGGCTAGAACAGATTGTTACCTTCCCTTCTATCCTTCCTATCCCTCCTATCCCTCCTACCACCTATCCCTCCCTCCCTCCCACCTGGGCTAGAACAGAGTGTTACCTTCCCCTCTATCCTTCCTATCCCTCCTATCCTTCCTACCGCCTATCCCTCCCTCTCACCAGAGCTGGAACAGAGTGTTACCTTCCACTCTATCCTTCCTATCCCTCTTAGCCCTCCTACCGCCTATCCCTCCCTCCCTCCCTCCCACCAGGGCTGGAACAGTGTTACCTTCCCCTCTATCCTTCCTATCCCTCCTATCCCTCCTACCGCCTATCCCTCCCTCCCTCCCACCAGGGCTGGAACAGAGTGTTACCTTCCCCTCTATCCTTCCTATCCCTCCTACCGCCTATCCCTCCTAACGCCTATCCCTCCCTCCCTCCCACCAGGGCTAGAACAGAGTGTTACCTTCCCCTCTATCCTTCCTATCCCTCCTACCGCCTATCCCTCCTACCGCCTATCCCTCCCTCCCTCCCACCTGGGCTGGAACAGAGTGTTACCTTCCCCTCTATCCTTCCTATCCCACCTATCCCTCCTACCGCCTATCCCTCCCTCCCTCCCACCAGGGCTGGAACAGAGTGTTACCTTCCCCTCTATCCTTCCTATCCCTCCTATCCCTCCTACCGCCTATTCCTCCCTCCCTCCCACCAGGGCTGGAACAGAGTGTTACCTTCCCCTCTATCCTTCCTATCCCTCCTATCCCTCCTACCACCTATCTCTCCCTCCCTCCCACCAGGGCTGGAACAGAGTGTTACCTTCCCCTCTATCCTTCCTATCCCTCCTACCGCCTATCCCTCCTACCGCCTATCCCTCCCTCCCTCCCACCAGGGCTGGAACAGAGTGTTACATTCCCCTCTATCCTTCATATCCCTCCTACCCCTCCTACCGCCTATCACTCCCTCCTTCCCACCAGGGCTGGAACAGAGTGTTACGTTCCCCTCTATCCTTCCTATCCCTCCTATCCCCTATCCCTCCTACCGCCTATCCCTCCCTCCCTCCCACCAGGGCTGGAACAGAGTGTTACATTCCCCTCTATCCTTCCTATCCCTACTATCCCTCCTACCGCCTATCCTTCTCTCCCTCCCATCAGGGCTGGAACAGAGTGTTACCTTCCCCTCTATCCCTCCTATCCCTCTTACCGCCTATCCCTCCCTCCCTCCCTCCCACCAGGGCTGGAACAGAGTGTTACCTTCCCCTCTATCCTTCCTATCCCTCCTATCCCTCCTACCTCCTATCCCTCCTACCGCCTATCCCTCCCTCCCTCCCACCAGGGCTAGAACAGAGTGTTACCTTCCCCTCTATCCTTCCTATCCCTCTGATCCCTCCTACCGCCTATCCCTCCTACTGCCTATCCCTCCCTCCCACCAGGGCTGGAACAGAGTGTTACCTTCCCCTCTATCCTTCCTATCCCTCCTACCGCCTATCCCTCCTACCGCCTATCCCTCCTACTGCCTATCTCTCCCTCCCAACAGGGCTAGAACAGTGTGTTACCTTTCCCTCTATCCTTCCTATCCCTCCTACCGCCTATCCCTCCTACCGCCTATCCCTCCCTCCCTCCCACCAGGGCTGGAACAGAGTGTTACCTTCCCCTCTATCCTTCCTATCCCTCCTACCGCCTATCCCTCCTACTGCCTATCCCTCCCTCCCACCAGGGCTGGAACAGAGTTACGTTCCCCTCTATCCTTCCTATACCTCCTATCCCTCCTACCGCCTATCCCTCCTACCGCCTATCCATCCTACCGCCTATCCCTCCCTCCCTCCTACCAGGGCTGGAACAGAGTGTTACCTTCCCCTCTATCCTTCCTATCCCTCCTACCGCCTATCCCTCCCTCCCTCCCTCCCACCAGGGCTGGAACAGAGTGTTACCTTCCCCTCTATCCTTCCTATCCCTCCTACCGCCTAATCCTCCCTCCCTCCCTCCCACCAGGGCTGGAACAGAGTGTTACCTTCCCCTCTATTCTTCCTATCCCTCCTACCGCCTATCCCTCCCTCCCTCCCACCAGGGCTGGAACAGAGTGTTACATTCCCCTCTATCCTTCCTATCCCTCCTATGCCTCCTACCGCCTATCCCTCCTACAGCCTATCCCTCCCTCCCTCCCTCCCACCATGGCTGGAACAGAGTGTTACCTTCCCCACTATCCCTCATATCCCTCCTACCGCCTATCCCTCCTACCACCTATCCCTCCCACCTGAGCTGGAACAGTGTGTTATCTTCCCCTCAATGCTTCCTATCCCTCCTACTGCCTATCCCTCCCTCCCTCCCACCAGGGCTGGAACAGAGTGTTACCTTCCCCTCTATACTTCCTATCCCTCCTACTGCCTATCCCTCCTACTGCCTATCCCTCCTACCGCCTATCCCTCCTACCACCTATCCCTCCCTCCCTCCCACCAGGGCTGGAACAGTGTGTTACCTTTCCCTCTATCCTTCCAATACCGCCTATCTCTCCTACCACCTATCCCTCCTACCGCCTATCCCTCCCTCCCTCCCACCTGGGCTGGAACAGAGTATTATCTTCCCCTCAATCCTTCCTATCCCTCCTATCCCTCCTATCCCTCCTATCACCTATCCCTCCCTCCCTCCCACCAGGGCTGGAACAGAGTGTTACATTCCCCTCTATCCTTCCTATCCCTCCTATGCCTCCTACCGCCTATCCCTCCTACCGCCTATCCCTCCCTCCCTCCCTCCCACCATGGCTGGAACAGAGTGTTACCTTCCCCACTATCCCTCATATCCCTCCTACCGCCTATCCCTCCTACCACCTATCCCTCCCACCTGAGCTGGAACAGTGTGTTATCTTCCCCTCAATGCTTCCTATCCCTCCTACTGCCTATCCCTCCCTCCAGGGCTGGAACAGAGTGTTACCTTCCTCTCTATACTTCCTATCCCTCCTACTGCCTATCCCTCCTACCGCCTATCCCTCCTACCACCTATCCCTCCCTCCCACCAGGGCTGGAACAGTGCGTTACCTTTCCCTCTATCCTTCCTATACCTCCTATCCCTCCTACCGCCTATCCCTCCTACCGCCTATCCCTCCCTCCCTCCCACCAGGGCTGGAACAGAGTGTTACCTTTCCCTCTATCCTTCCTATCCCTCCTACCCCTCCTACCGCCTATGCCTCCTACCGCCTATCCCTCCCTCCCTCCTACCTGGGCTGGAACAAAGTTTTACCTTCTCCTCTATCCTTCCTATCCCTCCTACTGCCTATCCCTCCTACCACCTATCCCTCCATCCCTCCCACCAGGGCTGGAACAGAGTGTTACCTTCCCCTCTATCCTTCCTAACCCTCCTATCCCTCCCTCCCTCCCACCAGGGCTGGAACAGAGTGTTACCTTCTCCTCTATCCTTCCTATCCCTCCTACCGCCTATCCCTCCTACCACCTATCCCTAACTTCCTCCCACCTGGGCTGGAACAGAGTGTTACCTTCCCCTCTATCCTTCCTAACCCTCCTATCCCTCCCTCCCACCAGGGCTGGAACAGAGTGTTACCTTTCCCTCTATCCTTCCTATCCCGCCTATCCCTCCTACCGCCTATCCCTCCCTCCCACCAGGGCTGGAACAGAGTGTTACCTTCCCCTCTATCCTTCCTATCCCTCCAATCCCTCCTACCGCCTATCCTTCCCTCCCTCCCACCAGGGCTGGAACAGAGTGTTACCTTCCCCTCTATCCATCCTATCCCTCCTACCGCCTATCCCTTCCTCCCTCCCATTAGGGCTGGAACAGAGTGTTACCTTCCCCTCTATCCTTCCTATCCCTCCTATCCCTCCTACCGCCTATCCCTCCTACCGCATATCCCTCCCTCCCTCCTACCTGGGCTGGAACAGAGTGTTACCTTCCCCTCTATCCTTCTTATCACTCCTATCCCTCCTACTGCCTATCCCTCCCTCCCTCCCACCAGGGCTGGAACAGAGTGTTACCTTCCCCTCTATACTTCCTATCCCTCCTACTGCCTATCCCTCCTACCGCCTATCCCTCCTACCGCCTATCCCTCCCTCCCTCCCACCAGGGCTGGAACAGTGTGTTACCTTTCCCTCTATCCTTCCTATACCTCCTATCCCTCCTACCGCCTATCCCTCCTACCGCCTATCCCTCCCTCCCTCCCACCAGGGCTGGAACAGAGTGTTACCTTTCCCTCTATCCTTCCTATCCCTCCTATCCCTCCTACCGCCTATCCCTCCTACCGCCTATCCCTCCCTCCCTCCTACCTGGGCTGGAATAGAGTGTTACCTTCTCCTCTATCCTTCCTATCCCTCCTACCACCTATCCCTCCATCCCTCCCACCAGGGCTGGAACAGAGTGTTACCTTCCCCTCTATCCTTCCTAACCCTCCTATCCCTCCCTCCCTCCCACCAGGGCTGGAACAGAGTGTTACCTTCCCCTCTATCCTTCCTATCCCTCCTACCGCCTATCCCTCCTACCACCTATCCCTAACTTCCTCCCACCTGGGCTGGAACAGAGTGTTACCTTCCCCTCTATCCTTCCTATCCCTCCCTCCCTCCCACCAGGGCTGGAACAGAGTTTTACATTCCCCTCTATCCTTCCTATCCCTCCTATGCCTCCTACCGCCTATCCCTCCTACCGCCTATCCCTCCCTCCCTCCCTCCCACCATGGCTGGAACAGAGTGTTACCTTCCCCACTATCCCTCATATCCCTCCTACCGCCTATCCCTCCTACCACCTATCCCTCCCACCTGAGCTAGAACAGTGTGGTATCTTCTCCTCAATGCTTCCTATCCCTCCTACTGCCTATCCCTCCCTCCCTCCCACCAGGGCTGGAACAGAGTGTTACCTTCCCCTCTATACTTCCTATCCCTCCTACTGCCTATCCCTCCTACCGCCTATCCCTCCTACCACCTATCCCTCCCTCCCTCCCACCAGGGCTGGAACAGTGTGTTACCTTTCCCTCTATCCTTCCTATACCTCCTATCCCTCCTACCGCCTATCCCTCCTACTGCCTATCCCTCCCTCCCTCCCACCAGGGCTGGAACAGAGTGTTACCTTTCCCTCTATCCTTCCTATCCCTCCTATCGCCTATGCCTCCTACCGCCTATCCCTCCTACCGCCTATCCCTTCCTCCCTCCTACGTGGGCTGGAACAGAGTTTTACCTTCTCCTCTATCCTTCCTATCCCTCCTACCGCCTATCCCTCCTACCACCTATCCCTCCATCCCTCCCACCAGGGCTGGAACAGAGTGTTACCTTCCCCTCTATCCTTCCTAACCCTCCTATCCCTCCCTCCCACCAGGGCTGGAACAGAGTGTTACCTTCTCCTCTATCCTTCCTATCCCTCCTACCGCCTATCCCTCCTACCACCTATCCCTAACTTCCTCCCACCTGGGCTGGAACAGAGTGTTACCTTCCCCTTTATCCTTCCTAACCCTCCTATCCCTCCCTCCCACCAGGGCTGGAACAGAGTGTTACGTTCCCCTCTATCCCTCCTATCCCTCCTATCCCTCCTACCCCTCCTACCCCTCCTACCGCCTATCCCTTCCTCCCTCCTATCTGGGCTGGAACAGAGTGTTACCTTTCCCTCTATCCTTCCTATCCCACCTATCCCTCCTACCGCCTATCCCTCCCTCCCACCAGGGCTGGAACAGAGTGTTACCTTCCCCTCTATCCTTCCTATCCCTCCAATCCCTCCTACCGCCTATCCTTCCCTCCCTCCCACCAGGGCTGGAACAGAGTGTTACCTGCCCCTCTATCCATCCTATCCCTCCTACCGCCTATCCCTTCCTCCCTCCCACCAGGGCTGGAACAGAGTGTTACCTTCCCCTCTATCCTTCCTATCCCTCCTATCCCTCCTACCGCCTATCCCTCCTACCGCATATCCCTCCCTCCCTCCCTCCCTCCCTCCTACCTGGGCTGGAACAGAGTGTTACCTTCCCCTCTATCCTTCTTATCCCTCCTATCCCTCCTAATGCCTATCCCTCCCTCCCTACCACCAGGGCTGGAACAGAGTGTTACCTTCCCCTCTATACTTCCTATCCCTCCTACTGCCTATCCCTCCTACCGCCTATCCCTCCTACTGCCTATCCCTCCCACCGCCTATCCCTCCCTCCCTCCCACCAGGGCTGGAACAGTGTGTTACCTTTCCCTCTATCCTTCCTATACCTCCTATCCCTCCTACCGCCTATCCCTCCTACCGCCTATCCCTCCCTCCCTCCCACCAGGGCTGAAACAGAGTGTTACCTTTCCCTCTATCCTTCCTATCCCTCCTATCCCTCCTACCGCCTATCCCTCCTACCGCCTATCCCTCCCTCCCTCCTACCTGGGCTGGAATAGAGTGTTACCTTCTCCTCTATCCTTCCTATCCCTCCTACCGCCTATCCCTCCTACCACCTATCCCTCCATCCCTCCCACCAGGGCTGGAACAGAGTGTTACCTTCCCCTCTATCCTTCCTAACCCTCCTATCCCTCCCTCCCTCCCACCAGGGCTGGAACAGAGTGTAACCTTCCCCTCTATCCTTCCTATCCCTCCTACCGCCTATCCCTCCTACCACCTATCCCTAACTTCCTCCCACCTGGGCTGGAACAGAGTGTTACCTTCCCCTCTATCCTTCCTAACCCTCCTATCCCTCCCTCCCACCAGGGCTGGAACAGAGTGTTACGTTCCCCTCTATCCTTCCTATCCCTCCTATCCCTCCTACCCCTCCTACCGCCTATCCCTCCCTCCCTCCTATCTGGGCTGGAACAGAGTGTTACCTTTCCCTCTATCCTTCCTATCCCGCCTATCCCTCCTACCGCCTATCCCTCCCTCCCACCAGGGCTGGAACAGAGTGTTACCTTCCCCTCTATCCTTCCTATCCCTCCAATCCCTCCTACCGCCTATCCTTCCCTCCCTCCCACCAGGGCTGGAACAGAGTGTTACCTTCCCCTCTATCCTTCCTATCCCTCCTATCCCTCCTACCGCCTATCCCTCCTACCGCCTATCCCTCCCTCCCTCCTACCTGGGCTGGAATAGAGTGTTACCTTCTCCTCTATCCTTCCTATCCCTCCTACCGCCTATCCCTCCTACCACCTATCCCTCCATCCCTCCCACCAGGGCTGGAACAGAGTGTTACCTTCCCCTCTATCCTTCCTATCCCTCCTACCGCCTATCCCTCCCTCCCTCCCACCTGGGCTGGAACAGAGCGTTACCTTCCCCTCTATCCTTCCTATCCCTCCTACCGCCTATCCCTCCCTGCCTCCCACCAGGGCTGGAACAGAGTGTTACCTTCCCCTCTATCCTTCCTATCCCTAATATCCCTCCTACCGCCTATCCCTCCCTCCCTCCCTCCTACCAGGGCTGGAACAGAGTGTTACATTCCCCTCTATACTTTCTATCCCTCCTATCCCTCCTACCGCCTATCCCTCCCTCCCTCCCTCCCACCAGGGCTGGAACAGAGTGTTACCTTCCCCTCTATCCTTCCTATCCCTCCTATCCCTCCTACCGCCTATCCCTCCCTCCCTCCCTCCCACCAGGGCTGGAACAGAGTGTTACCTTCCCCTCTATCCTTCCTATCCCTCCTACCGCCTATCCCTCCCTCCCTCCCACCAGGGCTGGAACAGAGTGTTACCTTTCCCTCTATCCTTCCTATCCCTCCTACCGCCTATCCCTCCTACCGCCTATCCCTCCCTCCCTCCTACCAGGGCTGGAACAGAGTGTTACCTTCTCCTCTATCCTTCCTATCCCTCCTACCGCCTATCCCTCCCTCCCTCCCACCAGGGCTGGAACAGAGTGTTACCTTCCCCTCTATCCTTCCTATCTCTCCTACCGCCTATCCCTCCCTCCCTCCCACCAGGGCTAGAACAGATTGTTACCTTCCCTTCTATCCTTCCTATCCCTCCTATCCCTCCTACCACCTATCCCTCCTACTGCCTATCCCTCCCTCCCTCCCACCTGGGTTATAGAACAGAGTGTTACCTTCCCCTCTATCCTTCCTATCCCTCCTATCCTTCCTACCGCCCATCCCTCCCTCTCACCAGAGCTGGAACAGAGTGTTACCTTCCCCTCTATCCTTCCTATCCCTCTTAGCCCTCCTACCGCCTATCCCTCCCTCCCTCCCACCAGGGCTGGAACAGTGTTACCTTCCCCTCTATCCTTCCTATCCCTCCCTCCCTCCCACCAGGGCTGGAACAGAGTGTTACCTTCCCCTCTATCCTTCCTATCCCTCCTACCCCTCCTACCGCCTATCACTCCCTCCTTCCCACCAGGGCTGGAACAGAGTGTTACGTTCCCCTCTATCCTTCCTATCCCTCCTATCCCCTATCCCTGCTACCGCCTATCCCTCCCTCCCACCAGGGCTGGAACAGAGTGTTACATTCCCCTCTATCCTTCCTATCCCTACTATCCCTCCTACCGCCTATCCTTCTCTCCCTCCCACCAGGGCTGGAACAGAGTGTTACCTTCCCCTCTATCCTTCCTATCCCTCCTATCCCTCTTACCGCCTATCCCTCCCTCCCACCAGGGCTGGAACAGAGTGTTACCTTCCCCTCTATCCTTCCTATCCCTCCTATCCCTCCTACCTCCTATCCCTCCTACCGCCTATCCCTCCCTCCCTCCCACCAGGGCTAGAACAGAGTGTTACCTTCCCCTCTATCCTTCCTATCCCTCCGATCCCTCCTACCGCCTATCCCTCCTACTGCCTATCCCTCCCTCCCTCCCACCAGGGCTGGAACAGAGTGTTACCTTCCCCTCTATCCTTCCTATCCCTCCTACCGCCTATCCCTCCTACCGCCTATCCCTCCTACCGCCTATCCCTCCTACTGCCTATCCCTCCCTCCCAACAGGGCTAGAACAGTGTGTTACCTTTCCCTCTATCCTTCCTATACCTCCTACCGCCTATCCCTCCTACCGCCTATCCCTCCCTCCCTCCCACCAGGGCTGGAACAGAGTGTTACCTTCCCCTCTATCCTTCCTATCCCTCCTACCGCCTATCCCTCCTACTGCCTATCCCTCCCTCCCACCAGGGCTGGAAGAGAGTTACGTTCCCCTCCATCCTTCCTATACCTCCTATCCCTCCTACCGCCTATCCCTCCTACCGCCTATCCATCCTACCGCCTATCCCTCCCTCCCTCCTACCAGGGCTGGAACAGAGTTTTACCTTCCCCTCTATCCTTCCTATCCCTCCTACCGCCTATCCCTCCCTCCCTCCCTCCCACCAGGGCTGGAACAGAGTGTTACCTTCCCCTCTATCCTTCCTATCCCTCCTACCGCCTATTCCTCCCTCCCTCCCACCAGGGCTGGAACAGAGTGTTACCTTCCCCTCTATTCTTCCTATCCCTCCTATCCCTCCTACCGCCTATCCCTCCCTCCCTCCCACCAGGGCTGGAACAGTGTTACCTTTCCCTCTATCCTTCCAATACCTCCTATCTCTCCTACCGCCTATCCCTCCTACCGCCTATCCCTCCCTCCCTCCCACCTGGGCTGGAACAGAGTGTTATCTTCCCCTCAATCCTTCCTATCCCTCCTATCCCTCCTATCACCTATCCCTCCCTCCCTCCCACCAGGGCTGGAACAGAGTGTTACATTCCCCTCTATCCTTCCTATCCCTCCTATGCCTCCTACCGCCTATCCCTCCTACCGCCTATCCCTCCCTCCCTCCCTCCCACCATGGCTGGAACAGAGTGTTACCTTCCCCACTATCCCTCATATCCCTCCTACCGCCTATCCCTCCTACCACGTATCCCTCCCACCTGAGCTGGAACAGTGTGTTATCTTCCCCTCAATGCTTCCTATCCCTCCTACTGCCTATCCCTCCCTCCCTCCCACCAGGGCTGGAACAGAGTGTTACCTTCCCCTCTATACTTCCTATCCCTCCTACTGCCTATCCCTCCTACCGCCTATCCCTCCTACCGCCTATCCCTCCCTCCCTCCCACCAGGGCTGGAACAGTGTTACCTTTCCCTCTATCCTTCCTATACCTCCTATCCCTCCTACCGCCTATCCCTCCTACCGCCTATCCCTCCCTCCCTCCCACCAGGGCTGGAACAGAGTGTTACCTTTCCCTCTATCCTTCCTATCCCTCCTATCCCTCCTACCGCCTATGCCTCCTACCGCCTATCCCTCCCTCCCTCCTACGTGGGCTGGAACAGAGTTTTACCTTCTCCTCTATCCTTCCTATCCCTCCTATCGCCTATCCCTCCTACCACCTATCCCTCCATCCCTCCCACCAGGGCTGGAACAGAGTGTTACCTTCCCCTCTATCCTTCCTAACCCTCCTACCGCCTATCCCTCCTAGCACCTATCCCTCCATCCCTCCCACCAGGGCTGGAACAAAGTGTTACCTTCACCTCTATCCTTCCTATCCCTCCTACCACCTATCCCTCCATCCCTCCCACCAGGGCTGGAACAGAGTGTTACCTTCCCCTCTATCCTTCCTAACCCTCCTACCGCCTATCCCTCCTAGCACCTATCCCTCCATCCCTCCCACCAGGGCTGGAACAAAGTGTTACCTTCACCTCTATCCTTCCTATCCCTCCTACCACCTATCCCTCCCTCCCTCCCACCAGGGCTGGAACAGAGTGTTACCTTCCCCTCTATCCTTCCTATCCCTCCTATCCCTCCTACCGCCTATCCCTCCTACCGCCTATTCCTCCCTCCCTCCCACCAGGGCTGGAACAGAGTGTTACCTTTCCCTCTATCCTTCCTATCCCTCCTATCACTCCTACCGCCTATCCCTCCCTCCTTCCCACCAGGGCTGGAACAGAGTGTTACCTTCGCCTCTATCCTTCCTACCGCCTAACCCTCCTACCGCCTATCCCTCCCTCCCTCCCACCAGGGCTGGAACAGAGTGTTACGTTCCCCTCTATCCTTCCTATACCTCCTATCCCTCCTACCGCCTATCCCTCATACCACCTATCCATCCTACCGCCTATCCCTCCCTCCTACCAGGGCTGGAACAGTGTTACCTTCTCCTTTATCCTTCCTATCCCTCCTACCGCCTATCCCTCCCTCCCTCCCACCAGGGCTGGAACAGAGTGTTACCTTCCCCTCAATCCTTCTTATCCCTCCTATCCCTCCTACCGCCTATCCCTCCCTCCCTCCCACCAGGGCTGGAACAGAGTGTTACTTTCCCCTCTATCCTTCCTATCCCTCCTATCCCTCCTACCGCCTATCCCTCCCTCCCTCCCACCAGGGCTGGAACAGAGTGTTACCTACCCCTCTATCCTTCCTGTCCCTCCTATCCCTCCTACCGCCTATCCCTCCCTCCCTCCCACCAGGGCTGGAACAGAGTGTTACCTTCCCCTCTATCCTTCCTATCCCTCCTATCGCTCCTACCGCCTATTCCTCCCTCCCTCTCACCAGGGCTGGAACAGAGTGTTACCTTCCCCTCTATCCTTCCTATCCCTCCTACCGCCTATCCCTCTCTCCCGCCTATCCCTCTCTCCCTCCCACCAGGGCTGGAACAGAGTGTTACCTTCCCCTCTATCCTTCCTATCCCTCCTATCCCTCCTACTACCTATCCCTCCTACTGCCTATCCCTCCTACCGCCTATCCCTCCCTCCCTCCCACCAGGGCTGGAACAGAGTGTTACCTTCCCCTCTATCCCTCCTACCGCCTATCCTTCCTACCGCCTATCCCTCCCTCCCTCCCACCTGGGCTGGAACAGTGTGTTATCTTCCCCTCAATGCTTCCTATCCCTCCTACTGCCTATCCCTCCCTCCCTCCCACCAGGGCTGGAACAGAGTGTTTCCTTCCCCTCTATACTTCCTATCCCTCCTACCGCCTATCCCTCCTACTGCCTATCCCTCCCTCCCTCCCACCAGGGCTGGAACAGTGTGTTACCTTTCCCTCTATCCTTCCTATACCTCCTATCCCTCCTACCGCCTATCCCTCCTACAGCCTATCCCTCCCTCCCTCCCACCAGGGCTGGAACAGAGTGTTACCTTCCCCTCTATCCTTCCTATCCCTCCTACCGCCTATCCCTCCTACCGCCTATCCCTCCCTTCCTCCTACCAGGGCTGGAACAAAGTGTTACCTTCCCCTCTATCCTTCCTAGCCCTCCTATCCCTCCTACCACCTATCCCTCCCTCCCTCCCACCAGGGCTGGAACAGAGTGTTACCTTCCCCTCTATCCTTCCTATCCCTCCGCCTATCCCTCACTCCCTCCTACCAGGGCTGGAACAGAGTGTTACCTTCTTCTCTATCCTTCCTATCCCTCCTATCCCTCCTACCGCCTATCCCTCCCTCCCTCCCACCAGGGCTGGAACAGAGTGTTACCTTCCCTTCTATCCTTCCTATCCCTCCTATCCCTCTTACCGCCTATCCCTCCTACCGCCTATCCCTCCCTCCCTCCTACCTGGGCTGGAACAGAGTGTTACCTTCCCCTCTATCCTTCCTATCCCTCCTATCCCTCTCACCGCCTATCCCTCCCTCCCACCAGGGCTGGAACAGAGTGTTACCTTCCCGTCTATCCTTCCTATCCCTCCTACCGCCTATCCTTCCTACCGCCTATCCCTCCCTCCCACCAGGGTTGGAACAGAGTGTTACCTTCCCCTCTATCCTTCCTATCCCTCCTATCCCTCCTACTGCCTATCCCTCCTACCGCCTATCCCTCCCTCCCTTCCACCAGGGCTGGAACAGAGTGGTATATTGCCCTCTATCCTTCCTATCCCTCCTACCGCCTATCCCTAACTTCCTCCCACCTGGGCTGGAACAGAGTGTTACCTTCCCCTCAATCCTTCCTATCCCTCCTATCACTCCTACCGCCTATACCTCCCTCCCTCCCACCAGGGCTGGAACAGTGTGTTACCTTCCCCTCTGTCCTTCCTATCCCTCCTATCCCTCCTATCCCTCCTACCGCCTATCCCTCCCTCCCTCCCACCAGGGCTGGAACAGAGTGTTACCTTCCCCTCTATCCTTCCTATCCCTCCTATCCCTCCTACCGCCTATCCCTCCCACCGCCTATCCCTCCCTCCCTCCCATCCCTCCCTCCCTCCCACCAGGGCTGGAACAGAGTGTTACCTTCCCCTCTATCCCTCCTATCCCTCCAACCGCCTATCCCTCCCTCCCTCCCTCCCTCCCACCAGGGCTGGAACAGAGTGTTACCTTCCCCTCTATCCTTCCTATCCCTCCTATCCCTCCTATCCCTCCTACCGCCTATCCCTCCTACCGCCTATCCCTCCCTCCCACCTAGGCTGGAACAGAGTGTTACCTTCCCCTCCATCCTTCCTATCCCTCCTACCGCCTATCCCTCCCTCCCTCCCTCCCACCAGTGCTGGAACAGAGTGTTACCTTCTCCTCTATCCTTCCTATCCCTCCTACCGCCTATCCCTCCTACCACCTATCCCTCCCTCTCACCCACCAGGGCTGGAACAGAGTGTTACCTTCCCCTCTATCCTTTCTATCCATCGTATCCCTCCTACCGTCTATCCCTCCTACCGCCTTTCCCTCCCTCCCTCCTACCAGGGCTGGAACAGAGTGTTACCGTCCCCTCTATCCTTCCTATCCCTCCTACCGCCTATCCCTCCCTCCCACCTGGGCTGGAACAGAGTGTTGCCTTCCCCTCTACCCCTCCTATCCCTCCTACCGCCTATCCCTCCTACCGCCTATCCCTCCCTCCCTCCCACCAGGGCTACAACAGAGTGTTACCTTCCCCTCTATCCTTCCTATACCTCCTATCCCTCCTACCGCCTATCCCTCCTACAGCCTATCCCTCCCTCCCTCCCACCAGGGCTGGAACAGAGTGGTAACTTCCCCTCTATCCTTCCCATTCCTCCTATCCCTCCTACCGCCTATCCCTCCCTCCCTCCCACCAGGGCTGGAACAGAGTGTTACCTTCCCTTCTATCCTTCCTATCCCTCCTATACCTCCTACCGCCTATCTCTCCCTCCCTCCCACCAGGGCTGGAACAGAGTGTTACCTTCCCCTCTATCCTTCCTATCCCTCCTATCCCTCCTCTCCCTCCTACCGCCTATCCCTCCCTCCCTCCCACCAGGGCTGGAACAGAGTGTTACCTTCACCTCTATCCTTCCTATACCTCCTATCCTTCTTACCACCTATCCCTCCTACCGCCTATCCCTCCTACCGCCTATCCCTCCCTCCCTCCCACCAGGGCTTGAACAGAGTGTTACTTTCCCCTCTATCCTTCCTATCCCTCCTATCCCTCCTACCGCCTATCCCTCCCTCCCTCCCACCTGGGCTGGAACAGAGTGTTACCTTCCCCTCAATCCTTCTTATCCCTCCTATCCCTCCTACCGCCTATCCCTCCCTCCCTCCCACCAGGGCTGGAACAGAGTGTTACTTTCCCCTCTATCCTTCCTATCCCTCCTATCCCTCCTATCGCCTATCCCTCCCTCCCTCCCACCAGGGCTGGAACAGAGTGTTACCTACCCCTCTATCCTTCCTGTCCCTCCTATCCCTCCTACCGCCTATCCCTCCCTCCCTCCCACCAGGGCTGGAACAGAGTGTTACCTTCCCCTCTATCCTTCCTATACCTCCTATCCCTCCTACCGCCTATCCCTCCCTCCCTCCCACCAGGGCTGGAACAGAGTGTTATCTTCCCCTCTATCCTTCCTATCCCTCCTACTGCCTATACCTCCCTCCCTCCCACCAGGGCTAGAACAGAGTGTTACCTTCCCCTCTATCCTTCCTATTCCTCCTATCCCTCCCTCCCGCCTATCCCTCCCTCCCTCCCTCCCACCAGGGCTGGAACAGTGTTACCTTCCCCTCTATCCTTCCTATCCCTCCTATCCCCCCTACCGCCATTCCCTCCTACCGCCTATCCTCCCTCCCTCCCACCATGGCTGGAACAGAGTGTTACCTTCCCCTCTATCCTTCCTATCCCTCCTATCCCTCCTACCGCCTATTCCTCCTACCGCCAATCCCTAACTCCCTCCCACCTGGGCTGGAACAGAGTGTTACCTTCCCCTCAATCCTTCCTATCCCTCCTATCACTCCTACTACCTATACCTCCCTCCCTCCCACCAGGGCTGGAACAGAGTGTTACCTTCCCCTCTATCCTTCCTATCCCTCCTATCCCTCCTACCGCCTATCCCTTCTACCCCCTATCCTTCCCACCCTCCCACCAGGGCTGGAACAGAGTGTTACCTTCTCCTCTATCCTTCCTATCCCTCCTATCCCTCCTACCGCCTATCCATCCCTCCCTCCTACCAGGGCTGGAACAGAGTGTTACCTTCCCCTCTATCCTTCCTAGCCCTCCTATCCCTCCTACCGCCTATCCCTCCCTCCCACCAGGGCTGGAACAGAGTGTTACCTTCCCCTCTATCCTTCCTATCCCTCCTACCGCCTATCCCTCCCTCCCTCCTACCAGGGCTGGAACAGAGTGTTACCTTCCCCTCTATCCTTCCTATCCCTCCTATCCCTCCTACCGCCTATCCCTCCCTCCCTCCCACCAGGGCTGGAACAGAGTGTTACCTTCGCCTCTATCCTTCCTATCCCTCCTATCCCTCCTACCGCCTATCCCTCATACCGCCTATCCATCCTACCGCCTATCCCTCCCTCCTACCAGGGCTGGAACAGTGTTACCTTCTCCTCTATCCTTCCTATCCCTCCTACCGCCTATCCCTCCCTCCCTCCCACCAGGGCTGGAACAGAGTGTTACCTTCCCCTCTATCCTTCCTATCCCTCCTACCGCCTATCCCTCCCTCCCTCCCACCAGGGCTGGAACAGATTGTTACCTTCCCTTCTATCCTTCCTATCCCTCCTATCCCTCCTACCCCTCCTACTGCCTATCCCTCCCTCCCTCCCACCTGGGCTAGAACAGAGTGTTACCTTCCCCTCTATCCTTCCTATCCCTCCTATCCTTCCTACCGCCTATCCCTCCCTCTCACCAGAGCTGGAACAGAGTGTTACCTTCCCCTCTATCCTTCCTATCCCTCTTAGCCCTCCTACCGCCTATCCCTCCCTCCCTCCCTCCCACCAGGGATGGAACAGTGTTACCTTCCCCTCTATCCTTCCTATCCCTCCTATCCCTCCTACCGCCTATCCCTCCCTCCCTCCCACCAGGGCTGGAACAGAGTGTTACCTTCCCCTCTATCCTTCCTATCCCTCCTACCGCCTATCCCTCCTAACGCCTATCCCTCCCTCCCTCCCACAAGGGCTGGAACAGAGTGTTACCTTCCCCTCTATCCTTCCTATACCTCCTATCCCTCCTACTGCCTATCCATCCTACCGCCTATGCATCCTACCGCCTATCCCTCCTTCCCTCCTACCAGGGCTGGAACAGAGTATTATCTTCCCCTCTATCCTTCCTATCCCTCCAATCCCTCCTACCGCCTATCCCTCCCTCCCTCCTACCAGGGCTGGAACAGAGTGTTACCTTCCCTTCTATCCTTCCTATCCGTCCTATCCCTCCTACCGCCTATTTCTCCCTCCCTTCCACCAGGGCTGGAACAGAGTGTTACCTTCCCCTCTATCCTTCCTATCCCTCCTATCCCTCCTACTGCCTATCCCTCCTACCGCCTATCCATCCTACCGCCTATCCCTCCCTCCCTCCTACCAGGGCTGGAACAGAGTGTTACCTTCCCCTCTATCCTTCCTATCCCTCCTACCGCCTATCCCTCCCTCCCTCCCACCAGGGCTGGAACAGAGTGTTACCTTCCCCTCTATCCTTCCTATCCCTCCTACCGCCTATCCCTCCCTCCCTCCCACCAGGGCTGGAACAGAGTGTTACCTTCCCCTCTATCCTTCCTATCCCTCCTATCCTTCCTACCGCCTATCCCTCCCTCCCTCCCACCAGGGCTGGAACAGTGTGTTACCATTCCCTCTATCCTTCCAATACCTCCTATCTCTCCTACCACCTATCCCTCCTACCGCCTATCCCTCCCTCCCTCCCACCAGGGCTGGAACAGTGTGTTACCTTTCCCTCTATCCTTCCAATACCTCCTATCTCTCCTACCGCCTATCCCTCCTACCACCTATCCCTCCCTCCCTCCCTCCCACCTGGGCTGGAACAGAGTGTTATCTTCCCCTCAATCCTTCCTATCCCTCCTATCACCTATCCCTCCCTCCCTCCCACCAGGGCTGGAACAGAGTGTTACATTCCCCTCTATCCTTCCTATCCCTCCTATGCCTCCTACCGCCTATCCCTCCTACCGCCTATCCCTCCCTCCCTCCCTCCCACCATGGCTGGAACAGAGTGTTACCTTCCCCACTATCCCTCATATCCCTCCTACCGCCTATCCCTCCTACCGCCTATCCCTCCTACCACCTATCCCTCCCACCTGAGCTGGAACAGTGTGTTATCTTCCCCTCAATGCTTCCTATCCCTCCTACTGCCTATCCCTCCCTCCCTCCCACCAGGGCTAGAACAGAGTGTTACCTTCCCCTCTATACTTCCTATCCCTCCTACCGCCTATCCCTCCTACCGCCTATCCCTCCTACCTCCTATCCCTCCCTCCCACCAGGGCTGGAACAGTGTGTTACCTTTCCCTCTATCCTTCCTATACCTCCTATCCCTCCTACCACCTATCCCTCCTACCGCCTATCCCTCCCTCCCTCCCACCAGGGCTGGAACAGAGTGTTACCTTTCCCTCTATCCTTCCTATCCCTCCTATCCCTCCTACCGCCTATCCCTCCTACCGCCTATCCCTCCCTCCCTCCTACCTGTACTGGAACAGTGTTACCTTCTCCTCTATCCTTCCTATCCCTTCTACCGCCTATCCCTCCTACCACCTATCCCTCCATCCCTCCCACCAGGGCTGGAACAGAGTGTTACCTTCCCCTCTATCCTTCCTAACCCTCCTATCCCTCCCTCCCTCCCACCAGGGCTGGAACAGAGTGTTACCTTCCCCTCTATCCTTCCTATCCCTCCTACCGCCTATCCCTCCCTCCCTCCCTCCCACCAGGGCTGGAACAGAGTGTTACCTTCCCCTCTATCCTTCCTATCCCTCCTACCGCCTATTCCTCCCTCCCTCCCTCCCACCAGGGCTGGAACAGAGTGTTACCTTCCCCTCTATTCTTCCTATCCCTCCTATCCCTCCTACCGCCTATCTATCCCTCCCTCCCTCCCACCAGGGCTGGAACAGTGTTACCTTTCCCTCTATCCTTCCAATACCTCCTATCTCTCCTACCGCCTATCCCTCCTACCGCCTATCCCTCCCTCCCTCCCACCTGGGCTGGAACAGAGTGTTATCTTCCCCTCAATCCTTCCTATCCCTCCTATCCCTCCTATCACCTATCCCTCCCTCCCTCCCACCAGGGCTGGAACAGAGTGTTACATTCCCCTCTATCCTTCCTATGCCTCCTATGCCTCCTACCGCCTATCCCTCCTACCGCCTATCCCTCCCTCCCTCCCTCCCACCATGGCTGGAACAGAGTGTTACCTTCCCCACTATCCCTCATATCCCTCCTACCGCCTATCCCTCCTACCACCTATCCCTCCCACCTGAGCTGGAACAGTGTGTTATCTTCCCCTCAATGCTTCCTATCCCTCCTACTGCCTATCCCTCCCTCCCTCCCACCAGGGCTGGAACAGAGTGTTACCTTCCCCTCTATACTTCCTATCCCTCCTACTGCCTATCCCTCCTACCGCCTATCCCTCCTACCACCTATCCCTCCCTCCCTCCCACCAGGGCTGGAACAGTGTGTTACCTTTCCCTCTATCCTTCCTATACCTCCTATCCCTCCTACCGCCTATCCCTCCTACCGCCTATCCCTCCCTCCCTCCCACCAGGGCTGGAACAGAGTGTTACCTTCCCTCTATCCTTCCTATCCCTCCTATCCCTCCTACCGCCTATGCCTCCTACCGCCTATCCCTCCCTCCCTCCTACGTGGGCTGGAACAGAGTTTTACCTTCTCCTCTATCCTTCCTATCCCTCCTACCGCCTATCCCTCCTACCACCTATCCCTCCATCCCTCCCACCAGGGCTGGAACAGAGTGTTACCTTCCCCTCTATCCTTCCTAACCCTCCTACCGCCTATCCCTCCTACCACCTATCCCTCCATCCCTCCCACCAGGGCTGGAACAAAGTGTTACCTTCACCTCTATCCTTCCTATCCCTCCTACCACCTATCCCTACCTCCCTCCAACCAGGGCTGGAACAGAGTGTTACCTTCCCCTCTATCCTTCCTATCCCTCCTATCCCTCCTACCGCCTATCCCTCCTACCGCCTATTCCTCCCTCCCTCCCACCAGGGCTGGAACAGAGTGTTACCTTTCCCTCTATCCTTCCTATCCCTCCTATCACTCCTACCGCCTATCCCTCCCTCCCTCCCACCAGGGCTGGAACAGAGTGTTACCTTCGCCTCTATCCTTCCTATCCCTCCTACCGCCTAACCCTCCTACCGCCTATCCCTCCCTCCCTCCCACCAGGGCTGGAACAGAGTGTTACGTTCCCCTCTATCCTTCCTATACCTCCTATCCCTCCTACCGCCTATCCCTCATACCGCCTATCCATCCTACCGCCTATCCCTCCCTCCTACCAGGGCTGGAACAGTGTTACCTTCTCCTCTATCCTTCCTATCCCTCCTACCGCCTATCCCTCCCTCCCTCCCACCAGGGCTGGAACAGAGTGTTACCTTCCCCTCAATCCTTCTTATCCCTCCTATCCCTCCTACCGCCTATCCCTCCCTCCCTCCCACCAGGGCTGGAACAGAGTGTTACTTTCCCCTCTATCCTTCCTATCCCTCCTATCCCTCCTACCGCCTATCCCTCCCTCCCTCCCACCAGGGCTGGAACAGAGTGTTACCTACCCCTCTATCCTTCCTGTCCCTCCTATCCCTCCTACCGCCTATCCCTCCCTCCCTCCCACCAGGGCTGGAACAGAGTGTTACCTTCCCCTCTATCCTTCCTATACCTCCTATCCCTCCTACCGCCTATCCCTCCCTCCCTCTCACCAGGGCTGGAACAGAGTGTTACCTTCCCCTCTATCCTTCCTATCCCTCCTATCCCCTATCCCTCCTACCGCCTATCCCTCTCTCCCGCCTATCCCTCTCTCCCTCCCACCAGGGCTGGAACAGAGTGTTACCTTCCCCTCTATCCTTCCTATCCCTCCTATCCCTCCTACTGCCTATCCCTCCTACTGCCTATCCCTCCTACCGCCTATCCCTCCCTCCCTCCCACCAGGGCTGGAACAGAGTGTTACCTTCCCCTCTATCCCTCCTATCGCCTATCCCTCCTATCGCCTATCCCTCCTACCGCCTATCCTTCCTACCGCCTATCCCTCCCTCCCTCCCACCTGGGCTGGAACAGTGTGTTATCTTCCCCTCAATGCTTCCTATCCCTCCTACTGCCTATCCCTCCCTCCCTCCCACCAGGGCTGGAACAGAGTGTTACCTTCCCCTCTATACTTCCTATCCCTCCTACCGCCTATCCCTCCTACTGCCTTTCCCTCCCTCCCTCCCACCAGGGCTGGAACAGTGTGTTACCTTTCCCTCTATCCTTCCTATACCTCCTATCCCTCCTACCGCCTATCCCTCCTACAGCCTATCCCTCCCTCCCTCCCACCAGGGCTGGAACAGAGTGTTACCTTCCCCTCTATCCTTCCTATCCCTCCTACCGCCTATCCCTCCTACCGCCTATCCCTCCCTCCTACCAGGGCTGGAACAGAGTGTTACCTTCCCCTCTATCCTTCCTAGCCCTCCTATCCCTCCTACCACCTATCCCTCCCTCCCTCCCACCAGGGCTGGAACAGAGTGTTACCTTCCCCTCTATCCTTCCTATCCCTCCGCCTATCCCTCACTCCCTCCTACCAGGGCTGGAACAGAGTGTTACCTTCCCCTCTATCCTTCCTATCCCTCCTATCCCTCCTACCGCCTATCCCTCCCTCCCTCCCACCAGGGCTGGAACAGAGTGTTACCTTCCCCTCTATCCTTCCTATCCCTCCTATCCCTCCTACCGCCTATCCCTCCCTCCCTCCCACCAGGGCTGGAACAGAGTGTTACTTTCCCCTCTATCCTTCCTATCCCTCCTATCCCTCCTACCGCCTATCCCTCCCTCCCTCCCTCCCACCAGGGCTGGAACAGAGTGTTACCTACCCCTCTATCCTTCCTGTCCCTCCTATCCCTCCTACCGCCTATCCCTCCCTCCCTCCCACCAGGGCTGGAACAGAGTGTTACCTTCCCCTCTATACTTCCTATCCCTCCTACCGCCTATCCCTCCTACTGCCTATCCCTCCCTCCCTCCCACCAGGGCTGGAACAGTGTGTTACCTTTCCCTCTATCCTTCCTATACCTCCTATCCCTCCTACCGCCTATCCCTCCTACCGCCTATCCCTCCCTCCCACCTGGGCTGGAACAGAGTGTTGCCTTCCCCTCTATCCCTCCTATCCCTCCTACCGCCTATCCCTCCTACCGCCTATCCCTCCCTCCCTCCCACCAGGGCTAGAACAGAGTGTTACCTTCCCCTCTATCCTTCCTAACCCTCCTATCCCTCCCTCCCTCCCACCAGGGCTGGAACAGAGTGTTACCTTCCCCTCTATTCTTCCTATCCCTCCTATCCCTCCTACCGCCTATCCCTCCCTCCCTCCCACCAGGGCTGGAACAGTGTTACCTTTCCCTCTATCCTTCCAATACCTCCTATCTCTCCTACCGCCTATCCCTCCTACCGCCTATCCCTCCCTCCCTCCCACCTGGGCTGGAACAGAGTGTTATCTTCCCCTCAATCCTTCCTATCCCTCCTATCCCTCCTACCGCCTATTCCTCCCTCCCTCCCACCAGGGTTGGAACAGAGTGTTACCTTCCCCTCTATCCTTCCTATCCCTCCTATCCCTCCTACCGCCTATCCATCCCTCCCTCCTACCAGGGCTGGAACAGAGTGTTACCTTCCCCTCTATCCTTTTTAGCCCTCCTATCCCTCCCTCCCTCCCACCAGGGCTGGAACAGAGTGTTACCTTCCCCTCTATCCTTCCTATCCCTCCTATCCCTCCTACCGCCTATCCCTCCAACCGCCTATCCCTCCCTCCATCCCACCTGGGCTGGAACAGAGTGTTACCTTCCCCTCAATCCTTCCTATCCCTCCTACCACCTATCCCTCCCTCCCTTCCACCAGGGCTGGAACAGAGTGGTATATTGCCCTCTATCCTTCCTATCCCTCCCTCCCTCCCTCCCTCCCACCAGGGCTGGAACAGAGTGTTACCTTCCCCTCTATCCTTCCTATCCCTCCTATCCCTCCTATCCCTCCTACCGCCTATCCCTCCCTCCCTCCCACCAGGGCTGGAACAGAGTGTTACCTTCCCCTCTATCCTTCCTATCCCTCCTATCCCTCCTACTGCCTATCCCTCCCACCGCCTATCCCTCCCTCCCTCCCATCCCTCCCTCCCTCCCACCAGGGCTGGAACAGAGTGTTACCTTCCCCTCTATCCCTCCTATCCCTCCAACCGCCTATCCCTCCCTCCCTCCCTCCCTCCCACCAGGGCTGGAACAGAGTGTTACCTTCCCCTCTATCCTTCCTATCCCTCCTATCCCTCCTACTGCCTATCCCTCCCTCCCTCCCACCAGGGCTGGAACAGAGTGTTACCTTCCCCTCTATCCTTCCTATCCCTCCTATCCCTCCTACTGCCTATCCCTCCCTCCCTCCCACCAGGGCTGGGACAGAGTGTTACCTTCCCCTCTATACTTCCTATCCCTCCTACCGCCTATCCCTCCTACCGCCTATCCCTCCTACTGCCTATCCCTCCCTCCCAACAGGGCTAGAACAGTGTTACCTTTCCCTCTATCCTTCCTATACCTCCTACCGCCTATCCCTCCTACCGCCTATCCCTCCCTCCCTCCCACCAGGGCTGGAACAGAGTGTTACCTTCCCCTCTATCCTTCCTATCCCTCCTACCGCCTATCCCTCCTACCGCCTATCCCTCCCTCCCTCCCACCAGGGCTGGAACAGAGTGTTACCTTCCCTTCTATCCTTCCTATCCCTCCTATCCCTCTTACCGCCTATCCCTCCTACCGCCTATCCCTCCCTCCCTCCTACCTGGGCTGGAACAGAGTGTTACCTTCCCCTCTATCCATCCTATCCCTCCTATCCCTCCCACCGCCTATCCCTCCCTCCCTCCCACCAGGGCTGGAACAGAGTGTTACCTTCCCGTCTATCCTTCCTATCCCTCCTATCCCTCCTGCCGCCTATCCTTCCTACCGCCTATCCCTCCCTCCCACCAGGGTTGGAACAGAGTGTTACCTTCCCCTCTATCCTTCCTATCCCTCCTATCCCTCCTACTGCCTATCCCTCCTACCGCCTATCCCTCCCTCCCTTCCACCAGGGCTGGAACAGAGTGGTATATTGCCCTCTATCCTTCCTATCCCTCCTACCGCCTATCCCTAACTTCCTCCCACCTGGGCTGGAACAGAGTGTTACCTTCCCCTCAATCCTTCCTATCCCTCCTATCACTCCTACCGCCTATACCTCCCTCCCTCCCACCAGGGCTGGAACAGTGTGTTACCTTCCCCTCTATCCTTCCTATCCCTCCTATCCCTCCTATCCCTCCTACCGCCTATCCCTCCCTCCCTCCCACCAGGGCTGGAACAGAGTGTTACCTTCCCCTCTATCCTTCCTATCCCTCCTATCCCTCCTACCGCCTATCCCTCCCACCGCCTATCCCTCCCTCCCTCCCATCCCTCCCTCCCTCCCACCAGGGCTGGAACAGAGTGTTACCTTCCCCTCTATCCCTCCTATCCCTCCAACCGCCTATCCCTCCCTCCCTCCCTCCCTCCCACCAGGGCTGGAACAGAGTGTTACCTTCCCCTCTATCCTTCCTATCCCTCCTATCCCTCCTACCGCCTATCCCTCCTACCGCCTATCCCTCCCTCCCACCTAGGCTGGAACAGAATGTTACCTTCCCCTCCATCCTTCCTATCCCTCCTACCGCCTATCCCTCCCTCCCTCCCACCAGTGCTGGAACAGAGTGTTACCTTCTCCTCTATCCTTCCTATCCCTCCTACCGCCTATCCCTCCTACCGCCTATCCCTCCCTCTCACCCACCAGGGCTGGAACAGAGTGTTACCTTCCCCTCTATCCTTTCTATCCATCGTATCCCTCCTACTGTCTATCCCTCCTACCGCCTTTCCCTCCCTCCCTCCTACCAGGGCTGGAACAGAGTGTTACCGTCCCCTCTATCCTTCCTATCCCTCCTACCACCTATCCCTCCCTCCCACCTGGGCTGGAACAGAGTGTTGCCTTCCCCTCTATCCCTCCTATCCCTCCTACCGCCTATCCCTCCTACCGCCTATCCCTCCCTCCCTCCCACCAGGGCTAGAACAGAGTGTTACCTTCCCCTCTATCCTTCCTATCCCTCCTATCCCTCCTACCGCCTATCCCTCCTACCGCCTATCCCTCCCTCCATCCCACCTGGGCTGGAACAGAGTGTTACCTTCCCCTCAATCCTTCCTATCCCTCCTACCACCTATCCCTCCCTCCCTCCCACCAGGGCTGGAACAGAGTGGTAACTTCCCCTCTATCCTTCCCATTCCTCCTATCCCTCCTACCGCCTATCCCTCCCTCCCTCCCACAAGGGCTGGAACAGAGTGTTACCTTCCCCTCTATCCTTCCTATCCCTCCTATCCCTCCTACCGCCTATCTCTCCCTCCCTCCCACCAGGGCTGGAACAGAGTGTTACCTTCCCCTCTATCCTTCCTATCCCTCCTATCCCTCCTCTCCCTCCTACCGCCTATCCCTCCCTCCCTCCCACCAGGGCTGGAACAGAGTGTTACCTTCCCCTCTATCCTTCCTATACCTCCTATCCTTCTTACCACCTATCCCTCCTACCGCCTATCCCTCCTACCGCCTATCCCTCCTACCGCCTATCCCTCCCTCCCTCCCACCAGGGCTTGAACAGAGTGTTACTTTCCCCTCTATCCTTCCTATCCCTCCTATCCCTCCTACCGCCTATCCCTCCCTCCCTCCCACCTGGGCTGGAACAGAGTGTTACCTTCCCCTCAATCCTTCTTATCCCTCCTATCCCTCCTACCGCCTATCCCTCCCTCCCTCCCACCAGGGCTGGAACAGAGTGTTACTTTCCCCTCTATCCTTCCTATCCCTCCTATCCCTCCTATCGCCTATCCCTCCCTCCCACCAGGGCTGGAACAGAGTGTTACCTACCCCTCTATCCTTCCTGTCCCTCCTATCCCTCCTACCGCCTATCCCTCCCTCCCTCCCACCAGGGCTGGAACAGAGTGTTATCTTCCCCTCTATCCTTCCTATCCCTCCTACTGCCTATACCTCCCTCCCTCCCACCAGGGCTAGAACAGAGTGTTACCTTCCCCTCTATCCTTCCTATCCCTCCTATCCCTCCCTCCCGCCTATCCCTCCCTCCCTCCCTCCCACCAGGGCTGGAACAGAGTGTTACCTTCCCCTCTATCCTTCCTATCCCTCCTATCCCTCCTACCGCCTATTCCTCCTACCGCCAATCCCTAACTCCCTCCCACCTGGGCTGGAACAGAGTGTTACCTTCCCCTCAATCCTTCCTATCCCTCCTATCACTCCTACTACCTATACCTCCCTCCCTCCCACCAGGGCTGGAACAGAGTGTTACCTTCCCCTCTATCCTTCCTATCCCTCCTATCCCTCCTACCGCCTATCCCTTCTACCCCCTATCCTTCCCACCCTCCCACCAGGGCTGGAACAGAGTGTTACCTTCTCCTCTATCCTTCCTATCCCTCCTATCCCTCCTACCGCCTATCCATCCCTCCCTCCTACCAGGGCTGGAACAGAGTGTTACCTTCCCCTCTATCCTTCCTAGCCCTCCTATCCCTCCTACCGCCTATCCCTCCCTCCCTCCCACCAGGGCTGGAACAGAGTGTTACCTTCCCCTCTATCCTTCCTATCCCTCCTACTGCCTATCCCTCCCTCCCTCCTACCAGGGCTGGAACAGAGTGTTACCTTCCCCTCTATCCTTCCTATCCCTCCTACCGCCTATCCCTCCCTCCCTCCCACCAGGGCTGGAACAGAGTGTTACCTTCGCCTCTATCCTTCCTATCCCTCCTATCCCTCCTACCGCCTATCCCTCATACCGCCTATCCATCCTACCGCCTATCCCTCCCTCCTACCAGGGCTGGAACAGTGTTACCTTCTCCTCTATCCTTCCTATCCCTCCTACCGCCTATCCCTCCCTCCCTCCCACCAGGGCTGGAACAGAGTGTTACCTTCCCCTCTATCCTTCCTATCCCTCCTACCGCCTATCCCTCCCTCCCTCCCACCAGGGCTGGAACAGATTGTTACCTTCCCTTCTATCCTTCCTATCCCTCCTATCCCTCCTACCACCTATCCCTCCTACTGCCTATCCCTCCCTCCCTCCCACCTGGGCTAGAACAGAGTGTTACCTTCCCCTCTATCCTTCCTATCCCTCCTATCCTTCCTACCGCCTATCCCTCCCTCTCACCAGAGCTGGAACAGAGTGTTACCTTCCCCTCTATCCTTCCTATTCCTCTTAGCCCTCCTACCGCCTATCCCTCCCTCCCTCCCACCAGGGATGGAACAGTGTTACCTTCCCCTCTATCCTTCCTATCCCTCCTATCCCTCCTACCGCCTATCCCTCCCTCCCTCCCACCAGGGCTGGAACAGAGTGTTACCTTCCCCTCTATCCTTCCTATCCCTCCTACCGCCTATCCCTCCTAACGCCTATCCCTCCCTCCCTCCCACAAGGGCTGGAACAGAGTGTTACCTTCCCCTCTATCCTTCCTTTACCTCCTATCCCTCCCACTGCCTATCCATCCTACCGCCTATGCATCCTACCGCCTATCCCTCCTTCCCTCCTACCAGGGCTGGAACAGAGTATTATCTTCCCCTCTATCCTTCCTATCCCTCCAATCCCTCCTACCGCCTATCCCTCCCTCCCTCCTACCAGGGCTGGAACAGAGTGTTACCTTCCCTTCTATCCTTCCTATCCGTCCTATCCCTCCTACCGCCTATTTCTCCCTCCCTCCCACCAGGGCTGGAACAGAGTGTTACCTTCCCCTCTATCCTTCCTATCCCTCCTACCGCCTATCCCTCCCTCCCTCCCACCAGGGATGGAACAGTGTTACCTTCCCCTCTATCCTTCCTATCCCTCCTATCCCTCCTACCGCCTATCCCTCCCTCCCTCCCACCAGGGCTGGAACAGAGTGTTACCTTCCCCTCTATCCTTCCTATCCCTCCTACCGCCTATCCCTCCTAACGCCTATCCCTCCCTCCCTCCCACAAGGGCTGGAACAGAGTGTTACCTTCCCCTCTATCCTTCCTATACCTCCTATCCCTCCTACTGCCTATCCATCCTACCGCCTATGCATCCTACCGCCTATCCCTCCTTCCCTCCTACCAGGGCTGGAACAGAGTATTATCTTCCCCTCTATCCTTCCTATCCCTCCAATCCCTCCTACTGCCTATCCCTCCCTCCCTCCTACCAGGGCTGGAACAGAGTGTTACCTTCCCTTCTATCCTTCCTATCCGTCCTATCCCTCCTACCGCCTATTTCTCCCTCCCTCCCACCAGGGCTGGAACAGAGTGTTACCTTCCCCTCTATCCTTCCTATCCCTCCTACCGCCTATCCCTTCCTCCCTCCCACCAGGGCTAGAACAGAGTGTTACCTTCCCCTCTATCTTTCCTAGCCCTCCTATCCCTCCTACCGCCTATGCATCCTACCGCCTATGCATCCTACCGCCTATGCATCCTACCGCCTATGCATCCTACCGCCTATCCATCCTACCGCCTATGCATCCTACCGCCTATCCCTCCCTCCCACCAGAGCTGGAACAGAGTGGTACCTTCCCCTCTATCCTTCCTATCCCTCCTACCGCCTATCCCTCCTACCGCCTATCCCTCCCTCCCTCCCACCTGGGCTGGAACAGAGTGTTACCTTCCCCTCTATCCTTCCTATCCCACCTATCCCTCCTACCGCCTATCCCTCCCTCCCTCCCACCAGGGCTGGAACAGAGTGTTACCTTCCCCTCTATCCTTCCTATCCCTCCTATCCCTCCTACCGCCTTTTCCTCCCTTCCTCCCACCAGGGTTGGAACAGAGTGTTACCTTCCCCTCTATCCTTCCTATCCCTCCTATCCCTCCTACCGCCTATCTCTCCCTCCCTCCCACCAGGGCTGGAACAGAGTGTTACCTTCCCCTCTATCCTTCCTATCCCTCCTACCGCCTATCCCTCCTACCGCCTATCACTCCCTCCCTCCCACTAGGGCTGGAACAGAGTGTTACGTTCCCCTCTATCCTTCCTATCCCTCCTATCCCCTATCCCTCCTATCCCTCCTATCCCCTATCCCTCCTACCGCCTATCCCTCCCTCCCTCCCACCAGGGCTGGAACGGAGTGTTACATTCCCCTCTATCCTTCCTATCCCTACTATCCCTCCTACCGCCTATCCTTCTCTCCCTCCCACCAGGGCTGGAACAGAGTGTTACCTTCCCCTCTATCCTTCCTATCCCTCCTATCCCTCTTACCGCCTATCCCTCCCTCCCTCCTACCAGGGCTGGAACAGAGTGTTACCTTCCCCTCTATCCTTCCTATCCCTCCTATCCCTCCTACCTCCTATCCCTCCTACCGCCTATCCCTCCCTCCCTCCCACCAGGGCTAGAACAGAGTGTTACCTTCCCCTCTATCCTTCCTATCCCTCCTATCCCTCCTACCGCCTATCCCTCCTACTGCCTATCCCTCCCTCCCTCCCTCCCACCAGGGCTGGAACAGAGTGTTACCTTCCCCTCTATACTTCCTATCCCTCCTACCGCCTATCCCTCCTACCGCCTATCCCTCCTACTGCCTATCCCTCCCTCCCAACAGGGCTAGAACAGTGTTACCTTTCCCTCTATCCTTCCTATACCTCCTACCGCCTATCCCTCCTACCGCCTATCCCTCCCTCCCACCAGGGCTGGAACAGAGTGTTACCTTCCCCTCTATCCTTCCTATCCCTCCTACCGCCTATCCCTCCTACTGCCTATCCCTCCCTCCCACCAGGGCTGGAACAGAGTGTTACGTTCCCCTCTATCCTTCCTATACCTCCTATCCCTCCTACCGCCTATCCCTCCTACCGCCTATCCATCCTACCGCCTATCCCTCCCTCCCTCCTACCAGGGCTGGAACAGAGTGTTACCTTCCCCTCTATCCTTCCTATCCCTCCTACCGCCTATCCCTCCCTCCCTCCCACCAGGGCTGGAAGAGAGTGTTACCTTCCCCTCTATCCTTCCTATACCTCCTACCGCCTATCCCTCCCTCCCTCCCACCCACCAGGGCTGGAACAGAGTGTTACCTTCCCCTCTATCCTTCCTATCCCTCCTATCCCTCCTACCGCCTATCCCTCCCTCCCTCCCACCAGGGCTGGAACAGTGTGTTACCTTTCCCTCTATCCTTCCAATACCTCCTATCTCTCCTACCGCCTATCCCTCCTACCGCCTATCCCTCCCTCCCTCCCACCAGGGCTGGAACAGTGTGTTACCTTTCCCTCTATCCTTCCAATACCTCCTATCTCTCCTACCGCCTATCCCTCCTACCACCTATCCCTCCCTCCCTCCCTCCCACCTGGGCTGGAACAGAGTGTTATCTTCCCCTCAATCCTTCCTATCCCTCCTATCACCTATCCCTCCCTCCCTCCCACCAGGGCTGGAACAGAGTGTTACATTCCCCTCTATCCTTCCTATCCCTCCTATGCCTCCTACCGCCTATCCCTCCTACCGCCTATCCCTCCCTCCCTCCCACCATGGCTGGAACAGAGTGTTACCTTCCCCACTATCCCTCATATCCCTCCTACCGCCTATCCCTCCTACCGCCTATCCCTCCTACCACCTATCCCTCCCACCTGAGCTGGAACAGTGTGTTATCTTCCCCTCAATGCTTCCTATCCCTCCTACTGCCTATCCCTCCCTCCCTCCCACCAGGGCTAGAACAGAGTGTTACCTTCCCCTCTATACTTCCTATCCCTCCTACTGCCTATCCCTCCTACCACCTATCCCTCCTACCGCCTATCCCTCCCTCCCACCAGGGCTGGAACAGTGTGTTACCTTTCCCTCTATCCTTCCTATACCTCCTATCCCTCCTACCACCTATCCCTCCTACCGCCTATCCCTCCCTCCCTCCCACCAGGGCTGGAACAGAGTGTTACCTTTCCCTCTATCCTTCCTATCCCTCCTATCCCTCCTACCGCCTATCCCTCCTACCGCCTATCCCTCCCTCCCTCCTACCTGGGCTGGAACAGTGTTACCTTCTCCTCTATCCTTCCTATCCCTTCTACCGCCTATCCCTCCTACCACCTATCCCTCCATCCCTCCCACCAGGGCTGGAACAGAGTGTTACCTTCCCCTCTATCCTTCCTAACCCTCCTATCCCTCCCTCCCTCCCACCAGGGCTGGAACAGAGTGTTACCTTCCCCTCTATCCTTCCTATCCCTCCTACCGCCTATCCCTCCTACCACCTATCCCTAACTTCCTCCCACCTGGGCTGGAACAGAGTGTTACCTTCCCCTCTATCCTTCCTAACCCTCCTATCCCTCCCTCCCTCCCACCAGGGCTGGAACAGAGTGTTACCTTCCCCTCTATCCTTCCTATCCCTCCTACCGCCTATCCCTCCTACTGCCTATCACTCCCTCCCACCAGGGCTGGAACAGAGTGTTACGTTCCCCTCTATCCTTCCTATACCTCCTATCCCTCCTACCGCCTATCCCTCCTACCGCCTATCCATCCTACCGCCTATCCCTCCCTCCCTCCTACCAGGGCTGGAACAGAGTGTTACCTTCCCCTCTATCCTTCCTATCCCTCCTACCGCCTATCCCTCCCTCCCTCCCACCAGGGCTGGAACAGAGTGTTACCTTCCCCTCTATCCTTCCTATACCTCCTATCCCTCCTACCGCCTATTCCTCCTACCGCCAATCCCTAACTCCCTCCCACCTGGGCTGGAACAGAGTGTTACCTTCCCCTCAATCCTTCCTATCCCTCCTATCACTCCTACTACCTATACCTCCCTCCCTCCCACCAGGGCTGGAACAGAGTGTTACCTTCCCCTCTATCCTTCCTATCCCTCCTATCACTCCTACTACCTATACCTCCCTCCCTCCCACCAGGGCTGGAACAGAGTGTTACCTTCCCCTCAATCCTTCCTATCCCTCCTATCACTCCTACTACCTATACCTCCCTCCCTCCCACCAGGGCTGGAACAGAGTGTTACCTTCCCCTCTATCCTTCCTATCCCTCCTATCCCTCCTACCGCCTATCCCTTCTACCCCCTATCCTTCCCACCCTCCCACCAGGGCTGGAACAGAGTGTTACCTTCTCCTCTATCCTTCCTATCCCTCCTATCCCTCCCTCCCTCCCACCAGGGCTGGAACAGAGTGTTACCTTCACCTCTATCCTTCCTATCCCTCCTACTGCCTATCCCTCCTATCCCTCCCTCCCGGGCTGGAACAGAGTGTTACCTTCCCCTCTATCCTTCCTATCCCTCCTACCGCCTATCCCTCCCTCCCTCTCACCAGGGCTGGAACAGAGTTACCTTCCCCTCTATCCTTCCTAGCCCTCCTATCCCTCCTACCCCTCCTACCGCCTATCCCTCCCTCCCTCCTATCTGGGCTGGAACAGAGTGTTACCTTTCCCTCTATCCTTCCTATCCCGCCTATCCCTCCTACCGCCTATCCCTCCCTCCCACCAGGGCTGGAACAGAGTGTTACCTTCCCCTCTATCCTTCCTGTCCCTCCAATCCCTCCTACCGCCTATCCTTCCCTCCCTCCCACCAGGGCTGGAACAGAGTGTTACCTTCCCCTCTATCCATCCTATCCCTCCTACCGCCTATCCCTTCCTCCCTCCCACCAGGGCTGGAACAGAGTGTTACCTTCCCCTCTATCCTTCCTATCCCTCCTATCCCTCCTACCGCCTATCCCTCCTACCGCCTATCCCTCCCTCCCTCCTACCTGGGCTGGAACAGAGTGTTACCTTCCCCTCTATCCTTCTTATCCCTCCTATCCCTCCTACCGCCTATCCCTCCCTCCCTCCCACCAGGGCTGGAACAGAGTGTTACCTTCCCCTCTATCCTTCCTATCCCTCCTACCGCCTATCCTTCCTACCGCCTATCCCTCCCTCCCACCAGGGTTGGAACAGAGTGTTACCTTCCCCTCTATCCTTCCTAACCCTCCTATCCCTCCCTCCCTCCCACCAGGGCTGGAACAGAGTGTTACCTTCCCATCCCTCCTACCGCCTATCCCTCCTACCACCTATCCCTAACTTCCTTCCACCTGGGCTGGAACAGAGTGTTACCTTCCCCTCAATCCTTCCTATCCCTCCTATCACTCCTACCGCCTATACCTCCCTCCCTCCCACCAGGGCTGGAACAGTGTGTTACCTTTCCCTCTATCCTTCCTATACCTCCTATCTCTCCTACCGCCTATCCCTCCCTCCCTCCCTCCCACCAGGGCTGGAACAGAGTGTTACCTTCCCCTCTATCCTTCCTATTCCTCCTACCGCCTATCCCTCCTACCGCCTATCCCTCCCTCCTTCCCACCTGGACTGGAACAGAGTGTTACCTTCCCCTCTATCCTTTCTATCCCTCCTATCCCTCCTACCGCCTATCCCTCCCTCCCTCCCACCAGGGCTGGAACAGAGTGTTACCTTCCCCTCAATCCTTCCTATCCCTCCTATCCCTCCCTCCCGGGCTGGAACAGAGTGTTACCTTCCCCTAAATCCTTCCTATCCCTCCTACCGCCTATCCCTTCTTCCCACCAGGGCTGGAACAGAGTGTTACATTCCCCTCTATCCTTCCTATCCCTCCTACCGCCTATCACTCCCTCCCTCCCACCAGGGCTGGAACAGAGTGTTACCTTCCCCTCTATCCTTCCTATCCCTCCTATCCCCTATCCCTCCTACCGCCTATCCCTCCCTCCCTCCCACCAGGGCTGGAAAAGAGTGTTACATTCCCCTCTATCCTTCCTATCCCTCCTATCCCTCCTACTGCCTATCCCTCCTACCGCCTATCCCTCTCTCCCTCCCACCAGGGCTGGAACAGAGTGTTACCTTCCCCTCTATCCCTCCTATCCCTCCCTCCCTCCCACCAGGGCTGGAACAGAGTGTTACCTTCCCCTCTATCCTTCCTATCCCTCCTATCCCTCCTACCGCCTATCCCTCCCTCCTTCCCACCAGGGCTGGAACAGACTGTTACCTTCCCCTCTATCCTTCCTATCCCTCCTATCCCTCCTAACGCCTATCCCTCCCTCCCTCCCACCAGGGCTGGAACAGAGTGTTACCTTCCCCTCTATCCTTCCTATCCCTCCTATCCCTCCTACCGCCTTTCCCTCCTACCACCTATCCCTCCCTCCCACCTAGGCTGGAACAGAGTGTTACCTTCCCCTCTATCCTTCCTATCCCTCCTACCGCCTATCCCTCCCTCCCACCAGTGCTGGAACAGAGTGTTACCTTCTTCTCTATCCTTCCTATCCCTCCTATCCCTCCTACCGCCTATCCCTCCCTCTCACCCACAGGGCTGGAACAAAGTGTTACCTTCCCCTCTATCCTTCCTATCCATCGTATCCCTCCTACCGTCTATCCCTCCTACCGCCTTTCCCTCCCTCCTACCAGGGCTGGAACAGAGTGTTACCTTCCCCTCTATCCTTCCTATCCCTCCTACCACCTATCCCTCCCTCCCTCCCACCTGGGCTGGAACAGAGCGTTACCTTCCCCTCTATCCCTCCTATCCCTCCTACCGCCTATCCCTCCCTGACTCCCACCAGGGCTGGGACAGAGTGTTACCTTCCCCTCTATCCTTCCTATCCCTACTATCCCTCCTACCGCCTATCCCTCCCTCCCTCCCACCAGGGCTGGAACAGAGTGTTACCTTCCCCTCTATCCTTCCTATCCCTCCTATCCCTCCTACCGCCTATCCCTCCCTGCCTCCCACCAGGGCTGGAACAGAGTGTTACCTTCCCCTCTATCCTTCCTATCCCTACTATCCCTCCTACCGCCTATCCCTCCCTCCCTCCCACCAGGGCTGGAACAGAGTGTTACCTTCCCCTCTATCCTTCCTATCCCTACTATCCCTCCTACCGCCTATCCCTCCTACCGCTTATCCCTCCCTCCCTCCCACCTGGGCTGGAACAGAGTGTACCTTCCCCTCAATCCTTCCTATCCCTCCTATCCCTCCTACCACCTATCCCTCCCTCCCTCCCACCAGGGCTGGAACAGAGTGTTACCTTCCCCGCTATCCTTCCTATCCCTCCTACTGCCTATCCCTCCTACCGCCTATCCCTCGATCCCTCCCACCAGGGCTGGAACAGAGTGTTACCTTCCCCTCTATCCTTCCTATCCCTCCTATCCCTCCTACCGCCTATCCCTAACTCCCTCCCACCTGGGCTGGAACTAGGCCTGGGCAAAAATTTCGTTCCGTTCGCGGAAATTGCGATATTTTGACATTTTTGCGTTCCGCGGAGAGCGCGAAAATGTCAAAAATTCCGGTTTCCGCAGCTTGGCGATAATTTGTTTCTTGCTCGCGCTGTAAAATGATACATTCTCGCGCGCGCGCGATCGCCTTACCTGAATCCCTGCGTTCGCCGACAAGTTTTCTTGATCCGGTCGCGTTCTCCATGAGATGTTGTATTGTTTTTAGCCATTTGCGCTGTCTCGCGACAGTTCGCGCCCGCAGTGACGTCATGCGTCGCGCGATCACGTCTTTCTTCTCGCGATCATGCACCGCGAGAACAACTCAAAACAAGATGGCCGCGCCCGCAAGCAGCCACATGGGTAAGTTGGCGACCCGCAACCATGCAGAAAATCGCGCGAACATGCCGGAAAAAAACTTCCGCATCTTCGCGATATTTCTGCTTGTTTGCGATAATTTTAAACATTCTCGCGATAATTTGCGAAGGTTAATTCCGCAAATTCCGCCCACCCCTAGCTGGAACGGTGTGTTACCTTCCCCTCAATCCTTCTTATTCCTCCTATCCCTCCCACTGCCTATCCCTCCTACCGCCTATCCCTCCTACCGCCTATCCCTCCCACCAGGGCTGGAACAGAGTGTTACCTTCCCCTCAATGCTTCCTATCCCTCCTACTGCCTATACCTCCCTCCCTCCCACCAGGGCTGGAACAGTGTGTTACCTTCCCCTCTATCCTTCCTATCCCTCCAATCCCTCCTACCGCCTATCCCTCCCTCCCTCCTACCAGGGCTGGAACAGAGTGTTACCTTCCCCTCTATCCTTCCTATCCCTCCAATCCCTCCAATCCCTCCTACCGCCTATCCCTCACTCCCTCCTACCAGGGCTGGAAAAGAGTGTTACCTTCCCCTCTATCCTTCCTATCCCTCCTATCCCTCCTACCGCCTATCCCTCCTACCGCCTATCCCTCCTACCGCCTATCCCTCCCACCTGGGCTGGAACAGAATGTTACCTTCCCCTCTATCCTTCCTATCCCTCCTACCGCCTATCCCTCCCTCCCTCCCACCAGGGCTGGAACAGAGTGTTACCTTCCCCTCTATCCTTCCTATCTCTCCTATCCCTCCTACCACCTATCCCTCCCTCCCTCCCACCTGGGCTGGAACAGAGCGTTACCTTCCCCTCTATCCTTCTTATCCCTCCTACCGCCTATCCCTCCCTGCCTCCCACCAGGGCTGGAACAGAGTAATACCTTCCCCTCTATCCTTCCTATCCCTCTTATCCCTCCTACTGCCTATCCCTCCTACCGCCTATCCCTCCCTCCCTCCCTCCCTCCCTCCCTCCCTCCCATCCCTCCCTCCCTCCCACCAGGGCTGGAACAGAGTGTTACCTTCCCCTCTATCCTTCCTATCTCTCCTATTCCTCCTACCACCTATCCCTCCCACCTGGGCTGGAACAGAGCGTTACCTTCCCCTCTATCCTTCCTATCCTTCCTATCCCTCCTACCGCCTATCCCTCCCTGCCTCCCACCAGGGCTGGAACAGAGTATTACCTTCCCCTCTATCCTTCCTATCCCTCCTATCCCTCCTACTGCCTATCCCTCCCTCCCTCTCACCAGGGCTGGAACAGTGTTACCTTCCCCTCTATCCTTCCTATCCCTCCTATCCCTCCTACCGCCTATCCCTCCCTCCCTCCCTCCCACCAGGGCTGGAACAGAGTGTTACCTTCCGCTCTATCCTTCCTATCCCTCCCACTGCCTATCCCTCCTACCACCTATCCCTCCATCCCTCCCACCAGGGCTGGAACAGAGTGTTACGTTCCCCTCTATCCTTCCTATCCCTCCTACCGCCTATCCCTCCCTCCCACCTGGACTGGAACAGAGTGTTATCTTCTCCTCAATCCTTCCTATCCTCCTATCCCTCCTACCGCCTATCCCTCCCTCCCTTCCACCAGGGCTGGAACAGTGTTACCTTCCCCTCTATACTTCCTATCCCTCATATCCCTCATACCGCCTATCCCTCCCTCCCTCCCACCAGGGCTGGAACAGAGTGTTACCTTCCCCTCTATCCTTCCTATCCCTCCTATCCCCTATCCCTCCTACCGCCTATCCCTCTCTCCCTCCCACCAGGGCTGGAAAAGAGTGTTACCTTCCCCTCTATCCTTCCTATCCCTCCTATCCCTCCTACCACCTATCCCTCCTACTGCCTATCCCTCCTACCGCCTATCCCTCCCTCCCTCCCTCCCACCAGGGCTGGAACAGAGTGTTACCTTCCCCTCTATCCCTCCTATCGCCTATCCCTCCTACCGCCTATCCTTCCTACCGCCTATCCCTCCCTCCCTCCCACCTGGGCTGGAACAGTGTGTTATCTTCCCCTCAATGCTTCCTATCCCTCCTACTGCCTATCCCTCCCTCCCTCCCACCAGGGCTGGAACAGAGTGTTACCTTCCCCTCTATACTTCCTATCCCTCCTACCGCCTATCCCTCCTACTGCCTATCCCTCCCTCCCACCAGGGCTGGAACAGTGTGTTACCTTTCCCTCTATCCTTCCTATACCTCCTATCCCTCCTACCGCCTATCCCTCCTACAACCTATCCCTCCCTCCCTCCCACCAGGGCTGGAACAGAGTGTTACCTTCCCCTCTATCCTTCCTATCCCTCCTACCGCCTATCCCTCCTACCGCCTATCCCTCCTACCGCCTATCCCTCCCACCTGGGCTGGAACAGAATGTTACCTTCCCCTCTATCCTTCCTATCCCTCCTACCGCCTATCCCTCCCTCCCTCCCACCAGGGCTGGAACAGAGTGTTACCTTCCCCTCTATCCTTCCTATCTCTCCTATCCCTCCTACCACCTATCCCTCCCTCCCTCCCACCTGGGCTGGAACAGAGCGTTACCTTCCCCTCTATCCTTCTTATCCCTCCTACCGCCTATCCCTCCCTGCCTCCCACCAGGGCTGGAACAGAGTAATACCTTCCCCTCTATCCTTCCTATCCCTCTTATCCCTCCTACTGCCTATCCCTCCTACCGCCTATCCCTCCCTCCCTCCCTCCCTCCCATCCCTCCCTCCCTCCCACCAGGGCTGGAACAGAGTGTTACCTTCCCCTCTATCCTTCCTATCTCTCCTATTCCTCCTACCACCTATCCCTCCCACCTGGGCTGGAACAGAGCGTTACCTTCCCCTCTATCCTTCCTATCCTTCCTATCCCTCCTACCGCCTATCCCTCCCTGCCTCCCACCAGGGCTGGAACAGAGTATTACCTTCCCCTCTATCCTTCCTATCCCTCCTATCCCTCCTACTGCCTATCCCTCCCTCCCTCTCACCAGGGCTGGAACAGTGTTACCTTCCCCTCTATCCTTCCTATCCCTCCTATCCCTCCTACCGCCTATCCCTCCCTCCCTCCCTCCCTCCCACCAGGGCTGGAACAGAGTGTTACCTTCCGCTCTATCCTTCCTATCCCTCCCACTGCCTATCCCTCCTACCACCTATCCCTCCATCCCTCCCACCAGGGCTGGAACAGAGTGTTACGTTCCCCTCTATCCTTCCTATCCCTCCTACCGCCTATCCCTCCCTCCCACCTGGACTGGAACAGAGTGTTATCTTCTCCTCAATCCTTCCTATCCTCCTATCCCTCCTATCCTCCTATCCCTCCTACCGCCTATCCCTCCCTCCCTTCCACCAGGGCTGGAACAGTGTTACCTTCCCCTCTATACTTCCTATCCCTCATATCCCTCATACCGCCTATCCCTCCCTCCCTCCCACCAGGGCTGGAACAGAGTGTTACCTTCCCCTCTATCCTTCCTATCCCTCCTATCCCCTATCCCTCCTACCGCCTATCCCTCTCTCCCTCCCACCAGGGCTGGAAAAGAGTGTTACCTTCCCCTCTATCCTTCCTATCCCTCCTATCCCTCCTACCACCTATCCCTCCTACTGCCTATCCCTCCTACCGCCTATCCCTCCCTCCCTCCCTCCCACCAGGGCTGGAACAGAGTGTTACCTTCCCCTCTATTCCTCCTATCGCCTATCCCTCCTACCGCCTATCCTTCCTACCGCCTATCCCTCCCTCCCTCCCACCTGGGCTGGAACAGTGTGTTATCTTCCCCTCAATGCTTCCTATCCCTCCTACTGCCTATCCCTCCCTCCCTCCCACCAGGGCTGGAACAGAGTGTTACCTTCCCCTCTATACTTCCTATCCCTCCTACCGCCTATCCCTCCTACTGCCTATCCCTCCCTCCCACCAGGGCTGGAACAGTGTGTTACCTTTCCCTCTATCCTTCCTATACCTCCTATCCCTCCTACCGCCTATCCCTCCTACAACCTATCCCTCCCTCCCTCCCACCAGGGCTGGAACAGAGTGTTACCTTCCCCTCTATCCTTCCTATCCCTCCTACCGCCTATCCCTCCTACCGCCTATCCCTCCCTCCCTCCTACCAGGGCTGGAACAGAGTGTTACCTTCCCCTCTATCCTTCCTAGCCCTCCTATCCCTCCTACCACCTATCCCTCCCTCCCTCCCACCAGGGCTGGAACAGTGTTACCTTCCCCTCTATCCTTCCTATCCCTCCGCCTATCCCTCCCTCCCTCCTACCAGGGCTGGAACAGAGTGTTACCTTCCCCTCTATCCTTCCTATCCCTCCTATCCCTCCTACCGCCTATCCCTCCCTCCCTCCCACCAGGGCTGGAACAGAGTGTTACCTTCCCTTCTATCCTTCCTATCCCTCCTATCCCTCTTACCGCCTATCCCTCCTACCGCCTATCCCTCCCTCCCTCCTACCTGGGCTGGAACAGAGTGTTACCTTCCCCTCTATCCTTCCTATCCCTCCTATCCCTCCCACCGCCTATCCCTCCCTCCCACCAGGGCTGGAACAGAGTGTTACCTTCCCGTCTATCCTTCCTATCCCTCCTATCCCTCCTACCGCCTATCCCTCCCTCCCATCAGGGCTGGAACAGAGTGTTACCTATCCCTCTATCCTTCCTATCCCTCCTACCGCCTATCCTTCCTACCGCCTATCCCTCCCTCCCTCCCACCAGGGTTGGAACAGAGTGTTACCTTCCCCTCTAACCTTCCTATCCCTCCTATCCCTCCTACTGCCTATCCCTCCTACCGCCTATCCCTCCCTCCCTTCCACCAGGGCTGGAACAGAGTGTTACCTTCCCCTCAATCCTTCCTATCCCTCCTATCACTCCTACCGCCTATACCTCCCTCCCACCAGGGCTGGAGCAGTGTGTTACCTTCCCCTCTATCCTTCCTATCCCTCCTATCCCTCCTACCGCCTATCCCTCCCTCCCTCCCACCAGGGCTGGAACAGAGTGTTACCTTCCCCTCTATCCTTCCTATCCCTCCTATCCCTCCTACCGCCTATCCCTCCCACCGCCTATCCCTCCCTCCCTCCCACCAGGGCTGGAACAGAGTGTTACCTTCCCCTCTATCCCTCCTATCCCTCCAACCGCCTATCCCTCCCTCCCTCCCTCCCTCCCTCCCTCCCTCCCACCAGGGCTGGAACAGAGTGTTACCTTCCCCTCTATCCTTCCTATCCCTCCTATCCCTCCTATCCCTCCTACCGCCTATCCCTCCTACCGCCTATCCCTCCCTCCCACCTAGGCTGGAACAGAGTGTTACCTTCCCCTCCATCCTTCCTATCCCTCCTACCGCCTATCCCTCCCTCCCTCCCACCAGTGCTGGAACAGAGTGTTACCTTCTCCTCTATCCTTCCTATCCCTCATACCGCCTATCCCTCCTACCGCCTATCCCTCCCTCTCACCCACCAGGGCTGGAACAGAGTGTTACCTTCCCCTCTATCCTTTCTATCCATCGTATCCCTCCTACCGTCTATCGCTCCTACCGCCTTTCCCTCCCTCCCTCCTACCAGGGCTGGAACAGAGTGTTACCGTCCCCTCTATCCTTCCTATCCCTCCTACCGCCTTTCCCTCCCTCCCTCCTACCAGGGCTGGAACAGAGTGTTACCTTCCCCTCTATCCTTCCTATCCCTCTTACCGCCTACCCCTCCCTCCCACCTGGGCTGGCACAGAGTGTTACCTTTCCCTCTATCCCTCCTATCCCTCCTACCGCCTATCCCTCCTACCGCCTATCCCTCCCTCCCTCCCACCAGGGCTAGAACAGAGTGTTACCTTCCCCTCTATCCTTCCTATCCCTCCTATCCCTCCTACTGCCTATCCCTCCCTCCCTCTCACCAGGGCTGGAACAGTGTTACCTTCCCCTCTATCCTTCCTATCCCTCCTATCCCTCCTACCGCCTATCCCTCCCTCCCTCCCTCCCTCCCACCAGGGCTGGAACAGAGTGTTACCTTCCGCTCTATCCTTCCTATCCCTCCCACTGCCTATCCCTCCTACCACCTATCCCTCCATCCCTCCCACCAGGGCTGGAACAGAGTGTTACGTTCCCCTCTATCCTTCCTATCCCTCCTACCGCCTATCCCTCCCTCCCACCTGGACTGGAACAGAGTGTTATCTTCTCCTCAATCCTTCCTATCCTCCTATCCCTCCTACCGCCTATCCCTCCCTCCCTTCCACCAGGGCTGGAACAGTGTTACCTTCCCCTCTATACTTCCTATCCCTCATATCCCTCATACCGCCTATCCCTCCCTCCCTCCCACCAGGGCTGGAACAGAGTGTTACCTTCCCCTCTATCCTTCCTATCCCTCCTATCCCCTATCCCACCTACCGCCTATCCCTCTCTCCCTCCCACCAGGGCTGGAAAAGAGTGTTACCTTCCCCTCTATCCTTCCTATCCCTCCTATCCCTCCTACCACCTATCCCTCCTACTGCCTATCCCTCCTACCGCCTATCCCTCCCTCCCTCCCTCCCACCAGGGCTGGAACAGAGTGTTACCTTCCCCTCTATCCCTCCTATCGCCTATCCCTCCTACCGCCTATCCTTCCTACCGCCTATCCCTCCCTCCCTCCCACCTGGGCTGGAACAGTGTGTTATCTTCCCCTCAATGCTTCCTATCCCTCCTACTGCCTATCCCTCCCTCCCTCCCACCAGGGCTGGAACAGAGTGTTACCTTCCCCTCTATACTTCCTATCCCTCCTACCGCCTATCCCTCCTACTGCCTATCCCTCCCTCCCACCAGGGCTGGAACAGTGTGTTACCTTTCCCTCTATCCTTCCTATACCTCCTATCCCTCCTACCGCCTATCCCTCCTACAACCTATCCCTCCCTCCCTCCCACCAGGGCTGGAACAGAGTGTTACCTTCCCCTCTATCCTTCCTATCCCTCCTACCGCCTATCCCTCCTACCGCCTATCCCTCCCTCCCTCCTACCAGGGCTGGAACAGAGTGTTACCTTCCCCTCTATCCTTCCTAGCCCTCCTATCCCTCCTACCACCTATCCCTCCCTCCCTCCCACCAGGGCTGGAACAGTGTTACCTTCCCCTCTATCCTTCCTATCCCTCCGCCTATCCCTCCCTCCCTCCTACCAGGGCTGGAACAGAGTGTTACCTTCCCCTCTATCCTTCCTATCCCTCCTATCCCTCCTACCGCCTATCCCTCCCTCCCTCCCACCAGGGCTGGAACAGAGTGTTACCTTCCCTTCTATCCTTCCTATCCCTCCTATCCCTCTTACCGCCTATCCCTCCTACCGCCTATCCCTCCCTCCCTCCTACCTGGGCTGGAACAGAGTGTTACCTTCCCCTCTATCCTTCCTATCCCTCCTATCCCTCCTACCGCCTATCCCTCCCTCCCTCCCACCAGGGCTGGAACAGAGTGTTACCTTCCCCTCTATCCTTCCTATCCCTCCTATCCCTCCCACCGCCTATCCCTCCCTCCCACCAGGGCTGGAACAGAGTGTTACCTTCCCGTCTATCCTTCCTATCCCTCCTATCCCTCCTACCGCCTATCCCTCCCTCCCACCAGGGCTGGAACAGAGTGTTACCTATCCCTCTATCCTTCCTATCCCTCCTACCGCCTATCCTTCCTACCGCCTATCCCTCCCTCCCTCCCACCAGGGTTGGAACAGAGTGTTACCTTCCCCTCTAACCTTCCTATCCCTCCTATCCCTCCTACTGCCTATCCCTCCTACCGCCTATCCCTCCCTCCCTTCCACCAGGGCTGGAACAGAGTGTTACCTTCCCCTCAATCCTTCCTATCCCTCCTATCACTCCTACCGCCTATACCTCCCTCCCACCAGGGCTGGAGCAGTGTGTTACCTTCCCCTCTATCCTTCCTATCCCTCCTATCCCTCCTACCGCCTATCCCTCCCTCCCTCCCACCAGGGCTGGAACAGAGTGTTACCTTCCCCTCTATCCTTCCTATCCCTCCTATCCCTCCTACCGCCTATCCCTCCCACCGCCTATCCCTCCCTCCCTCCCACCAGGGCTGGAACAGAGTGTTACCTTCCCCTCTATCCCTCCTATCCCTCCAACCGCCTATCCCTCCCTCCCTCCCTCCCTCCCTCCCACCAGGGCTGGAACAGAGTGTTACCTTCCCCTCTATCCTTCCTATCCCTCCTATCCCTCCTACCGCCTATCCCTCCTACCGCCTATCCCTCCCTCCCACCTAGGCTGGAACAGAGTGTTACCTTCCCCTCCATCCTTCCTATCCCTCCTACCGCCTATCCCTCCCTCCCTCCCACCAGTGCTGGAACAGAGTGTTACCTTCTCCTCTATCCTTCCTATCCCTCATACCGCCTATCCCTCCTACCGCCTATCCCTCCCTCTCACCCACCAGGGCTGGAACAGAGTGTTACCTTCCCCTCTATCCTTTCTATCCATCGTATCCCTCCTACCGTCTATCGCTCCTACCGCCTTTCCCTCCCTCCCTCCTACCAGGGCTGGAACAGTGTTACCGTCCCCTCTATCCTTCCTATCCCTCCTACCGCCTTTCCCTCCCTCCCTCCTACCAGGGCTGGAACAGAGTGTTACCGTCCCCTCTATCCTTCCTATCCCTCCTACCGCCTATCCCTCCCTCCCACCTGGGCTGGAACAGAGTGTTACCTTCCCCTCTATCCCTCCTATCCCTCCTACTGCCTATCCCTCCTACCGCCTATCCCTCCCTCCCTCCCACCAGGGCTAGAACAGAGTGTTACCTTCCCCTCTATCTATCCTTCCTATCCCTCCTATCCCTCCTACCGCCTATCCCTCCCTCCATCCCACCTGGGCTGGAACAGAGTGTTACCTTCCCCTCAATCCTTCCTATCCCTCCTACCACCTATCCCTCCCTCCCACCCACCAGGGCTGGAACAGAGTGGTAACTTCCCCTCTATCCTTCCCATTCCTCCTATCCCTCCTACCGCCTATCCCTCCCTCCCTCCCACCAGGGCTGGAACAGAGTGTTACCTTCCCCTCTATCCTTCCTATCCCTCCTACCGCCTATCTCTCCCTCCCTCCCACCAGGGCTGGAACAGAGTGTTACCTTCCCCTCTATCCTTCCTATCCCTCCTATCCCTCCTCTCCCTCCTACCGCCTATCCCTCCCTCCCTCCCACCAGGGCTGGAACAGAGTGTTACCTTCCCCTCTATCCTTCCTATACCTCCTATCCTTCTTACCGCCTATCCCTCCTACCGCCTATCCCTCCTACCGCCTATCCCTCCCTCCCTCCCACCAGGGCTTGAACAGAGTGTTACTTTCCCCTCTATCCTTCCTATCCCTCCTATCCCTCCTACCGCCTATCCCTCCCTCCCTCCCTCCCACCTGGGCTGGAACAGAGTGTTACCTTCCCCTCAATCCTTCTTATCCCTCCGATCCCTCCTACCGCCTATCCCTCCCTCCCTCCCACCAGGGCTGGAACAGAGTGTTACTTTCCCCTCTATCCTTCCTATCCCTCCTATACCTCCTACCGCCTATCCCTCCCTCCCTCCCACCAGGGCTGGAACAGAGTGTTACCTACCCCTCTATCCTTCCTGTCCCTCCTATCCCTCCTACCGCCTATCCCTCCCTCCCTCCCACCAGGGCTGGAACAGAGTGTTACCTTCCCCTCTATCCTTCCTATACCTCCTATCCCTCCTACCGCCTATCCCTCCCTCCCACCAGGGCTGGAACAGAGTGTTATCTTCCCCTCTATCCTTCCTATCCCTCCTACTGCCTATACCTCCCTCCCTCCCACCAGGGCTAGAACAGAGTGTTACCTTCCCCTCTATCCTTCCTATTCCTCCTATCCCTCCTACTGCCTATCCCTCCCTCCCTCCCACCAGGGCTGGAACAGTGTTACCTTCCCCTCTATCCTTCCTATCCCTCCTATCCCCCCTACCGCCAATCCCTCCTACCGCCTATCCTCCCTCCCTCCCACCATGGCTGGAACAGAGTGTTACCTTCCCCTCTATCCTTCCTATCCCTCCTACCGCCTATTCCTCCTACTGCCAATCCCTAACTCCCTCCCACCTGGGCTGGAACAGAGTGTTACCTTCCCCTCAATCCTTCCTATCCCTCCTATCACTCCTACTACCTATACCTCCCTCCCTCCCACCAGGGCTGGAACAGAGTGTTACCTTCCCCTCTATCCTTCCTATCCTTCCTATCCCTCCTACCGCCTATCCCTTCTACCCCCTATCCTTCCCACCCTCCCACCAGGGCTGGAACAGAGTGTTACCTTCTCCTCTATCCTTCCTATCCCTCCTATCCCTCCTACCGCCTATCCATCCCTCCCTCCTACCAGGGCTGGAACAGAGTGTTACCTTCCCCTCTATCCTTCCTAGCCCTCCTATCCCTCCTACCGCCTATCCCTCCCTCCCTCCCACCAGGGCTGGAACAGAGTGTTACCTTCCCCTCTATCCTTCCTATCCCTCCTACCGCCTATTCCTCCCTCCCTCCTACCAGGGCTGGAACAGAGTGTTACCTTCCCCTCTATCCTTCCTATCCCTCCTATCCCTCCTACCGCCTATCCCTCCCTCCCTCCCACCAGGGCTGGAACAGAGTGTTACCTTCGCCTCTATCCTTCCTATCCCTCCTACCGCCTAACCCTCCTACCGCCTATCCCTCCCTCCCTCCCACCAGGGCTGGAACAGAGTGTTACGTTCCCCTCTATCCTTCCTATACCTCCTATCCCTCCTACCGCCTATCCCTCATACCGCCTATCCATCCTACCGCCTATCCCTCCCTCCTACCAGGGCTGGAACAGTGTTACCTTCTCCTCTATCCTTCCTATCCCTCCTACCGCCTATCCCTCCCTCCCTCCCACCAGGGCTGGAACACAGTGTTACCTTCCCCTCTATCCTTCCTATCCCTCCTACCGCCTATCCCTCCCTCCCTCCCACCAGGGCTGGAACAGATTGTTACCTTCCCTTCTATCCTTCCTATCCCTCCTATCCCTCCTACCACCTATCCCTCCTACTGCCTATCCCTCCCTCCCTCCCACCTGGGCTAGAACAGAGTGTTACCTTCCCCTCTATCCTTCCTATCCCTCCTATCCTTCCTACCGCCTATCCCTCTCTCTCACCAGAGCTGGAACAGAGTGTTACCTTCCCCTCTATCCTTCCTATCCCTCTTAGCCCTCCTACCGCCTATCCCTCCCTCCCTCCCACCAGGGCTGGAACAGTGTTACCTTCCCCTCTATCCTTCCTATCCCTCCTATCCCTCCTACCGCCTATCCCTCCCTCCCTCCCACCAGGGCTGGAACAGAGTGTTACCTTCCCCTCTATCCTTCCTATCCCTCCTATCCCTCCTACCGCCTATCCCTCCTAACGCCTATCCCTCCCTCCCTCCCACAAGGGCTGGAACAGAGTGTTACCTTCCCCTCTATCCTTCCTATACCTCCTATCCCTCCTACTGCCTATCCATCCTACCGCCTATGCATCCTACCGCCTATCCCTCCTTCCCTCCTACCAGGGCTGGAACAGAGTGTTACCTTCCCCTCTATCCTTCCTATCCCTCCAATCCCTCCTACCGCCTATCCCTCCCTCCCTCCTACCAGGGCTGGAACAGAGTGTTACCTTCCCTTCTATCCTTCCTATCCGTCCTATCCCTCCTACCGCCTGTTTCTCCCTCCCTCCCACCAGGGCTGGAACAGAGTGTTACCTTCCCCTCTATCCTTCCTATCCCTCCTACCGCCTATCCCTCCCTCCCTCCCACCAGGGCTGGAACAGAGTGTTACCTTCCCCTCTATCCTTCCTATCCCTCCTACCGCCTATCCCTACTACCTCCTATCCCTCCCTCCCTCCCACCAGGGCTGGAACAGAGTGTTACATTACCCTCTATCCTTCCTATCCCTCCTACCGCCTGTCACTCCCTCCCTCCCACCAGGGCTGGAACAGAGTGTTACGTTCCCCTCTATCCTTCCTATCCCTCCTATCCCTCCTACCACCTATCCCTCCCTCCCTCCCTCCCACCAGGGCTAGAACAGAGTGTTACCTTCCCCTCTATCCTTTTCTATCCCTCCTATCCCTACTACCGCCTATCCCTCCTACCGCTTATCCCTCCCTCCCTCCCTCCCACCTGGGCTGGAACAGAGTTTAACCTTCCCCTCAATCCTTCCTATCCCTCCTATCCCTCCTACCACCTATCCCTCCCTCCCACCAGGGCTTGAACAGAGTGGTAACTTCCCCTCTATCCTTCCTATCCCTCCTATCCCTCCTACCGCCTATCCCTCCCTCCCTCCCACCAGGGCTGGAACAGAGTGTTACCTTCCCCTCTATACTTCCTATCCCTCCTATCCCGCCTACCACCTATCCCTCCCTCCCACCAGGGCTGGAACAGAGTGATACCTTCCCCTCTATCCTTCCTATCCCTCCTATTCCTCCTACCGCCTATCCCTCCCTCCATCCCACCAGGGCTGGAACAGAGTGTTACCTTCCCCTCTATCCTTCCTATCCCTCCTATCCCTCTTACCGCCTATACCTCCCTCCCTCCCTCCCACCAGGGCTGGAACAGAGTGTTACCTTCCCCTCTATCCTTTCTATACCTCCTATCCTTCCTACCGCCTATCCCTCCTACCGCCTATCCCTCCCTACCTCCAGAGCTTGAACAGAGTGTTACTTTCCCCTCTATCCTTCCTATCCCTCCTATCCCTCCTACCGCCTATCCCTCCCTCCCTCCCACCTGGGCTGGAACAGAGTTTTACCTTCCTCTCAATCCTTCTTATCCCTCCTATCCCTCCTACCACCTATCCCTCCCTCCCACCAGGGCTGGAACAGAGTGATACCTTCCCCTCTATCCTTCCTATCCAACCTATTCCTCCTACCGCCTATCCCTCCCTCCATCCCACCAGGGCTGGAACAGAGTGTTACCTTCCCCTCTATCCTTCCTATCCCTCCTATCCCTCTTACCGCCTATCCCTCCCTCCCTCCCTCCCTCCCACCAGGGCTGGAACAGAGTGTTACCTTCCCCTCTATCCTTTCTATACCTCCTATCCCTCCTACCGCCTATCCCTCCTACCGCCTATCCCTCCCTACCTCCAGAGCTTGAACAGAGTGTTACTTTCCCCTCTATCCTTCCTATCCCTCCTATCCCTCCTACAGCCTATCCCTCCCTCCCTCCCACCTGGGCTGGAACAGAGTGTTACCTTCCTCTCAATCCTTCTTATCCCTCCTATCCCTCCTACCGCCTATCCCTCCCTTCCTTACACCAGGGCTGGAACAGAGTGTTACTTTCCCCTCTATCCTTCCTATCACTCCTATCCCTCCTACCGCCTATCCCTCCCTCCCTCCCACCAGGGCTGGAACAGAGTGTTACCTTCCCCTCTATCCTTCCTATCCCTCCTACCGCCTATCCCTCCCTCCCTCCCACCATGGCTGGAACAGAGTGTTACCTTCCCCTCTATCCTTCCTATCCCTCCTACTGCCTATCCCTCCTACCGCCTATCCCTCCCTCCCACCCTCCCTCCCACCAGGGCTAGAACAGAGTGTTACCTTCCCCTCTATCCTTCCTATTCCTCCTATCCCTCCTACTGCCTATCCCTCCCTCCCACCAGGGCCGGAACAGTGTTACCTTCCCCTCTATCCTTCCTATCCCTCCTACCGCCAATCCCTCCTACCGCCAATCCCTCCCTCCCTCCCACCAGGGCTGGAACAGTGTTACCTTCCCCTCTATCCTTCCTATCCCTCCTATCCCTCCTACCGCCTATCCCTTCTACCCCTATCCTTCCCTCCCTCCCACCAGGGCTGGAACAGAGTGTTACCTTCTCCTCTATCCTTCCTATCCCTCCTATCCCTCCTACCGCCTATCCCTACCTCCCTCCTACCAGGGCTGGAACAGAGTGTTACCTTCCCCTCTATCCTTCCTAGCCCTCCTTTCCCTCCTACTGCCTATCCCTCCCTCCCTCCCACCAGGGCTGGAACAGAGTGTTACCTTCCCCTCTATCCTTCCTATCCCTCCTACTGCCTATCCCTCCCTCCCTCCTACCAGGGCTGGAACAGAGTGTTACCTTCCCCTCTATCCTTCCTATCCCTCCTATCCCTCCTACCGCCTATCCCTCCCTCCCACCAGGGCTGGAACAGAGTGTTACCTTCCCCTCAATCCTTCCTATCCCTCCTACCACCTATCCCTCCCTCCCACCAGGGCTGGAACAGAGTGCTACCTTCCCCTCTATCCTTCCTATCCCTCCTACCGCCTATCCCTCCTACCACCTATCCCTCCCTCCCTCCCTCCCACCAGGGCTGGAACAGAGTGTTACATTCCCCTCTATCCTTCCTATACCTCCTATCCCTCCTACCGCCTATCCCTCCTACTGCCTATCCATCCTACCACCTATCCCTCCCTCCTACCAGGGCTGGAACAGAGTGTTACCTTCCCCTCTATCCTTCCTATCCCTCCTACCGCCTATCCCTCCCTCCCTCCCAACAGGGCTGGAACAGAGTGTTACCTTCCCCTCTATCCTTCCTATCCCTCCTACACCTCCTACCGCCTATCTCTCCCTCCCTCCCACTAGGGCTGGAACAGAGTGTTACCTTCCCTTCTATCCTTCTTATCCTTCCTATCCCTCCTACCGCCTATCCCTCCTACTGCCTATCCCTCCCACTGCCTATCCCTCTCTCCCTCCCACCTGGGCTAGAACAGAGTGTTACCTTCCCCTCTATCCTTCCTATCCCTCCTATCCTTCCTACCGCCTATCCCTCCCTCCCTCCAGAGCTGGAACAGTGTTACATTCCCCTCTATCCTTCCTATCCCTCCTACCCCTCCCTCCTACCAGGGCTGGAACAGAGTGTTACCTTCCCCTCTATCCTTCCTATCCCTCCTACTGCCTATCCCTCCTAACGCCTATCCCTCCCTCCCTCCCACCTGGGCTAGAACAGTGTTACCTTCCCCTCTATCCTTCCTATCCTTCCTACCGCCTATCCCTTCCTCCCTCCCTCCTACCAGGGCTGGAACAGAGTGTTACCTTCCCCTCTATCCTTCCTATCCCTCCTACTGCCTATCCCTCCTAACGCCTATCCCTCCCTCCCTCCCACCTGGGCTAGAACAGTGTTACCTTCTCCTCTATCCTTCCTATCCCTCATACCGCCTATCCCTCCTACCGCCTATCCCTCCCTCTCACCCACCAGGGCTGGAACAGAGTGTTACCTTCCCCTCTATCCTTTCTATCCATCGTATCCCTCCTACCGTCTATCGCTCTTACCGCCTTTCCCTCCCTCCCTCCTACCAGGGCTGGAACAGAGTGTTACCGTCCCCTCTATCCTTCCTATCCCTCCTACCGCCTTTCCCTCCCTCCCTCCTACCAGGGCTGGAACAGAGTGTTACCGTCCCCTCTATCCTTCCTATCCCTCCTACCGCCTATCCCTCCCTCCCACCTGGGCTGGAACAGAGTGTTACCTTCCCCTCTATCCCTCCTATCCCTCCTACCGCCTATCCCTCCTACTGCCTATCCCTCCCTCCCACCAGGGCTAGAACAGAGTGTTACCTTCCCCTCTATCCTTCCTATCCCTCCTATCCCTCCTACCGCCTATCCCTCCCTCCATCCCACCTGGGCTGGAACAGAGTGTTACCTTCCCCTCAATCCTTCCTATCCCTCCTACCACCTATCCCTCCCTCCCACCCACCAGGGCTGGAACAGAGTGGTAACTTCCCCTCTATCCTTCCCATTCCTCCTATCCCTCCTACCGCCTATCCCTCCCTCCCTCCCACCAGGGCTGGAACAGAGTGTTACCTTCCCCTCTATCCTTCCTATCCCTCCTACCGCCTATCTCTCCCTCCCTCCCACCAGGGCTGGAACAGAGTGTTACCTTCCCCTCTATCCTTCCTATCCCTCCTATCCCTCCTCTCCCTCCTACCGCCTATCCCTACCTCCCTCCCACCAGGGCTGGAACAGAGTGTTACCTTCCCCTCTATCCTTCCTATACCTCCTATCCTTCTTACCGCCTATCCCTCCTACCGCCTATCCCTCCTACCGCCTATCCCTCCCTCCCTCCCACCAGGGCTTGAACAGAGTGTTACTTTCCCCTCTATCCTTCCTATCCCTCCTATCCCTCCTACCGCCTATCCCTCCCTCCCTCCCTCCCACCTGGGCTGGAACAGAGTGTTACCTTCCCCTCAATCCTTCTTATCCCTCCGATCCCTCCTACCGCCTATCCCTCCCTCCCTCCCACCAGGGCTGGAACAGAGTGTTACTTTCCCCTCTATCCTTCCTATCCCTCCTATCCCTCCTACCGCCTATCCCTCCCTCCCTCCCACCAGGGCTGGAACAGAGTGTTACCTACCCCTCTATCCTTCCTGTCCCTCCTATCCCTCCTACCGCCTATCCCTCCCTCCCTCCCACCAGGGCTGGAACAGAGTGTTACCTTCCCCTCTATCCTTCCTATACCTCCTATCCCTCCTACCACCTATCCCTCCCTCCCACCAGGGCTGGAACAGAGTGTTATCTTCCCCTCTATCCTTCCTATCCCTCCTACTGCCTATACCTCCCTCCCTCCCACCAGGGCTAGAACAGAGTGTTACCTTCCCCTCTATCCTTCCTATTCCTCCTATCCCTCCTACTGCCTATCCCTCCCTCCCTCCCACCAGGGCTGGAACAGTGTTACCTTCCCCTCTATCCTTCCTATCCCTCCTATCCCCCCTACCGCCAATCCCTCCTACCGCCTATCCTCCCTCCCTCCCACCATGGCTGGAACAGAGTGTTACCTTCCCCTCTATCCTTCCTATCCCTCCTACCGCCTATTCCTCCTACCGCCAATCCCTAACTCCCTCCCACCTGGGCTGGAACAGAGTGTTACCTTCCCCTCAATCCTTCCTATCCCTCCTATCACTCCTACTACCTATACCTCCCTCCCTCCCACCAGGGCTGGAACAGAGTGTTACCTTCCCCTCTATCCTTCCTATCCCTCCTATCCCTCCTACCGCCTATCCCTTCTACCCCCTATCCTTCCCACCCTCCCACCAGGGCTGGAACAGAGTGTTACCTTCTCCTCTATCCTTCCTATCCCTCCTATCCCTCCTACCGCCTATCCATCCCTCCCTCCTACCAGGGCTGGAACAGAGTGTTACCTTCCCCTCTATCCTTCCTAGCCCTCCTATCCCTCCTACCGCCTATCCCTCCCTCCCTCCCACCAGGGCTGGAACAGAGTGTTACCTTCCCCTCTATCCTTCCTATCCCTCCTACCGCCTATTCCTCCCTCCCTCCTACCAGGGCTGGAACAGAGTGTTACCTTCCCCTCTATCCTTCCTATCCCTCCTATCCCTCCTACCGCCTATCCCTCCCTCCCTCCCACCAGGGCTGGAACAGAGTGTTACCTTCGCCTCTATCCTTCCTATCCCTCCTACCGCCTAACCCTCCTACCGCCTATCCCTCCCTCCCTCCCACCAGGGCTGGAACAGAGTGTTACGTTCCCCTCTATCCTTCCTATACCTCCTATCCCTCCTACCGCCTATCCCTCATACCGCCTATCCATCCTACCGCCTATCCCTCCCTCCTACCAGGGCTGGAACAGTGTTACCTTCTCCTCTATCCTTCCTATCCCTCCTACCGCCTATCCCTCCCTCCCTCCCACCAGGGCTGGAACACAGTGTTACCTTCCCCTCTATCCTTCCTATCCCTCCTACCGCCTATCCCTCCCTCCCTCCCACCAGGGCTGGAACAGATTGTTACCTTCCCTTCTATCCTTCCTATCCCTCCTATCCCTCCTACCACCTATCCCTCCTACTGCCTATCCCTCCCTCCCTCCCACCTGGGCTAGAACAGAGTGTTACCTTCCCCTCTATCCTTCCTATCCCTCCTATCCTTCCTACCGCCTATCCCTCTCTCTCACCAGAGCTGGAACAGAGTGTTACCTTCCCCTCTATCCTTCCTATCCCTCTTAGCCCTCCTACCGCCTATCCCTCCCTCCCTCCCACCAGGGCTGGAACAGTGTTACCTTCCCCTCTATCCTTCCTATCCCTCCTACCGCCTATCCCTCCCTCCCTCCCACCAGGGCTGGAACAGAGTGTTACCTTCCCCTCTATCCTTCCTATCCCTCCTATCCCTCCTACCGCCTATCCCTCCTAACGCCTATCCCTCCCTCCCTCCCACAAGGGCTGGAACAGAGTGTTACCTTCCCCTCTATCCTTCCTATACCTCCTATCCCTCCTACTGCCTATCCATCCTACCGCCTATGCATCCTACCGCCTATCCCTCCTTCCCTCCTACCAGGGCTGGAACAGAGTGTTACCTTCCCCTCTATCCTTCCTATCCCTCCAATCCCTCCTACCGCCTATCCCTCCCTCCCTCCTACCAGGGCTGGAACAGAGTGTTTCCTTCCCTTCTATCCTTCCTATCCGTCCTATCCCTCCTACCGCCTGTTTCTCCCTCCCTCCCACCAGGGCTGGAACAGAGTGTTACCTTCCCCTCTATCCTTCCTATCCCTCCTACCGCCTATCCCTCCCTCCCTCCCACCAGGGCTGGAACAGAGTGTTACCTTCCCCTCTATCCTTCCTATCCCTCCTACCGCCTATCCCTACTACCTCCTATCCCTCCCTCCCTCCCACCAGGGCTGGAACAGAGTGTTACATTACCCTCTATCCTTCCTATCCCTCCTACCGCCTGTCACTCCCTCCCTCCCACCAGGGCTGGAACAGAGTGTTACGTTCCCCTCTATCCTTCCTATCCCTCCTATCCCTCCTACCACCTATCCCTCCCTCCCTCCCTCCCACCAGGGCTAGAACAGAGTGTTACCTTCCCCTCTATCCTTTTCTATCCCTCCTATCCCTACTACCGCCTATCCCTCCTACCGCTTATCCCTCCCTCCCTCCCTCCCACCTGGGCTGGAACAGAGTTTAACCTTCCCCTCAATCCTTCCTATCCCTCCTATCCCTCCTACCACCTATCCCTCCCTCCCACCAGGGCTTGAACAGAGTGGTAACTTCCCCTCTATCCTTCCTATCCCTCCTATCCCTCCTACCGCCTATCCCTCCCTCCCTCCCACCAGGGCTGGAACAGAGTGTTACCTTCCCCTCTATACTTCCTATCCCTCCTATCCCGCCTACCACCTATCCCTCCCTCCCACCAGGGCTGGAACAGAGTGATACCTTCCCCTCTATCCTTCCTATCCCTCCTATTCCTCCTACCGCCTATCCCTCCCTCCATCCCACCAGGGCTGGAACAGAGTGTTACCTTCCCCTCTATCCTTCCTATCCCTCCTATCCCTCTTACCGCCTATACCTCCCTCCCTCCCACCAGGGCTGGAACAGAGTGTTACCTTCCCCTCTATCCTTTCTATACCTCCTATCCTTCCTACCGCCTATCCCTCCTACCGCCTATCCCTCCCTACCTCCAGAGCTTGAACAGAGTGTTACTTTCCCCTCTATCCTTCCTATCCCTCCTATCCCTCCTACCGCCTATCCCTCCCTCCCTCCCACCTGGGCTGGAACAGAGTTTTACCTTCCTCTCAATCCTTCTTATCCCTCCTATCCCTCCTACCACCTATCCCTCCCTCCCACCAGGGCTGGAACAGAGTGATACCTTCCCCTCTATCCTTCCTATCCAACCTATTCCTCCTACCGCCTATCCCTCCCTCCATCCCACCAGGGCTGGAACAGAGTGTTACCTTCCCCTCTATCCTTCCTATCCCTCCTATCCCTCTTACCGCCTATCCCTCCCTCCCTCCCTCCCACCAGGGCTGGAACAGAGTGTTACCTTCCCCTCTATCCTTTCTATACCTCCTATCCTTCCTACCGCCTATCCCTCCTACCGCCTATCCCTCCCTACCTCCAGAGCTTGAACAGAGTGTTACTTTCCCCTCTATCCTTCCTATCCCTCCTATCCCTCCTACAGCCTATCCCTCCCTCCCTCCCACCTGGGCTGGAACAGAGTGTTACCTTCCTCTCAATCCTTCTTATCCCTCCTATCCCTCCTACCGCCTATCCCTCCCTTCCTTACACCAGGGCTGGAACAGAGTGTTACTTTCCCCTCTATCCTTCCTATCACTCCTATCCCTCCTACCGCCTATCCCTCCCTCCCTCCCACCAGGGCTGGAACAGAGTGTTACCTTCCCCTCTATCCTTCCTATCCCTCCTACCGCCTATCCCTCCCTCCCTCCCACCATGGCTGGAACAGAGTGTTACCTTCCCCTCTATCCTTCCTATCCCTCCTACTGCCTATCCCTCCTACCGCCTATCCCTCCCTCCCACCCTCCCTCCCACCAGGGCTAGAACAGAGTGTTACCTTCCCCTCTATCCTTCCTATTCCTCCTATCCCTCCTACTGCCTATCCCTCCCTCCCACCAGGGCCGGAACAGTGTTACCTTCCCCTCTATCCTTCCTATCCCTCCTATCCCTCCTACCGCCAATCCCTCCTACCGCCAATCCCTCCCTCCCTCCCACCAGGGCTGGAACAGTGTTACCTTCCCCTCTATCCTTCCTATCCCTCCTATCCCTCCTACCGCCTATCCCTACCTCCCTCCTACCAGGGCTGGAACAGAGTGTTACCTTCCCCTCTATCCTTCCTAGCCCTCCTTTCCCTCCTACTGCCTATCCCTCCCTCCCTCCCACCAGGGCTGGAACAGAGTGTTACCTTCCCCTCTATCCTTCCTATCCCTCCTACTGCCTATCCCTCCCTCCCTCCTACCAGGGCTGGAACAGAGTGTTACCTTCCCCTCTATCCTTCCTATCCCTCCTATCCCTCCTACCGCCTATCCCTCCCTCCCACCAGGGCTGGAACAGAGTGTTACCTTCCCCTCAATCCTTCCTATCCCTCCTACCGCCTATCCCTCCCTCCCACCAGGGCTGGAACAGAGTGCTACCTTCCCCTCTATCCTTCCTATCCCTCCTACCGCCTATCCCTCCTACCACCTATCCCTCCCTCCCTCCCTCCCACCAGGGCTGGAACAGAGTGTTACATTCCCCTCTATCCTTCCTATACCTCCTATCCCTCCTACCGCCTATCCCTCCTACTGCCTATCCATCCTACCACCTATCCCTCCCTCCTACCAGGGCTGGAACAGAGTGTTACCTTCCCCTCTATCCTTCCTATCCCTCCTACCGCCTATCCCTCCCTCCCTCCCAACAGGGCTGGAACAGAGTGTTACCTTCCCCTCTATCCTTCCTATCCCTCCTACACCTCCTACCGCCTATCTCTCCCTCCCTCCCACTAGGGCTGGAACAGAGTGTTACCTTCCCTTCTATCCTTCTTATCCTTCCTATCCCTCCTACCGCCTATCCCTCCTACTGCCTATCCCTCCCACTGCCTATCCCTCTCTCCCTCCCACCTGGGCTAGAACAGAGTGTTACCTTCCCCTCTATCCTTCCTATCCCTCCTATCCTTCCTACCGCCTATCCCTCCCTCCCTCCAGAGCTGGAACAGTGTTACATTCCCCTCTATCCTTCCTATCCCTCCTACCCCTCCCTCCTACCAGGGCTGGAACAGAGTGTTACCTTCCCCTCTATCCTTCCTATCCCTCCTACTGCCTATCCCTCCTAACGCCTATCCCTCCCTCCCTCCCACCTGGGCTAGAACAGTGTTACCTTCCCCTCTATCCTTCCTATCCTTCCTACCGCCTATCCCTTCCTCCCTCCCTCCCACCAGGGCTGGAACAGAGTGTTATCTTCCCATCTATCCTTCCTATCCCTCCAATCCCTCCTACCGCCTATCCTTCCCTCCCTCCTACCAGGGCTGGAACAGTGTGTTGCCTTCCCTTCTATCCCTCCTATCCCTCCTATCCCTCCTACCGCCTATCCCTCCCTCCCTCCCAACAGGGCTGGAACAGAGTGTTACCTTCCCCTCTGTCCTTCCTATCCCTCCTACCGCCTATCCCTCCCTCCCTCCAGGGCTGGAACAGAGTTACCTTCCCCTCTTTCCTTCCTAGCCCTCCTATCCCTCCTACCGCCTATCCCTCCTACCGCCTATCCATCCTACCGCCTATGCATCCTACCGCCTATCCCTCCCTCCCTCCTACCAGGGCTGGAACAGAGTGTTACCTTCCCCTCTATCCTTCCTATCCCTCCTACCGTCTATCCTTCCAACCACCTATCCCTCCTTCCCTCCCACCTATCCCTCCTTCCCTCCCACCTGGGCTGGAACAGAGTGTTACCTTCCCCTCTATCCTTCCTATCCCACCTATCCTTCCTACCGCCTATCCCTCCTTCCCTCCCACCAGGGCTGGAACAGAGTGTTACCTTCCCCTCTATCCTTCCTATCCCTCCTATCCCTCCTACCGCCTATCCCTCCCTCCCTCCCACCAGGGCTGGAACAGAGTGTTACCTTCCCCTCTATCCTTCCTATCCCTCCTATCCCTCCTACCGCCTATCCCTCCCTCCCACCAGGGCTGGAACAGAGTGTTACCTTCCCCTCAATCCTTCCTATCCCTCCTATCCCTCCCTCCCTCCCACCAGGGCTAGAACAGAGTATTACCTTCCCCTCTATCCTTCCTATCCCTCCTACCGCCTATCCCTCCTACCGCCTATCACTCCCTCCCTCCCACCAGGGCTGGAACAGAGTGTTACGTTCCCCTCTATCCTTCCTATCCCTGCTATCCCTCCTACCGCCTATCCCTCCTACCGCCTATCCCTCCCTCCCTCCCACCAGGGCTAGAACAGAGTGCTACCTTCCCCTCTATCCTTCCTATCCCTCCTATCGCCTATCCCTCCTACTGCTTATTCCTCCCTCCCACCTGGGCTGGAACAGAGTGTTACCTTCTTCTCAATCCTTCCTATCCCTCCTATCCCTCCTACCACCTATCCCTCCCTCCCACCAGGGCTAGAACAGAGTGGTAACTTCCCCTCTATCCTTCCTATCCCTCCTATCCCTCCTACCACCTATCCCTCCCTCCCACCAGGGCTGGAACAGAGTGATACCTTCCCCTCTATCCTTCCTATCCCTCCTACCGCCTATTCCTCCCTCCCTCCCACCAGGGCTGGAACAGAGTGTTACCTTCCCCTCAATCCTTCCTATCCCTCCTCTCCCTCCCTCCCTCCCTCCCACCAGGGCTGGAACAGAGTGTTACCTTCCCCTCTATCCTTCCTATCCCTCCTACCGCCTATCCCTCCTACCGCCTATCCCTCCCTCCCACCAGGGCTGGAACAGAGTGTTACATTCCCCTCTATCCTTCCTATCCCTCCTACCGCCTATCACTCCCTCCCTCCCACCAGGGCTCGAACAGAGTGTTACGTTCCCCTCTATCCTTCCTATCCCTCCTATCCCTCCTACCGCCTATCCCTCCTACCGCTTATCCCTCCCTCCCTCCCGGGCTGGAACAGAGTGTTACCTTCCCCTCAATCCTTCTTATCTCTCCTATCCCTCCTACCACCTATCCCTCCCTCCCTCCCACCAGGGCTAGAACAGAGTGGTAACTTCCCCTCTATCCTTCCTATCCCTCCTATCCCTCCTACCGCCTATCCCTCCCTCCCTCCCACCAGGGCTGGAACAGAGTGTTACCTTCCCCTCTATACTTCCTATCCCTCCTATCCCTCCTACCACCTATCCCTCCCTCCCTCCCACAAGGGCTGGAACAGAGTGATACCTTCCCCTCTATCCTTCCTATCCCTCCTATTCCACCTACCGCCTATCCCTCCCTCCCTCCCACCAGGGCTGGAACAGAGTGTTATCTTCCCCTCTATCCTTCCTATTCCTCCTATCCCTCTTACCGCCTATCCCTCCCTCCCTCCCACCAGGTCTGGAACAGAGCGTTACCTTCCCCTCTATCCTTTCTAAACCTCCTATCCTCCCTACCGCCTATCCCTCCTACCGCCTATCCCTCCTACCGCCTATCCCTCCCTCCCTCCCACCAGAGCTTGAACAGAGTGTTACTTTCCCCTCTATCCTTCCTATCCCTCCTATCCCTCCTACCGCCTATCCCTCCCTCCCACCCACCTGGGCTGCAACAGAGTGTTACCTTCCCCTCAATCCTTCTTATCCCTCCTATCCCTCCTACCGCCTATCCCTCCCTCCCTTACACCAGGACTGGAACAGAGTATTACTTTCCCCTCTATCCTTCCTATCCCTCCTATCCCTCCTACCGCCTATCCCTCCCTCCCACCAGGGCTGGAATAGAGTGTTACCTTCCCCTCTATCCTTCCTATCCCTCCTACCGCCTATCCCTCCCTCCCTCCCTCCCACTAGGGCTGGAACAGAGTGTTACCTTCCCCTCTATCCTTCCTATCCCTCCTACTGCCTATCCCTCCTACCGCCTATCCCTCCCTCCCACCCTCCCTCCCACCAGGGCTGGAACAGAGTGTTATCTTCCCCTCTATCCTTCCTATCCCTCCTACTGCCTATCCTTCCCTCCCTCCCTCCCTCCCACCAGGGCTAGAACAGAGTGTTACCTTCCCCTCTATCCTTCCTATTCCTCCTATCCCTCCTACTGCCTATCCCTCCCTCCCTCCCACCAGGGCTGGAACAGTTACCTTCTCCTCTATCCTTCCTATCCCTCCTACCGCCAATCCCTCCTACCGCCAATCCCTCCCTCCCTCCCACCATGGCTGGAACAGAGTGTTACCTTCCCCTCTATCCTTCCTATCCCGCCTATCCCTCCTACCGCCAATCCCTAACTCCCTCCCACCTGGACTGGAACAGAGTGTTACCTTCCCCTCAATCCTTCCTATCCCTCCTATCACTCCTACTGCCTATACCTCCCTCCCTCCCACCAGGGCTGGAACAGAGTGTTACCTTCCCCTCTATCCTTCCTATCCCTCCTACCGCCTCTCCCTTCTACCCCCTATCCTTCCCTCCCTCCCACCAGGGCTAGAACAGAGTGTTACCTTCCCCTCTATCCTTCCTATTCCTCCTATCCCTCCTACTGCCTATCCCTCCCTCCCTCCCACCAGGGCTGGAACAGTGTTACCTTCCCCTCTATCCTTCCTATCCCTCCTATCCCTCCTACCGCCTATCCCTCCTACCGCCAATCCCTAACTCCCTCCCACCTGGACTGGAACAGAGTGTTACCTTCCCCTCAATCCTTCCTATCCCTCCTATCACTCCTACTGCCTATACCTCCCTCCCTCCCACCAGGGCTGGAACAGAGTGTTACCTTCCCCTCTATCCTTCCTATCCCTCCTATCCCTCCTACCGCCTATCCCTTCTACCCCCTATCCTTCCTTCCCTCCCTCCCACCAGGGCTGGAACAGAGTGTTACCTTCTCCTCTATCCTTCCTATCCCTCCTATCCCTCCTATCACTCCTATCCCTCCTACCGCCTATCCCTCCCTCCCTCCTACCAGGGCTGGAACAGAGTGTTACCTTCCCCTCTATCCTTCCTAGCCCTCCTATCCCTCCTACTGCCTATCCCTCCCTCCTTCCCACCAGGGCTGGAACAGAGTGTTACCTTCCCTCTATCCTTCCTATCCCTCCTACCGCCTATCCCTCCCTCCCTCCCACCTGGGCTGCAACAGAGTGTTACCTTCCCCTCAATCCTTCTTATCCCTCCTAGCCCTCCTACCGCCTATCCCTCCCTCCCTTATACCAGGACTGGAACAGAGTATTACTTTCCCCTCTATCCTTCCTATCCCTCCTATCCCTCCTACCGCCTATCCCTCCCTCCCACCAGGGCTGGAATAGAGTGTTACCTTCCCCTCTATCCTTCCTATCCCTCCTACCGCCTATCCCTCCCTCCCTCCCACCAGGGCTGGAACAGTGTTACCTTCCCCTCTATCCTTCCTATCCCTCCTACTGCCTATCCCTCCTACCGCCTATCCCTCCCTCCCACCCTCCCTCCCACCAGGGCTGGAACAGAGTGTTATCTTCCCCTCTATCCTTCCTATCCCTCCTACTGCCTATCCCTCCCTCCCTCCAGGGCTAGAACAGAGTGTTACCTTCCCCTCTATCCTTTCTATACCTCCTATCCTTCCTACCGCCTATCCCTCCTACCGCATATCCCACCCTCCCTCCCACCAGGGCTGGAACAGAGTGTTACCTTCCCCTCAATCCTTCCTATTCCTCCTATCCCTCCTACTGCCTATCCCTCCCTCCCTCCCACCAGGGCTGGAACAGTGTTACCTTCTCCTCTATCCTTCCTATCCCTCCTACCGCCAATCCCTCCTACCGCCAATCCCTCCCTCCCTCCCACCATGGCTGGAACAGAGTGTTACCTTCCCCTCTATCCTTCCTATCCCTCCTATCTCTCCTACCGCCTATCCCTCCTACCGCCAATCCCTAACTCCCTCCCACCTGGACTGGAACAGAGTTTTACCTTCCCCTCAATCCTTCCTATCCCTCCTATCACTCCTACTGCCTATACCTCCCTCCCACCCACCAGGGCTGGAACAGAGTGTTACCTTCCCCTCTATCCTTCCTATCCCTCCTATCCCTCCTACTGCCTATCCCTTCTACCCCCTATCCTTCCCTCTCTCCCACCAGGGCTAGAACAGAGTGTTACCTTCCCCTCTATCCTTCCTATTCCTCCTATCCCTCCTACTGCCTATCCCTCCCTCCCTCCCACCAGGGCTGGAACAGTGTTACCTTCCCCTCTATCCTTCCTATCCCTCCTATCCCTCCTACCGCCTATCCCTCCTACCGCCAATCCCTAACTCCCTCCCACCTGGACTGGAACAGAGTGTTACCTTCCCATCAATCCTTCCTATCCCTCCTATCACTCCTACTGCCTATACCTCCCTCCCTCCCACCAGGGCTGGAACAGAGTGTTACCTTCTCCTCTATCCTTCCTATCCTTCCTAGCCCTCCTATCCCTCCTACTGCCTATCCCTCCCTCCTTCCCACCAGGGCTGGAACAGAGTGTTACCTTCCCCTCTATCCTTCCTATCCCTCCTACTGCCTATCCCTCCTACCGCCTATCCCGCCCTCCCTCCCACCAGGGCTGGAACAGAGTGTTACCTTCCCCTCTATCCTTCCTATCCCTCCTGCCTATCCCTCCTACCCCCTATCCTTCCCTCCCTCCCACCAGGGCTGGAACAGAGTGTTACCTTCTCCTCTATCCTTCCTATCCCTCCTATCCCTCCTACCGCCTATCCCTCCCTCCCTCCTACCAGGGCTGGAACGGAGTGTTACCTTCCCCTCTATCCTTCCTAGCCCTCCTATCCCTCCTACTGCCTATCCCTCCCTCCCTTATGTTCCCCTCTATCCTTCCTATACCTCCTATCCCTCCTACCGCCTATCCCTCCTACCGCCTATCCATCCTACCGCCTATCCATCCTACCGCCTATCCCTCCCTCCCTCCCACCAGGGCTGGAACAGAGTGTTACCTTCCCCTCCATCCTTCCTATCCCTCCTACCGCCTATCCCTCCCTCCCACCAGGGCTGGAACAGAGTGCTACCTTCCCCTCTATCCTTCCTATCCCTCCTACCACCTATCCCTCCTACCGCCTATCCCTCCCTCCCTCCCACCAGGGCTGGAACAGAGTGTTACGTTCCCCTCTATCCTTCCTATACCTCCTATACCTCCTATCCCTCCTACCGCCTATCCCTCCTACCGCCTATCCATCCTACCGCCTATCCCTCCCTCCCTCCTACCAGGGCTGGAACAGAGTGTTACCTTCCCCTCTATCCTTCCTATCCCTCCTACCACCTATCCCTCCCTCCCTCCAGGGCTGGAACAGAGTGTTACCTTCCCCTCTATCCTTCCTATCCCTCCTATCCCTCTTACCGCCTATCCCTCCCTCCCTCCCTCCCACCAGGGCTGGAACAGAGTGTTACCTTCCCCTCTATCCTTTCTATACCTCCTATCCTTCCTACCGCCTATCCCTCCTACCGCCTATCCCTCCTACCGCCTATCCCTCCCTCCCTCCCACCAGGGCTGGAACAGAGTGTTACCTTCCCCTCTATCCTTCCTATCCCTCCTATCCCTCCTACCGCCTATCCCTCCCTCCCTCCCGGGCTAGAACAGAGTGTTACCTTCCTCTCAATCCTTCTTATCCCTCCTATCCCTCCTACCGCCTATCCCTCCCTCCCTCCCACCAGGGCTGGAACAGAGTGTTACCTTCCCCTCTATCCTTCCTATTCCTCCTACCGCCTATCCCTCCCTCCCTCCTACCAGGGCTGGAACATAGTGTTACCTTCCCCTCTATCCTTCCTATCACTCCTATCCCTCCTACCGCCTATCCCTCCCTCCCTCCCTCCCACCAGGGCTAGAACAGAGTGTTACCTTCCCCTCTATCCTTCCTATCCCTCCTTCCGCCTATCCCTCCCTCCCTCCCACTAGGGCTGGAACAGAGTGTTACCTTCCCCTCTATCCTTCCTATCCCTCCTACTGCCTATCCCTCCTACCGCCTATCCCTCCCTCCCAGCCTCCCTCCCTCCAGGGCTAGAACAGAGTGTTACCTTCCCCTCTATCCTTCCTATTCCTCCTATCCCTCCTACTGCCTATCCCTCCCTCCCTCCCTCCCTCCTACCAGGGCTGGAACAGTGTTACCTTCCCCTCTATTCTTCCTATTCCTCCTATCCCTCCTACCGCCTATCCCTCCTACCGCCAATCCCTAACTCCCTCCCACCCTCCTACCAGGGCTGGAACAGTGTTACCTTCCCCTCAATCCTTCCTATCCTTCCTATCTCTCCTACTGCCTATCCCTCCCTCCCTCCTACCAGGGCTGGAACGTAGTGTTACCTTCCCCTCTATCCTTTCTATCCCTCCTATCCCTCCTACCTCCTATCCCTCCCTCCCACCAGGGCTGGAACAGAGTGTTACCTTCCCCTCCATCCTTCCTATCCCTCCTACCGCCTATCCCTCCCTCCCACCAGGGCTGGAACAGAGTGCTACCTTCCCCTCTATCCTTCCTATCCCTCCCTCCCTCCCACCAGGGCTGGAACAGAGTGTTACGTTCCCCTCTATCCTTCCTATACCTCCTATCCCTCCTACCGCCTATCCATCCTACCGCCTATCCCTCCCTCCCTCCTACCAGGGCTGGAACAGAGTGTTACCTTCCCCTCTATCCTTCCTATCCCTCCTTCCGCCTATCCCTCCCTCCCTCCCAACAGAGCTGGAACAGAGTGTTACCTTCCCCTCTATCCTTCCTATCCCTCCTATCCCTCCTACCGCCTATCTCTCCCTCCCTCCCACTAGGGCTGGAACAGAGTATTACCTTCCCTTCTATCCTTCCTATCCTTCCTATCCCTTCTACCGCCTATTCCTCCTACTGCCGATCCCTCCCACTGCCTATCCCTCTCTCCCTCCCACCTGGGCTAGAACAGAGTGTTACCTTCCCCTCTATCCTTCCTATCCCTCCTATCCTTCCTACCGCCTATCCCTCCCTCCCTCCCTCCCACCAGAGCTGGAACAGAGTGTTACCTTCCCCTCTATCCTTCCTATTCCTCCTACCGCCTATCCCTCCCTCCCTCCTACCAGGGCTGGAACATAGTGTTACCTTCCCCTCTATCCTTCCTATCACTCCTATCCCTCCTACCGCCTATCCCTCCCTCCCTCCCTCCCACCAGGGCTGGAACAGAGTGTTACCTTCCCCTCTATCCTTTCTATACCTCCTATCCTTCCTACCGCCTATCCCTCCTACCGCCTATCCCTCCTACCGCCTATCCCTCCCTCCCTCCCACCAGGGCTGGAACAGAGTGTTACATTCCCCTCTATCCTTCCTATCCCTCCTACCGCCTCTCACTCCCTCCCTCTCACCAGGGCTGGAACAGAGTGTTACGTTCCCCTCTATCCTTCCTATCCCTCCTATCCCTCCTACTGCCTATCCCTCCTACCACCTATCCCTCCCTCCCTCCCACCAGGGCTAGAATAGAGTGTTACCTTCCCCTCTATCCTTCCTATCCCTCCTATCCCTCCTACCGCCTATCCCTCCTACGGCTTATCCCTCCCTCCCTCCCACCTGGGCTGGAACAGAGTGTTACCTTCCAATCAATCCTTCCTATCCCTCCTATCCCTCCTACCACCTATCCCTCCCTCCCACCAGGGCTTGAACAGAGTGGTACCTTCCCCTCTATCCTTCCTATCCCTCCTATCCCTCCTACCGCCTATCCCTCCCTCCCTCCCACCAGGGCTGGAACAGAGTGTTACCTTCCCCTCTATACTTCCTATCCCTCCTACCACCTATCCCTCCCTCCCACCAGGGATGGAACAGAGTGTTATCTTCCCCTCTATCCTTCCTATCCCTCCAATCCCTCCTACCGCCTATCCTTCCCTCCCTCCTACCAGGGCTGGAACAGAGTGTTACCTTCCCTTCTATACTTCCTATCCCTCCTACCGCCTATCCCTCCCTCCCTCCCAGCAGGGCTGGAACAGAGCGTTACCTTCCCCTCTATCCTTCCTATCCCTCCTACCGCCTATCCCTCCCTCCCTCCCACCAGGGCTGGAACAGAGTTACCTTCCCCTCTATCCTTCCTAGCCCTCCTATCCCTCCTACCGCCTATCCCTCTTACTGCTTATCCCTCCCTCCCTCCCCACCAGGGCTGGAACAGAGTGTTCTGTTCCCCTCTATCCTTCCTATACCTCCTATCCCTCCTACCGCCTATCCCTCCTACCGCCTATCCCTCCTACCGCCTATCCATCCTACTGCCTATCCCTCCCTCCCTCCTACCAGGGCTGGAACAGAGTGTTACCTTCCCCTCTATCCTTCCTATCCCTCCTATCCCTCCTACCGCCTATCCCTCCTACCGCTTATCCCTCCCTCCCTCCCACCTGGGCTGGAACAGAGTGTTACCTTCCCCTCTATCCTTCCTATCCCTCCTACCGCCTATCCCTCCCTCCCACCAGGTCTGGAACAGAGTGTTACCTTCCCCTCTATCCTTCCTATCCCTCCTACTGCCTATCCCTCCTACCGCCTATCTCTCCCTCCCACCCTCCCTCCCACCAGGGCTGGAACAGAGTGTTACCTTCCCCTCTATCCTTCCTATCCCACCTATCCTTCCTACCGCCTATCCCTCCCTCCCACCCGAGCTGGAACAGAGTGTTACCTTCCCCTCTATCCTTCCTATCCCTCCTACCGCCTATCACTCCCTCCCTCCCACCAGGGCTGGAACAGAGTGTTACGTTCCCCTCTATCCTTCCTATCCCTCCTATCCCTCCTACCGCCTATCCCTCCTACCACCTATCCCTCCCTCCCTCCCACCAGGGCTAGAACAGAGTGTTACCTTCCCTTCTATCCTTCCTATCCTTCCTATCCCTCCTACCGCCTATCCCTCCTACTGCCTATCCCTCCCTCCCTCCCACCTGGGGTAGAACAGAGTGTTACCTTCCCCTCTATCCTTCCTATCCCTCCTATCCCTCCTACCACCTATCCCTCCCTCCCACCAGGGCTGGAACAGAGTGTTACCTTCCCCTCTATCCTTCCTATCCCTCCTATCCCTCTTACCGCCTATCCCTCCCTCCCTCCCTCCCACCAGGGCTGGAACAGAGTGTTACCTTCCCCTCTATCCTTTCTATACCTCCTATCCTTCCTACCGCCTATCCCTCCTACCGCCTATCCCTCCTACCGCCTATCCCTCCCTCCCTCCCACCAGGGCTGGAACAGAGTGTTACCTTCCCCTCTATCCTTCCTATCCCTCCTATCCCTCCTACCGCCTATCCCTCCCTCCCTCCCGGGCTAGAACAGAGTGTTACCTTCCTCTCAATCCTTCTTATCCCTCCTATCCCTCCTACCGCCTATCCCTCCCTCCCTTACACCAGGGCTGGAACAGAGTGTTACTTTCCCCTCTATCCTTCCTATCACTCCTATCCCTCCTACCGCCTATCCCTCCCTTCCTCCCACCAGGGCTAGAACAGTGTTACCTTCCCCTCTATCCTTCCTATCCCTCCTACCGCCTATCCCTCCCTCCCTCCCACTAGGGCTGGAACAAAGTGTTACCTTCCCCTCTATCCTTCCTATCCCTCCTACTGCCTATCCCTCCTACCGCCTATCCCTCCCTCCCAGCCTCCCTCCCACCAGGGCTAGAACAGAGTGTTACCTTCCCCTCTATCCTTCCTATTCCTCCTATCCCTCCTACTGCCTATCCCTCCCTCCCTCCCTCCCTCCCTCCTACCAGGGCTGGAACAGTGTTACCTTCCCCTCTATTCTTCCTATTCCTCCTATCCCTCCTACCGCCTATCCCTCCTACCGCCAATCCCTAACTCCCTCCCACCTGGACTGGAACAGAGTGTTACCTTCCCCTCAATCCTTCCTATCCTTCCTATCCCTCCTACTGCCTATCCCTCCCTCCCTCCTACCAGGGCTGGAACGTAGTGTTACCTTCCCCTCTATCCTTTCTATCCCTCCTACCCCTCCTACCGCCTATCCCTCCCTCCCACCAGGGCTGGAACAGAGTGTTACCTTCCCCTCCATCCTTCCTATCCCTCCTACCGCCTATCCCTCCCTCCCACCAGGGCTGGAACAGAGTGCTACCTTCCCCTCTATCCTTCCTATCCCTCCTACCACCTATCCCTCCTACCGCCTATCCCTCCCTCCCTCCCACCAGGGCTGGAACAGAGTGTTACGTTCCCCTCTATCCTTCCTATACCTCCTATACCTCCTATCCCTCCTACCGCCTATCCCTCCTACCGCCTATCCATCCTACCGCCTATCCCTCCCTCCCTCCTACCAGGGCTGGAACAGAGTGTTACCTTCCCCTCTATCCTTCCTATCCCTCCTACCACCTATCCCTCCCTCCCTCCAGGGCTGGAACAGAGTGTTACCTTCCCCTCTATCCTTCCTATCCCTCCTATCCCTCTTACCGCCTATCCCTCCCTCCCTCCCTCCCACCAGGGCTGGAACAGAGTGTTACCTTCCCCTCTATCCTTTCTATACCTCCTATCCTTCCTACCGCCTATCCCTCCTACCGCCTATCCCTCCTACCGCCTATCCCTCCCTCCCTCCCACCAGGGCTGGAACAGAGTGTTACCTTCCCCTCTATCCTTCCTATCCCTCCTATCCCTCCTACCGCCTATCCCTCCCTCCCTCCCGGGCTAGAACAGAGTGTTACCTTCCTCTCAATCCTTCTTATCCCTCCTATCCCTCCTACCGCCTATCCCTCCCTCCCTCCCACCAGGGCTGGAACAGAGTGTTACCTTCCCCTCTATCCTTCCTATTCCTCCTACCGCCTATCCCTCCCTCCCTCCTACCAGGGCTGGAACATAGTGTTACCTTCCCCTCTATCCTTCCTATCACTCCTATCCCTCCTACCGCCTATCCCTCCCTCCCTCCCTCCCACCAGGGCTAGAACAGAGTGTTACCTTCCCCTCTATCCTTCCTATCCCTCCTTCCGCCTATCCCTCCCTCCCTCCCACTAGGGCTGGAACAGAGTGTTACCTTCCCCTCTATCCTTCCTATCCCTCCTACTGCCTATCCCTCCTACCGCCTATCCCTCCCTCCCAGCCTCCCTCCCTCCAGGGCTAGAACAGAGTGTTACCTTCCCCTCTATCCTTCCTATTCCTCCTATCCCTCCTACTGCCTATCCCTCCCTCCCTCCCTCCCTCCTACCAGGGCTGGAACAGTGTTACCTTCCCCTCTATTCTTCCTATTCCTCCTATCCCTCCTACCGCCTATCCCTCCTACCGCCAATCCCTAACTCCCTCCCACCCTCCTACCAGGGCTGGAACAGTGTTACCTTCCCCTCAATCCTTCCTATCCTTCCTATCTCTCCTACTGCCTATCCCTCCCTCCCTCCTACCAGGGCTGGAACGTAGTGTTACCTTCCCCTCTATCCTTTCTATCCCTCCTATCCCTCCTACCTCCTATCCCTCCCTCCCACCAGGGCTGGAACAGAGTGTTACCTTCCCCTCCATCCTTCCTATCCCTCCTACCGCCTATCCCTCCCTCCCACCAGGGCTGGAACAGAGTGCTACCTTCCCCTCTATCCTTCCTATCCCTCCCTCCCTCCCACCAGGGCTGGAACAGAGTGTTACGTTCCCCTCTATCCTTCCTATACCTCCTATCCCTCCTACCGCCTATCCATCCTACCGCCTATCCCTCCCTCCCTCCTACCAGGGCTGGAACAGAGTGTTACCTTCCCCTCTATCCTTCCTATCCCTCCTACCGCCTATCCCTCCCTCCCTCCCAACAGAGCTGGAACAGAGTGTTACCTTCCCCTCTATCCTTCCTATCCCTCCTATCCCTCCTACCGCCTATCTCTCCCTCCCTCCCACTAGGGCTGGAACAGAGTATTACCTTCCCTTCTATCCTTCCTATCCTTTCTATCCCTTCTACCGCCTATTCCTCCTACTGCCGATCCCTCCCACTGCCTATCCCTCTCTCCCTCCCACCTGGGCTAGAACAGAGTGTTACCTTCCCCTCTATCCTTCCTATCCCTCCTATCCTTCCTACCGCCTATCCCTCCCTCCCTCCCTCCCACCAGAGCTGGAACAGAGTGTTACCTTCCCCTCTATCCTTCCTATCCCTCCTATCCCTCCTATCCCTCCTACCGCCTATCCCTCCCTCCCTCCCGGGCTAGAACATAGTGTTACCTTCCTCTCAATCCTTCTTATCCCTCCTATCCCTCCTACCGCCTATCCCTCCCTCCCTCCCACCAGGGCTGGAACAGAGTGTTACCTTCCCCTCTATCCTTCCTATTCCTCCTACCGCCTATCCCTCCCTCCCTCCTACCAGGGCTGGAACATAGTGTTACCTTCCCCTCTATCCTTCCTATCACTCCTATCCCTCCTACCGCCTATCCCTCCCTCCCTCCCTCCCACCAGGGCTAGAACAGAGTGTTACCTTCCCCTCTATCCTTCCTATCCCTCCTTCCGCCTATCCCTCCCTCCCTCCCACTAGGGCTGGAACAGAGTGTTACCTTCCCCTCTATCCTTCCTATCCCTCCTACCGCCTATCCCTCCCTCCCAGCCTCCCTCCCACCAGGGCTAGAACAGAGTGTTACCTTCCCCTCTATCCTTCCTATTCCTCCTATCCCTCCTACTGCCTATCCCTCCCTCCCTCCCTCCCTCCTACCAGGGCTGGAACAGTGTTACCTTCCCCTCTATTCTTCCTATTCCTCCTATCCCTCCTACCGCCTATCCCTCCTACCGCCAATCCCTAACTCCCTCCCACCCTCCTACCAGGGCTGGAACAGTGTTACCTTCCCCTCAATCCTTCCTATCCTTCCTATCTCTCCTACTGCCTATCCCTCCCTCCCTCCTACCAGGGCTGGAACGTAGTGTTACCTTCCCCTCTATCCTTTCTATCCCTCCTATCCCTCCTACCTCCTATCCCTCCCTCCCACCAGGGCTGGAACAGAGTGTTACCTTCCCCTCCATCCTTCCTATCCCTCCTACCGCCTATCCCTCCCTCCCACCAGGGCTGGAACAGAGTGCTACCTTCCCCTCTATCCTTCCTATCCCTCCCTCCCTCCCACCAGGGCTGGAACAGAGTGTTACGTTCCCCTCTATCCTTCCTATACCTCCTATCCCTCCTACCGCCTATCCATCCTACCGCCTATCCCTCCCTCCCTCCTACCAGGGCTGGAACAGAGTGTTACCTTCCCCTCTATCCTTCCTATCCCTCCTACCGCCTATCCCTCCCTCCCTCCCAACAGAGCTGGAACAGAGTGTTACCTTCCCCTCTATCCTTCCTATCCCTCCTATCCCTCCTACCGCCTATCTCTCCCTCCCTCCCACTAGGGCTGGAACAGAGTATTACCTTCCCTTCTATCCTTCCTATCCTTCCTATCCCTTCTACCGCCTATTCCTCCTACTGCCGATCCCTCCCACTGCCTATCCCTCTCTCCCTCCCACCTGGGCTAGAACAGAGTGTTACCTTCCCCTCTATCCTTCCTATCCCTCCTATCCTTCCTACCGCCTATCCCTCCCTCCCTCCCTCCCACCAGAGCTGGAACAGAGTGTTACATTCCCCTCTATCCTTCCTATCCCTCCTAACCCTCCTACCTTCTATCCCTCCCTCCTACCAGGGCTGGAACAGAGTGTTACCTTCCCCTCTATCCTTCCTATCCCTCCTACCGCCTATCCCTCCTAACGCCTATCCCTCCCTCCCTCCCTCCCACCTGTGCTAGAACGAAGTGTTACCTTCCCCTCTATCCTTCCTATCCCTCCTATCCTTCCTACCGCCTATCCCTTCCTCCCTTCCTCCTACCAGGGCTGGAACAGAGTGTTATCTTCCCCTCTATCCTTCCTATCCCTCCAATCCCTCCTACCGCCTATCCTTCCCTCCCTCCTACCAGGGCTGGAACAGAGTGTTGCCTTCCCTTCTATCCTTCCTATCCCTCCTACCACCTATCCCTCCCTCCCTCCCAGCAGGGCTGAAACAGAGTGTTACCTTCCCCTCTATCCTTCCTATCCCTCCTACCGCCTATCCCTCCCTCCCTCCAGGGCTGGAACAGTTACCTTCCCCTCTATCCTTCCTAGCCCTCCTATCCCTCCTACCGCCTATCCCTCCTACCGCCTATCCATCCTACCGCCTATGCATCCTACCCCCTATCCCTCCCTCCCTCCTACCAGGGCTGGAACAGAGTGTTACCTTCCCCTCTATCCTTCCTATCCCTCCTACCGTCTATCCCTCCTACCACCTATCCCTCCCTCCCTCCCATCTGGGCTGGAACAGAGTGTTACCTTCCCCTCTATCCTTCCTATCCCACCTATCCTTCCTACCGCCTATCCCTCCCTCCCTCCCTCCCTCCCACCAGGGCTGGAACAGAGTGTTACCTTCCCCTCTATCCCTCCTATCCTTCCTACCGCATATCCCTCTCTCCTTTCCTCCCACCAGGGCTGGAACAGAGTGTTACCTTCCCCTCTATCCTTCCTTTCCCACCAACCTCCTATCCCTCCCTCCCACCTGGGCTGGAACACAGTGTTACCTTCCCCTCTATCCTTCCTATCCCTCCTACCGCCTATCCCGCCCTCCCTCCCACTAGGGCTGGAACAGAGTGTTACCTGCCCCTCTATCCTTTCTATCCTTCCTATCCTTCCTATCCCTCCTACCGCCTATCCCTCCTACCGCCTATCCCTCCCTCGCTCCCACCAGGGCTGGAACAGTGTTACCTTCCCCTCTATCCTTCCTATCCCTCTTATCCCTCCTACCGCCTATCCCTCCCTCCCTCCCACCAGGGCTGGAACAGAGTGTTACCTTCCCCTCTATCCTTCCTATCCTTCCCATCCCTCCTATCGCCTATCCCTCCCTCCCACCAGGACTGGAACAGAGTGTTACCTTCTCCTCTATCCTTCCTATTCCTCCTATCCCTCCTACTGCCTATCCCTCCCTCCCTCCCTCCCACCAGGGCTGGAACAGTGTTACCTTCCCCTCTATTCTTCCTATCCCTCCTATCGGCTATCCCTCCTACCGCCTATCCTTCCCCCCTCCCACCAGGGCTGGAACAGAGTGTTACCTTCCCCTCTATCCTTCCTATCCCTCCTACCGCCTATCCATCCCTCCCTCCCACCAGGGCTGGAACAGAGTGTTACCTTCCCCTCTATCCTTCCTATTCCTCTTACCGCCTATCCCTCCCTCCCTCCTACCAGGGCTGGAACATAGTGTTACCTTCCCCTCTATCCTTCCTATCCCTCCTATCCCTCTTACCGCCTATCCCTCCCTCGCTCCCACCAGGGCTGGAACAGAGTGTTATCTTCCCCTCAATCCTTCCTATCCCTCCTATCCCTCCTACCGCCTATCCCTCCCTCCCTCCCACCAGGGCTGGAACAGAGTTTTACCTTCCCCTCTATCCTTCCTATTCCTCCTACCGCCTATCCCTCCTACCACCTATCCCTCCCTCCCTCCCACCAGGGCTGGAACAGAGTATTATCTTCCCCTCTATCCTTCCTATCCCTCCTACTGCCTATCCCTCCCTCCCTCCCGGGCTGGAACAGAGTGTTACCTTCCCCTCTATCCTTCCTATTCCTCCTATCCCTCCTACTGCCTATCCCTCCCTCCCTCCCTCCCACCAGGGCTGGAACAGTGTTACCTTCCCCTCTATCCTTCCTATCCCTCCTACCGCCAATCCCTCCTACTGCCTATCCCTCCCTCCCTCCCTCCCACCATGGCTGGAACAGAGTGTTACCTTCCCCTCTATCCTCCCCATCCCTCCTATCCCTCCTACCGCCTATCCCTCCTACCGCCTATCCCTAACTCCCTCCCACCAGGGCTGGAACAGTGTTACATTCACCTCTGTACTTCCTATACCTCCTACCACCTATCCCTCCCTCCCTCCCACCAGGGCTGGAACAGAGTGTTACCTTCCCCTCTATCCTTCCTATCCCTCCTATTCCTCCTACTGCCTATCCTTCCCTCCCTCCAGGGCTGGAACAGAGTGTTACCTTCCCCTCTATCCCTCCTATCCCTCTATCCCTCCTACCACCTATCCCTCCCTCTCTCCCACCAGGGCTGGAACAGAGTGTTACCTTCCCCTCTATGCTTCCTATCCCACCTACTGCCTATCCCTTCTACTGCCTATCCCCCCCTCCCTCCCACCAGGGCTAGAACAGAGTGTTACCTTCCCCTCTATCCTTCCTATCCCGCCTACCGCCTATCCCTCCCTCCCTCCCACCAGGGCTGGAACAGAGTGTTACCTTCCCCTCTATCCTTCCTATCCCTCCTATCCCTCCTACCGCCTATCCCTCCCTCCTAGCAGGGCTGGAACAGACTGTTACCTTCCCCTCAATCCTTCCTACCGCCTATCCCTCACTTCCTCCTACCAGGGCTGGAACAGAGTGTTACCTTCCCCTCTATCCTTCCTATCCCTCCTACCGCCTATCCCTCCCTCTCTCCCTCCCACCAGGGCTGGAACAGAGTGTTACCTTCCCCTCTATCCTTCCTATCCCTCCTACCGCCTATCCCTCCCTCCCACCAGGGCTGGAACAGACTGTTACCTTCCCCTCTATCCTTCCTATCCCTCCTACCGCCTATCCCTCCTACCGCCTATCCCTCCCTCCCTCCCACATGGGCTGGAACAGAGTGTTACCTTCCCCTCTATCCTTGCTATCCCTCCTATGATTCCTACCGCCTATCCCGAACTCCCTCCCTCCCACCAGGGCTTGCACAGAGTGTTACCTTTCCCTCTATCCTTCCTATCCCTCCTATCCTGCCTACCGCCTATCCCTCCTACCACCTATCCCTCCCTGCCTCCCACCAGGGCTGGAATAGAGTGTTACCTTCCCCCTCTATCCTTCCTATCCCTCCTACCGCCTATCCTTCCTACCGCCTATCCCTCCTACCGCCTATCCCGCCCTCCCTCCCACTAGGGCTGGAACAGAGTGTTACCTGCCCCTCTATCCTTTCTATCCTTCCTATCCTTCCTATCCCTCCTATCCCTCCTACTGCCTATCCCTCCTACCGCCTATCCCTCCCTCGCTTCCACCAGGGCTGGAACAGTGTTACCTTCCCCTCTATCCTTCCTATCCCTCTTATCCCTCCTACCGCCTATCCCTCCCTCCCTCCCACCAGGGCTGGAACAGAGTGTTACCTTCCCCTCTATCCTTCCTATCCTTCCTATCCCTCCTATCGCCTATCCCTCCCTCCCACCAGGACTGGAACAGAGTGTTACCTTCTCCTCTATCCTTCCTATTCCTCCTATCCCTCCTACTGCCTATCCCTCCCTCCCTCCCTCCCACCAGGGCTGGAACAGTGTTACCTTCCCCTCTATTCTTCCTATCCCTCCTATCCCTCCTACCGCCTATCCCTCCTACCGCCTATCCTTCCCCCCCTCCCACCAGGGCTGGAACAGAGTGTTACCTTCCCCTCTATCCTTCCTATCCCTCCTACCGCCTATCCATCCCTCCCTCCCACCAGGGCTGGAACAGAGTGTTACCTTCCCCTCTATCCTCCCTATTCCTCCTACCGCCTATCCCTCCCTCCCTCCTACCAGGGCTGGAACATAGTGTTACCTTCCCCTCTATCCTTCCTATCCTTCCTATCCCTCTTACCGCCTATCCCTCCCTCCATCCCACCAGGGCTGGAACAGAGTGTTACCTTCCCCTCAATCCTTCCTATCCCTCCTATCCCTCCTACCGCCTATCCCTCCCTCCCTCCCACCAGGGCTGGAACAGAGTTTTACCTTCCCCTCTATCCTTCCTATTCCTCCTATCCCTCCTACCGCCTATCCCTCCTACCACCTATCCCTCCCTCCCTCCCACCAGGGCTGGAACAGAGTATAATCTTCCCCTCTATCCTTCCTATCCCTCCTACTGCCTATCCCTCCCTCCCTCCCAGGCTGGAACAGAGTGTTACCTTCCCCTCTATCCTTCCTATTCCTCCTATCCCTCCTACTGCCTATCTCTCCCTCCCTCCCTCCCACCAGGGCTGGAACAGTGTTACCTTCCCCTCTATCCTTCCTATCCCTCCTACCGCCAATCCCTCCTACTGCCTATCCCTCCCTCCCTCCCTCCCACCATGGCTGGAACAGAGTGTTACCTTCCCCTCTATCCTCCCCATCCCTCCTATCCCTCCTACCGCCTATCCCTCCTACCACCTATCCCTAACTCCCTCCCACCAGGGCTGGAACAGTGTTACATTCCCCTCTGTACTTCCTATCCCTCCTACCACCTATCCCTCCCTCCCTCCCACCAGGGCTGGAACAGAGTGTTACCTTCCCCTCTATCCTTCCTATCCTTCCTATCCCTCCTATTCCTCCTACTGCCTATCCCTCCCTCCCTCCAGAGCTGGAACAGAGTGTTACCTTCCCCTCTATCCCTCCTATCCCTCTATCCCTCCTACCGCCTATCCCTCCCTCTCTCCCACCAGGGCTGGAACAGAGTGTTACCTTCCCCTCTATGCTTCCTATCCCACCTACTGCCTATCCCTTCTACTGCCTATCCCTCCCTCCCTCCCACCAGGGCTAGAACAGAGTGTTACCTTCCCCTCTATCCTTCCTATCCCTCCTATCCAGCCTACCGCCTATCCCTCCCTCCCACCAGGGCTGGAACAGAGTGTTACCTTCCCCTCTATCCTTCCTATCCCTCCTAGCAGGGCTGGAACAGACTGTTACCTTCCCCTCTTTCCTTCCTATCCCTCCTATCCCTCCTACCGCCTATCCCTCCCTCCCTCCCTCCCACCAGGGCTGGAACAGAGTGTTACCTTCCCCTCTATCCTTCCTATCCCTCCTATCCCTCCTACCGCCTATCCCTCCCTCCTAGCAGGGCTGGAACAGACTGTTAACTTCCCCTCAATCCTTCCTATCCCACCTATCCTTCCTACCGCCTATCCCTCCCTTCCTCCTACCAGGGCTGGAACAGAGTGTTACCTTCCCCTCTATCCTTCCTATCCCTCCTACCGCCTATCCCTCCCTCCCTCCCACCAGGGCTGGAACAGAGTGTTACCTTCCCCTCTATCCTTCCTAGCCCTCCTATCCCTCCTACCGCCTATCCCTCCTACCGCCTATCCATCCTACCGCCTATGCATCCTACCCCCTATCCCTCCCTCCCTCCTACCAGGGCTGGAACAGAGTGTTACCTTCCCCTCTATCCTTCCTATCCCTCCTACCGTCTATCCCTCCTACCACCTATCCCTCCCTCCCTCCCATCTGGGCTGGAACAGAGTGTTACCTTCCCCTCTATCCTTCCTATCCCACCTATCCTTCCTACCGCCTATCCCTCCCTCCCTCCCTCCCTCCCTCCCACCAGGGCTGGAACAGAGTGTTACCTTCCCCTCTATCCCTCCTATCCTTCCTACCGCATATCCCTCTCTCCTTTCCTCCCACCAGGGCTGGAACAGAGTGTTACCTTCCCCTCTATCCTTCCTTTCCCACCAACCTCCTATCCCTCCCTCCCACCTGGGCTGGAACACAGTGTTACCTTCCCCTCTATCCTTCCTATCCCTCCTACCGCCTATCCCGCCCTCCCTCCCACTAGGGCTGGAACAGAGTGTTACCTGCCCCTCTATCCTTTCTATCCTTCCTATCCTTCCTATCCCTCCTACCGCCTATCCCTCCTACCGCCTATCCCTCCCTCGCTCCCACCAGGGCTGGAACAGTGTTACCTTCCCCTCTATCCTTCCTATCCCTCTTATCCCTCCTACCGCCTATCCCTCCCTCCCTCCCACCAGGGCTGGAACAGAGTGTTACCTTCCCCTCTATCCTTCCTATCCTTCCTATCCCTCCTATCGCCTATCCCTCCCTCCCACCAGGACTGGAACAGAGTGTTACCTTCTCCTCTATCCTTCCTATTCCTCCTATCCCTCCTACTGGCTATCCCTCCCTCCCTCCCTCCCACCAGGGCTGGAACAGTGTTACCTTCCCCTCTATTCTTCCTATCCCTCCTATCCCTCCTACCGCCTATCCTTCCCCCCCTCCCACCAGGGCTGGAACAGAGTGTTACCTTCCCCTCTATCCTTCCTATCCCTCCTACCGCCTATCCATCCCTCCCTCCCACCAGGGCTGGAACAGAGTGTTACCTTCCCCTCTATCCTTCCTATTCCTCCTACCGCCTATCCCTCCCTCCCTCCTACCAGGGCTGGAACATAGTGTTACCTTCCCCTCTATCCTTCCTATCTCTCCTATCCCTCTTACCGCCTATCCCTCCCTCCCTCCCACCAGGGCTGGAACAGAGTGTTATCTTCCCCTCAATCCTTCCTATCCCTCCTATCCCTCCTACCGCCTATCCCTCCCTCCCTCCCACCAGGGCTGGAACAGAGTTTTACCTTCCCCTCTATCCTTCCTATTCCTCCTATCCCTCCTACCGCCTATCCCTCCTACCACCTATCCCTCCTACCACCTATCCCTCCCTCCCTCCCACCAGGGCTGGAACAGAGTATTATCTTCCCCTCTATCCTTCCTATCCCTCCTACTGCCTATCCCTCCCTCCCTCCCGGGCTGGAACAGAGTGTTACCTTCCCCTCTATCCTTCCTATTCCTCCTATCCCTCCTACTGCCTATCCCTCCCTCCCTCCCTCCCACCAGGGCTGGAACAGTGTTACCTTCCCCTCTATCCTTCCTATCCCTCCTACCACCAATCCCTCCTACTGCCTATCCCTCCCTCCCACCATGGCTGGAACAGAGTGTTACCTTCCCCTCTATCCTCCCCATCCCTCCTATCCCTCCTACCGCCTATCCCTCCTACCGCCTATCCCTAACTCCCTCCCACCAGGGCTGGAACAGTGTTACATTCACCTCTGTACTTCCTATACCTCCTACCACCTATCCCTCCCTCCCTCCCACCAGGGCTGGAACAGAGTGTTACCTTCCCCTCTATCCTTCCTATCCCTCCTATTCCTCCTACTGCCTATCCTTCCCTCCCTCCAGGGCTGGAACAGAGTGTTACCTTCCCCTCTATCCCTCCTATCCCTCTATCCCTCCTACCACCTATCCCTCCCTCTCTCCCACCAGGGCTGGAACAGAGTGTTACCTTCCCCTCTATGCTTCCAATCCCACCTACTGCCTATCCCTTCTACTGCCTATCCCTCCCTCCCTCCCACCAGGGCTAGAACAGAGTGTTACCTTCCCCTCTATCCTTCCTATCCCTCCTATCCCGCCTACCGCCTATCCCTCCCTCCCTCCCACCAGGGCTGGAACAGAGTGTTACCTTCCCCTCTATCCTTCCTATCCCTCCTATCCCTCCTACCACCTATCCCTCCCTGCCTCCCACCAGGGCTGGAATAGAGTGTTACCTTCCCCCTCTATCCTTCCTATCCCTCCTACCGCCTATCCTTCCTACCGCCTATCCCTCCTACCGCCTATCCCGCCCTCCCTCCCACTAGGGCTGGAACAGAGTGTTACCTGCCCCTCTATCCTTTCTATCCTTCCTATCCTTCCTATCCCTCCTATCCCTCCTACTGCCTATCCCTCCTACCGCCTATCCCTCCCTCGCTTCCACCAGGGCTGGAACAGAGTGTTACCTTCCCCTCAATCCTTCCTACCGCCTATCCCTCCCTTCCTCCTACTAGGGCTGGAACAGACTGTTACCTTCCCCTCAATCCTTCCTACCGCCTATCCCTCCCTTCCTCCTACCAGGGCTGGAACAGAGTGTTACCTTCCCCTCTATCCTTCCTATCCCTCCTACCGCCTATCCCTCCCTCCCTCCCTCCCTCCCACCAGGGCTGGAACAGAGTGTTACCTTCCCCTCTATCCTTCCTATCCCTCCTACCGCCTATCCCTCCTACCGCCTATCCCTCCCTCCCTCCCACATGGGCTGGAACAGAGTGTTACCTTCCCCTCTATCCTTGCTATCCCTCCTATCCTTCCTTCCGCCTATCCCGTACTCCCTCCCTCCCACCAGGGCTTGCACAGAGTGTTACCTTTCCCTCTATCCTTCCTATCCCTCCTATCCCGCCTACCGCCTATCCCTCCTACCACCTATCCCTCCCTGCCTCCCACCAGGGCTGGAATAGAGTGTTACCTTCCCCCTCTATCCTTCCTATCCCTCCTACCGCCTATCCTTCCTACCGCCTATCCCTCCTACCGCCTATCCCGCCCTCCCTCCCACTAGGGCTGGAACAGAGTGTTACCTGCCCCTCTATCCTTTCTATCCTTCCTATCCTTCCTATCCCTCCTATCCCTCCTACTGCCTATCCCTCCTACCGCCTATCCCTCCCTCGCTCCCACCAGGGCTGGAACAGTGTTACCTTCCCCTCTATCCTTCCTATCCCTCTTATCCCTCCTACCGCCTATCCCTCCCTCCCTCCCACCAGGGCTGGAACAGAGTGTTACCTTCCCCTCTATCCTTCCTATCCTTCCTATCCCTCCTATCGCCTATCCCTCCCTCCCACCAGGACTGGAACAGAGTGTTACCTTCTCCTCTATCCTTCCTATTCCTCCTATCCCTCCTACTGCCTATCCCTCCCTCCCTCCCTCCCACCAGGGCTGGAACAGTGTTACCTTCCCCTCTATTCTTCCTATCCCTCCTATCCCTCCTACCGCCTATCCCTCCTACCGCCTATCCTTCCCCCCCCTCCCACCAGGGCTGGAACAGAGTGTTACCTTCCCCTCTATCCTTCCTATCCCTCCTACCGCCTATCCATCCCTCCCTCCCACCAGGGCTGGAACAGAGTGTTACCTTCCCCTCTATCCTCCCTATTCCTCCTACCGCCTATCCCTCCCTCCCTCCTACCAGGGCTGGAACATAGTGTTACCTTCCCCTCTATCCTTCCTATCCCTCCTATCCCTCTTACCGCCTATCCCTCCCTCCCTCCCACCAGGGCTGGAACAGAGTGTTACCTTCCCCTCAATCCTTCCTATCCCTCCTATCCCTCCTACCGCCTATCCCTCCTACCGCCTATCCCTCCCTCGCTCCCACCAGGGCTGGAACAGTGTTACCTTCCCCTCTATCCTTCCTATCCCTCCTATCCCTCCTACCGCCTATCCCTCCTACCACCTATCCCTCCCTCCCTCCCACCAGGGCTGGAACAGAGTATTATCTTCCCCTCTATCCTTCCTATCCCTCCTACTGCCTATCCCTCCCTCCCTCCCGGGCTGGAACAGAGTGTTACCTTCCCCTCTATCCTTCCTATTCCTCCTATCCCTCCTACTGCCTATCCCTCCCTCCCTCCCACCAGGGCTGGAACAGTGTTACCTTCCCCTCTATCCTTCCTATCCCTCCTACCGCCAATCCCTCCTACTGCCTATCCCTCCCTAACTCCCTCCCACCAGGGCTGGAACAGTGTTACATTCCCCTCTGTACTTCCTATCCCTCCTACCACCTATCCCTCCCTCCCTCCCACCAGGGCTGGAACAGAGTGTTACCTTCCCCTCTATCCTTCCTATCCCTCCTATTCCTCCTACTGCCTATCCCTCCCTCCCTCCAGAGCTGGAACAGAGTGTTACCTTCCCCTCTATCCCTCCTATCCCTCTATCCCTCCTACCGCCTATCCCTCCCTCTCTCCCACCAGGGCTGGAACAGAGTATTATCTTCCCCTCTATCCTTCCTATCCCTCCTACTGCCTATCCCTCCCTCCCTCCCGGGCTGGAACAGAGTGTTACCTTCCCCTCTATCCTTCCTATTCCTCCTATCCCTCCTACTGCCTATCCCTCCCTCCCTCCCTCCCACCAGGGCTGGAACAGTGTTACCTTCCCCTCTATCCTACCCATCCCTCCTATCCCTCCTACCGCCTATCCCTCCTACCGCCTATCCCTAACTCCCTCCCACCAGGGCTGGAACAGTGTTACATTCACCTCTGTACTTCCTATACCTCCTACCACCTATCCCTCCCTCCCTCCCACCAGGGCTGGAACAGAGTGTTACCTTCCCCTCTATCCTTCCTATCCCTCCTATTCCTCCTACTGCCTATCCTTCCCTCCCTCCAGGGCTGGAACAGAGTGTTACCTTCCCCTCTATCCCTCCTATCCCTCTATCCCTCCTACCACCTATCCCTCCCTCTCTCCCACCAGGGCTGGAACAGAGTGTTACCTTCCCCTCTATGCTTCCAATCCCACCTACTGCCTATCCCTTCTACTGCCTATCCCTCCCTCCCTCCCACCAGGGCTAGAACAGAGTGTTACCTTCCCCTCTATCCTTCCTATCCCTCCTATCCCGCCTACCGCCTATCCCTCCCTCCCTCCCACCAGGGCTGGAACAGAGTGTTACCTTCCCCTCTATCCTTCCTATCCCTCCTACCGCCTATCCCTCCCTCCCACCAGGGCTGGAACAGACTGTTACCTTCCCCTCTATCCTTCCTATCCCTCCTACCGCCTATCCCTCCTACCGCCTATCCCTCCCTCCCACATGGGCTGGAACAGAGTGTTACCTTCCCCTCTATCCTTGCTATCCCTCCTATCCTTCCTACCGCCTATCCCGAACTCCCTCCCTCCCACCAGGGCTTGCACAGAGTGTTACCTTTCCCTCTATCCTTCCTATCCCTCCTATCCCGCCTACCGCCTATCCCTCCTACCACCTATCCCTCCCTGCCTCCCACCAGGGCTGGAATAGAGTGTTACCTTCCCCCTCTATCCTTCCTATCCCTCCTACCGCCTATCCTTCCTACCGCCTATCCCTCCTACCGCCTATCCTGCCCTCCCTCCCACTAGGGCTGGAACAGAGTGTTACCTGCCCCTCTATCCTTTCTATCCTTCCTATCCTTCCTATCCCTCCTATCCCTCCTATCCCTCCTACTGCCTATCCCTCCTACCGCCTATCCCTCCCTCGCTCCCACCAGGGCTGGAACAGTGTTACCTTCCCCTCTATCCTTCCTATCCCTCTTATCCCTCCTACCGCCTATCCCTCCCTCCCTCCCACCAGGGCTGGAACAGAGTGTTACCTTCCCCTCTATCCTTCCTATCCTTCCTATCCCTCCTATCGCCTATCCCTCCCTCCCACCAGGACTGGAACAGAGTGTTACCTTCTCCTCTATCCTTCCTATTCCTCCTATCCCTCCTACTGCCTATCCCTCCCTCCCTCCCTCCCACCAGGGCTGGAACAGTGTTACCTTCCCCTCTATTCTTCCTATCCCTCCTATCCCTCCTACCGCCTATCCCTCCTACCGCCTATCCTTCCCCCCCCTCCCACCAGGGCTGGAACAGAGTGTTACCTTCCCCTCTATCCTTCCTATCCCTCCTACCGCCTATCCATCCCTCCCTCCCACCAGGGCTGGAACAGAGTGTTACCTTCCCCTCTATCCTCCCTATTCCTCCTACCGCCTATTCCTCCCTATTCCTCCTACCAGGGCTGGAACATAGTGTTACCTTCCCCTCTATCCTTCCTATCCCTCCTATCCCTCTTACCGCCTATCCCTCCCTCCCTCCCACCAGGGCTGGAACAGAGTGTTACCTTCCCCTCAATCCTTCCTATCCCTCCTATCCCTCCTACCGCCTATCCCTCCTACAACCTATCCCTCCCTCCCTCCCACCAGGGCTGGAACAGAGTATTATCTTCCCCTCTATCCTTCCTATCCCTCCTACTGCCTATCCCTCCCTCCCTCCCGGGCTGGAACAGAGTGTTACCTTCCCCTCTATCCTTCCTATTCCTCCTATCCCTCCTACTGCCTATCCCTCCCTCCCTCCCACCAGGGCTGGAACAGTGTTACCTTCCCCTCTATCCTTCCTATCCCTCCTACCGCCAATCCCTCCTACTGCCTATGCCTCCCTAACTCCCTCCCACCAGGGCTGGAACAGTGTTACATTCCCCTCTGTACTTCCTATCCCTCCTACCACCTATCCCTCCCTCCCTCCCACCAGGGCTGGAACAGAGTGTTACCTTCCCCTCTATCCTTCCTATCCCTCCTATTCCTCCTATCCCTCCTATTCCTCCTACTGCCTATCCCTCCCTCCCTCCAGAGCTGGAACAGAGTGTTACCTTCCCCTCTATCCCTCCTATCCCTCTATCCCTCCTACCGCCTATCCCTCCCTCTCTCCCACCAGGGCTGGAACAGAGTGTTACCTTCCCCTCTATGCTTCCTATCCCACCTACTGCCTATCCCTTCTACTGCCTATCCCTCCCTCCCTCCCACCAGGGCTAGAACAGAGTGTTACCTTCCCCTCTATCCTTCCTATCCCTCCTATCCAGCCTACCGCCTATCCCTCCCTCCCACCAGGGCTGGAACAGAGTGTTACCTTCCCCTCTATCCTTCCTATCCCTCCTAGCAGGGCTGGAACAGACTGTTACCTTCCCCTCTATCCTTCCTATCCCTCCTATCCCTCCTACCGCCTATCCCTCCCTCCCTCCCACCAGGGCTGGAACAGAGTGTTACCTTCCCCTCTATCTTTCCTATCCCTCCTATCCCTCCTACCGCCTATCCCTCCCTCCTAGCAGGGCTGGAACAGACTGTTACCTTCCCCTCAATCCTTCCTATCCCACCTATCCTTCCTACCGCCTATCCCTCCCTTCCTCCTACCAGGGCTGGAACAGAGTGTTACCTTCCCCTCTATCCTTCCTATCCCTCCTATCCCTCCTACCGCCTATCCCTCCCTCCCTCCCACCAGGGCTGGAACAGAGTGTTACCTTCCCCTCTATCGTTCCTATCCCTCCTACCGCCTATCCCTCCTACCGCCTATCCCTCCCTCCCTCCCACATGGGCTGGAACAGAGTGTTACCTTCCCCTCTATCCTTGCTATCCCTCCTATCCTTCCTACCGCCTATCCCGAACTCCCTCCCTCCCACCAGGGCTTGAACAGAGTGTTACCTTTCCCTCTATCCTTCCTATCCCTCCTATCCCGCCTACCGCCTATCCCTCCTACCACCTATCCCTCCCTGCCTCCCACCAGGGCTGGAACAGAGTGTTACCTTCCCCTCTATCCTTCCTATCCCTCCTACTGCCTATCCCTCCTACCGCCTATCCCTCCCTCCCTCCCACCAGGGCTGGAACAGAGTGTTACCTTCCCCTCTATCCTTCCTATCCCTCCTATCCCTCCTACCGCCTATCCCTCCCTCCCACCAGAGCTGGAACAGAGTGTTACCTTCCTCTATATCCTTCCTATCCCTCCTACCGCCTATCCCTCCCTCCCTCCCACCAGGGCTGGAACAGAGTGTTAACTTCCCCTCTATCCTTCCTATCCCTCCTACCGCCTATCCCTCCTACCGCCTATCCCTCCCTCCCACCAGGGCTGGAACAGAGTGTTACCTTCCCCTATATCCTTCCTATCCCTCCTACCGCCTATCCCTCCCTCCCACCAGGGCTGGAACAGAGTGTTACCTTCCCCTCTATCCTTCCTATCCCTCCTACCACCTATCCCTCCCTCCCTCCTACCAGGGCTGAAACAGAGTGTTACCTTCTCCTCTATCCTTCCTATCCCTCCTATCCCTCCTACCACCTATCCATCCCTCCCTCCCACCAGGGCTGGAACAGAGTGTTACCTTCCCCTCTATCCTTCCTATCCCTCCTACCGCCTATCCCTCCCTCCCTCCCACCAGGGCTAGAAAAGAGTGTTACCTTCCCCTTAGCCTTCCTATCCCTCCTAACGCCTATCCCTCTTACCGCCTATCCCTCCCTCCCTCCCACCAGGGCTGGAACAGAGTGTTACCTTCCCCTCTATTCTTCCTATCCCTCCTACCACCTATCCCTCCCTCCCTCCCACCAGGGCTGGAACAGAGTGTTACCTTCCCCCTATATCCTTCCTATCCCTCCTATCCCTCCTACTGCCAATCCCTCCCTCCCTCCCACCAGGGCTGGAACAGAGTGTTACCTTCCCCTCTATCCTTCCTATCCCTCCTATCCTTCCTACCGCCTATCCCTCTCTCCTTCCCTCCCACCAGGGCTGGAACAGAGTGTTACCTTCCCCTCTATCCTTCCTATCCCTCCTACCTCCTATCCCTCCCTCCCTCCCCCCTGGGCTGGAACACAGTGTTACCTTCCCCTCTATCCTTCCTATCCCTCCTACCGCCTATCCCGCCCTCCCTCCCACTAGGGCTGGAACAGAGTGTTACCTGCCCCTCTATCCTTCCTATCCCTCCTATCTCTCCTACCGCCTATCCCTCCCTCCCTCCCACCAGGGCTGGAACAGAGTGTTACCTTCCCCCTCTATCCTTCCTATCCCTCCTACCTCCTATCCCTCCTACCTCCTATCCCTCCCTCCCTCCCACCAGGGCTGGAACAGAGTGTTACCTTCCCCTCTATCCTTCCTATTCCTCCTATCCCTTCTACCGCCTATCCCTCCCTCCCTCCCACCAGGGCTGGAATAGAGTGTTACCTTCCCCTCTATCCTTCCTATCCTTCCTATCTCTCCTACCACCTATCCCTCCCTCCCTCCCACCAGGGCTGGAACAGAGTGTTACCTTCTCCTCTATCCTTCCTATTCCTCCTATCCCTCCTACTGCCTATCCCTCCCTCCCTCCCACCAGGGCTGGAACAGTGTTACCTTCCCCTCTATCCTTCCTAACCCTCCTATCCTTCCTACCGCCAATCCCTCCTACCGCCTATCCCTCCCTCCCACCATGGCTGGAACAGAGTGTTACCTTCCCCCCTCTCCTTCCTATCCCTCCTATTCATCCTACCGCCTATCCCTCCCTCCCACTTGGCCTGGAACAGAGTGTTACCTTCCCCTCTATCCTTCCTATTCCTCCTACCGCCTATCCCTCCCTCCCTCCTACCAGGGCTGGAACATAGTGTTACCTTCCCCTCTATCCTTCCTATCCCTCCTATCCCTCTTACCACCTATCCCTCCCTCCCTCCCACCAGGGCTGGAACAGAGTGTTACCTTCCCCTCAATCCTTCCTATCCCTCCTATCCCTCCTACCGCCTATCCCTCCCTCCCACCAGGGCTGGAATAGAGTTTTACATTCCCCTCTATCCTTCCTATTCCTCCTATCCCTCCTACCGCCTATCCCTCCTACCGCCTATCCCTCCTACCACCTATCCCTCCCTCCCTCCCACCAGGGCTGGAACAGAGAATTATCTTCCCCTCTATCCTTCCTATCCCTCCTACTGCCTATCCCTCCCTCCCCCCCACCAGGGCTGGAACAGAGTGTTACCTTCCCCTCTATCCTTCCTATTCCTCCTATCCCTCCTACTGCCTATCCCTCCCTCCCTCCGTCCCACCAGGGCTGGAACAGTGTTACCTTCCCCTCTATCCTTCCTATCCCTCCTATCCCTCCTACCGCCAATCCCTCCTACCGACTATCCCTCCATCCCTCCCTCCCACCATGGCTGGAACAGAGTGTTACCTTCCCCTCTATCCTTCCTATCCCTCCTATCCCTCCTACCGCCTATCCCTCCTACCGCCTATCCCTCCTACCGCCTATCCCTAACTCCCTCCCACCTGGGCTGGAACAGAGTGTTACCTTCCCCTCAATCCTTCCTATCCCTCCTATCACTCCTACTGCCTATACCTCCCTCCCTCCTACCAGGGCTGGAACAGAGTGTTACCTTCCCCTCTATCCTTCCTATCCCTCCTATCCCTCCTACCGCCTATCCCTCCTACCGCCTATTTTTCCCTTCCTCCCACCAGGGCTGGAACAGAGTGTTACCTTCCCCTCTATCCTTCCTATCCCTCCTATCCCTCCTACCGCCTATCCCTCCCTCCCTCCCACCAGGGCTGGAACAGAGTGTTACCTTCCCCTCTATCCTTCCTATTCCTCCTATCCATCCTACCGCCTTTCCCTCCCTCCCTCCCACCAGGGCTGGAACAGAGTGTTAACTTCCCCTCTATCCTTCCTATCCCTCCTACTGCCTATCCCTCCCTCCCTCCTACCAGGGCTGGAACAGAGTGTTACCTTCCCCTCTATCCTTCCTATCTCTCCTATCCTTCCTACCACCTATCCCTCCATCCCTCCAGGGCTGGAACAAAGTGTTAACTTCCCCTCAATCCTTCCTATCCCTCCTATCCCTCCTCCCTCCCTCCCTCCCTCCCACCAGGGCTGGAACAGCGTGTTACCTTCCGCTCTATCCTTCCTATCCCTCCTATCCCTCCTACCTCCTATCCCTCCTACCGCCTATCCCTCCCTCCCTCCCACCAGGGCTGGAACAGAGTGTTACGTTCCCCTCTATCCTTCCTATACCGCCTATCCATCCTACCGCCTATCCCTCCTACCGCCTATCCCTCCCTCCCTCCTACCAGGGCTGGAACAGAGTGTTACCTTCCCCTCTATCCTTCCTATTCCTCCTATCCCTCCTACCGCCTATCCCTCCTACCGCCTATTTTTCCCTTCCTCCCACCAGGGCTGGAACAGAGTGTTACCTTCCCCTCTATCCTTCCTATCCCTCCTATCCCTCCTATCCCTCCTACCGCCTATCCCTCCCTCCCTCCCACCAGGGCTGGAACAGAGTGTTACCTTCCCCTCTATCCTTCCTATTCCTCCTATCCCTCCTACCGCCTATCCCTCCCTCCCTCCCACCTGGGCTGGAATAGAGTGTTACCTTCCCCTCTATCCTTCCTATCCTTCCTATCTCTCCTACCACCTATCCCTCCCTCCCTCCCACCAGGGCTGGAACAGAGTGTTACCTTCTCCTCTATCCTTCCTATTCCTCCTATCCCTCCTACTGCCTATCCCTCCCTCCCTCCCAACAGGGCTGGAACAGTGTTACCTTCCCCTCTATCCTTCCTAACCCTCCTATCCTTCCTACCGCCAATCCCTCCTACCGCCTATCCCTCCCTCCCTCCCACCATGGCTGGAACAGAGTGTTACCTTCCCCCCTCTCCTTCCTATCCCTCCTATTCATCCTACCGCCTATCCCTCCCTCCCACTTGGCCTGGAACAGAGTGTTACCTTCCCCTCAATCCTTCCTATCCCTCCTACCGCCTATCCCTCCCTCCCTCCTACCAGGGCTGGAACATAGTGTTACCTTCCCCTCTATCCTTCCTATCCCTCCTACCACCTATCCCTCCCTCCCTCCCACCAGGGCTGGAACAGAGTGTTACCTTCCCCTCAATCCTTCCTATCCCTCCTATCCCTCCTACCGCCTATCCCTCCCTCCCACCAGGGCTGGAACAGAGTTTTACATTCCCCTCTATCCTTCCTATTCCTCCTATCCCTCCTACCGCCTATCCCTCCTACCACCTATCCCTCCCTCCCTCCCACCAGGGCTGGAACAGAGTATTATCTTCCCCTCTATCCTTCCTATCCCTCCTACTGCCTATCCCTCCCTCCCCCCCACCAGGGCTGGAACAGAGTGTTACCTTCCCCTCTATCCTTCCTATTCCTCCTATCCCTCCTACTGCCTATCCCTCCCTCCCTCCGTCCCACCAGGGCTGGAACAGTGTTACCTTCCCCTCTATCCTTCCTATCCCTCCTATCCCTCCTACCGCCAATCCCTCCTACCGACTATCCCTCCCTCCCTCCCTCCCACCATGGCTGGAACAGAGTGTTACCTTCCCCTCTATCCTTCCTATCCCTCCTATCCCTCCTACCGCCTATCCCTCCTACCGCTTATCCCTAACTCCCTCCCACCTGGGCTGGAACAGAGTGTTACCTTCCCCTCAATCCTTCCTATCCCTCCTATCACTCCTACTGCCTATACCTCCCTCCCTCCTACCAGGGCTGGAACAGAGTGTTACCTTCCCCTCTATCCTTCCTATCCCTCCTATCCCTCCTACCGCCTATCCCTCCTACCGCCTATCCCTCCTACCGCCTATTTTTCCCTTCCTCCCACCAGGGCTGGAACAGAGTGTTACCTTCCCCTCTATCCTTCCTATCCCTCCTATCCCTCCTACCGCCTATCCCTCCCTCCCTCCCACCAGGGCTGGAACAGAGTGTTACCTTCCCCTCTATCCTTCCTATTCCTCCTATCCCTCCTACCGCCTTTCCCTCCCTCCCTCCCACCAGGGCTGGAACAGAGTGTTAACTTCCCCTCTATCCTTCCTATCCCTCCTACTGCCTATCCCTCCCTCCCTCCTACCAGGGCTGGAACAGAGTGTTACCTTCCCCTCTATCCTTCCTATCTCTCCTATCCTTCCTACCACCTATCCCTCCATCCCTCCAGGGCTGGAACAAAGTGTTAACTTCCCCTCAATCCTTCCTATCCCTCCTATCCCTCCTCCCTCCCTCCCTCCCTCCCACCAGGGCTGGAACAGCGTGTTACCTTCCGCTCTATCCTTCCTATCCCTCCTATCCCTCCTACCTCCTATCCCTCCTACCGCCTATCCCTCCCTCCCTCCCACCAGGGCTGGAACAGAGTGTTACGTTCCCCTCTATCCTTCCTATACCGCCTATCCATCCTACCGCCTATCCCTCCTACCGCCTATCCCTCCCTCCCTCCCTCCCTCCCACCAGGGCTGGAAAAGTGTTCCCTACCCCTCTATCCTTCCTATCCCTCCTATCCCTCCTACCGCCTATCCCTCCCTCCCACCTGGGCTGGAACAGAGTGTTACCTTCCCCTCTATCCTTCCTATCCCTCCTATCCTTCCTACCGCCTATTCCTCCCTCCCTCCCTCCCACCAGGGCTGGAACAGAGTGTTACCTTTCCCTCTATCCTTCCTATCCCTCCTACTGCCTATCCCTCCCTCCCTCCAGGGCTGGAACAGAGTGTTACCTTCCCCTCTATCCTTCCTATCCCTCCTACCACTTATCCCTCCCTCCCACCTGGGCTGGAACAGAGTGTTACCTTCACCTCTATCCTTCCTATCCCTCCTATCCTTCCTACCGCCTATCCCTCCCTCCCACCAGGGCTGGAACAGAGTGTTACCTTCCCCTCTATCCTTCCTATTCCTCCTATCCCTCCTACCGCCTATCCCTCCTACCGCCTATCCCTCCCTCCCTCCCACCAGGGCTGGAACAGAGTGTTACCTTCCCCTCTATCCTTTTTATCCCTCCTACCGCCTATCCTTCCTACCGCCTATCCCTCCCTCCCACCAGGGTTGGAACAGAGTGTTACCTTCCCCTCTATCCTTCCTATCCCTCCTACCGCCTCTCCCTCCTACCGCCTATCCCTCCTACCACCTATCCCTTCCTCCCTCCCACCAGGGCTGGAACAGAGTGTTACCTTCCCCTCTATCCTTCCTATCCCTCCTATCCCTCCTACCGCCTATCCCTCCCTCCCTCCCACCAGGGCTGGAACAGAGTATTACCTTCCCCTATATCCTTCCTATCCCTCCTACCGCCTATCCATCCCTCCCTCCCACCAGGGCTGGAACAGAGTGTTACCTTTCCCTCTATCCTTCTTATTCCTCCTACCGCCTATCCCTCCCTCCTACCAGGGCTGGAACAGTGATACCTTCCCCTCTATCCTTCCTATCCCTCCCTCCCACCAAGGCTGGAACAGAGTGTTACCTTCCCCTCTATCCTTCCTATCCCTCCTACCGCCTATCCCTCCTACCGCCTATCCCTCCCTCGCTCCCACCAGGGCTGGAACAGAGTGTTACCTTCCCCTCTATCCTTCCTATCCCTCCTATCCCTCCTACCGCCTATCCCTCCTACCGCCTATCCCTCCCTCGCTCCCACCAGGGCTGGAACAGAGTGTTACCTTCCCCTCTATCCTTCCTATCCCTCTTATCCCTCCTACCGCCTATCCCTCCCTCCCTCCCACCAGGGCTGGAACAGAGTGTTATCTTCCCCTCTATCCTTCTTATCCTTCCTATCCCTCCTACCGCCTATCCCTCTCTCCCTCCCTCCCACCAGGGCTGGAACAGAGTGTTACCTTCCCCTCTATCATTCCTATTCCTCCTATCCCTCCTACTGCCTATCCCTCCCTCCCTCCCACCAGGGCTGGAACAGTGTTACCTTCCCCTTTATTCTTCCTATCCCTCCTATCCCTCCTACCGCCTATCCCTCCTACCGCCTATCCTTCCCTCCCTCCCACCAGGGCTGGAACAGTGTTACCTTCCCCTCTATCCTTCCTATCCTTCCTACCGCCTATCCATCCCTCCCTCCTACCAGGGCTGGAACATAGTGTTACCTTCCCCTCTATCCTTCCTATCTCTCCTATCCCTCTTACCGCCTATCCCTCCCTCCCTCCCTCCCACCAGGGCTGGAACAGTGTGTTACCTTCCCCTCAATCCTTCCTATCCCTCCTATCCCTCCTACCGCCTATACCTCCCTCCCTCCCACCAGGGCTGGAACAGAGTTTTACCTTCCCCTCTATCCTTCCTATTCCTCCTATCCCTCCTACCGCCAATCCCTCCTACCGCCTATCCCTCCCTCCCTCCCACCATGGCTGGAACAGAGTGTTACCTTCCCCTCTATCCTTCCTATTCCTCCTATCCCTCCTACCGCCTATCCCTCCTACCGCCTATCCCTAACTCCCTCCCACCAGGGCTGGAACAGTGTTACCTTCCCCTCTATACTTCCTATCCCTCCTACCACCTATCCCTCCCTCCCTCCCTCCCACCAGGGCTGGAACAGAGTGTTACCTTCCCCTCTATCCTTCCTATCCCTCCTATCCCTCCTATCCTTCCTATCCCTCCTATCCCTCCTATCCTTCCTATCCCTCCTATCCCTCCTATCCCTCCTACTGCCTATCCCTCCCTCCAGGGCTGGAACAGAGTGTTACCTTCCCTTCTATCCCCCTATCCCTCCTACCGCCTATCAATCCCTCTCTCCCACCAGGGCTGGAACAGAGTGTTACCTTCCCCTCTATACTTCCTATCCCTCCAACTGCCTATCCCTCCTACCGCCTATCCCTCCCTCCCTCCCACCAGGGCTGGAACAGAGTGTTACCTTCCCCTCTAGCCTTCCTATCCCTCCTATCCCTCCTACCGCCTATACCTCCCTCCCAGCAGGGCTGGAACAGACTGTTACCTTCCCATCTATCCTTCCTATCCCACCTATCCTTCCTACCGCCTATCCCTCCCTCCCTCCTACCAGGGCTGGAACAGAGTGTTACCTTCCCCTCTATCCTTCCTATCCCTCCTATCCCGCCTACCGCCTATCCCTCCTACCACCTATCCCCCCCTCCCTCCCATCAGGGCTGGAACAGAGTGTTACCTTCCCCTCTATCCCTCCTATCCCTCCTATCCCTCCTACCGCCTATCCCTCCCTCCCTCCCACCAGGGCTGGAACAGAGTGTTACCTTCCCCTCTATCCTTCCTATTCCTCCTATCGCCTATCCCAACTACCGCCTATCCCTCCCTCCCTCCCACTAGGGCTGGAACAGAGTGTTACCTTCCCCTCTATCCTTCCTATCCCTCCTATCCCTCCTACCGCCTATCTTTCCTACCGCCTATCCCTCCCTCCCACCAGGGTTGGAACAGAGTGTTACCTTCCCCTCTATCCTTCCTATCCCTCCTACAGTCTATCCCTCCTACCGCCTATCCCTCCTACCGCCTATCCCTAACTCCCTCCCACCTGGGCTGGAACAGAGTGTTACCTTCCCCTCAATCCTTCCTATCCCTCCTATCACTCCTACTGCCTATACCTCCCTCCCTCCCACCAGGGCTGGAACAGAGTGTTACCTTCCCCTCTATCCTTCCTATCCCTCCTATCCCTCCTACCGCCTATCCCTCCTACCGCCTATCTTTCCCTTCCTCCCACCAGGGCTGGAACAGAGTGTTACCTTCCCCTCTATCCTTCCTATCCTTCCTATCCCTCCTACCACCTATCCCTCCCTCCCTCCTACCAGGGCTGGAACAGAGTGTTACCTTCCCCTCTATCCTTCCTATCCCTCCTACCCTTCCTACCACCTATCCCTCCCTCCCACCAGGGCTGGAACAGAGTGTTACCTTCCCCTCAATCCTTCCTATCCCTCCTATCCCTCCTACCGCCTATCCCTCCCTCCCTCCCTCCCTCCCTCCAGGGCTGGAACAGAGTGGTACCTTCCCCTCTATCCTTCCTATCCCTCCTATCCCTCCTACCTCCTATCCCTCCCTCCCACCAGGGCTGGAACAGAGTGTTACGTTCCCCTCTATCCTTCCTATACCTCCTATCCCTCCTACCGCCTATCTCTCCTACCGCCTATCCCTCCCTCCCTCCTACCAGGACTGGAACAGAGTGTTACCTTCCCCTCTATCATTCCTATCCCTCCTACCGCCTATCCCTCCCACCAGGGCTGGAAAAGTGTTACCTTCCCCTCTATCCTTCCTATCCCTCCTATCCCTCCTATCCCTCCTACCGCCTATCCCTCCCTCCCACCAGGGCTGGAACAGAGTGTTACCTTCCCCTCTATCCTTCCTCTCTCTCCTATCCCTCCTACCGCCTATCCCTCCTACCGCCTATCCTTCCCACCTGGGCTGGAACAGAGTGTTACCTTCCCCTCTATCCTTCCTAGCCCTCCTATCCTTCCTACCGCCTATCCCTCCCTCCCTCCCACCAGGGCTGGAACAGAGTGTTACCTTCCCCTCTATCCTTCCTATTCCTCCTATCCCTCCTATCCCTCCTACCGCCTATCTCTCCTACCGCCTATCCCTCCCTCCCTCCCACCAGGGCTGGAACAGAGTGTTACCTTCTCCTCTATCCTTCCTATCCCTCTTATCCCTCCTACCGCCTATCCTTCCTACCGCCTATCCCTCCCTCCCACCAGGGTTGGAACAGAGTGTTACCTTCCCCTCTATCCTTCCTATCCCTCCTACCGCCTATCCCTCCTACCACCTATCCCTCCCTCCCTCCCACCAGGGCTGGAACAGAGTGTTACCTTCCCCTCTATCCTTCCTATCCCTCCTATCCCTCCTACCGCCTATCCCTCCCTCCCTCCCACCAGGGCTGGAACAGAGTATTACCTTCCCCTATATCCTTCCTATCCCTCCTACCGCCTATCCCTCCCTCCCACCAGGGCTGGAACAGAGTGTTACCTTCTCCTCTATCGTTCCTATCCCTCCTATCCCTCCTACCGCCTATCCCTCCCTCCCACCAGGGCTGGAACAGAGTGTTACCTTCCTATCCCTACTATCCCTCCTATCCCTCCTACCGCCTATCCCTCCCTCCCACCAGGGCTGGAACAGAGTGTTACCTTCTCCTCTATTGTTCCTATCCCTCCTATCCCGCCTATCCCTCCCTCCCTCCCACCTGGGCTGGAACAGAGTGTTACCTTCCCCTCAATCCTTCCTATCCCTCCTATCACTCCTACTGCCTATACCTCCCTCCCTCCTACCAGGGCTGGAACAGAGTGTTACCTTCCCCTCTATCCTTCCTATCCCTCCTATCGCCTATCCCTCCTACCGCCTATTTTTCCCTTCCTCCCACCAGGGCTGGAACAGAGTGTTACCTTCCCCTCTATCCTTCCTATCCCTCCTATCCCTCCTACCGCCTATCCCTCCCTCCCTCCCACCAGGGCTGGAACAGAGTGTTACCTTCCCCTCTATCCTTCCTATTCCTCCTATCCCTCCTACCGCCTTTCCCTCCCTCCCTCCCACCAGGGCTGGAACAGAGTGTTAACTTCCCCTCTATCCTTCCTATCCCTCCTACTGCCTATCCCTCCCTCCCTCCTACCAGGGCTGGAACAGAGTGTTACCTTCCCCTCTATCCTTCCTATCTCTCCTATCCTTCCTACCACCTATCCCTCCATCCCTCCAGGGCTGGAACAAAGTGTTACCTTCCCCTCAATCCTTCCTATCCCTCCTATCCCTCCTCCCTCCCTCCCTCCCTCCCACCAGGGCTGGAACAGCGTGTTACCTTCCGCTCTATCCTTCCTATCCCTCCTATCCCTCCTACCTCCTATCCCTCCTACCGCCTATCCCTCCCTCCCTCCCACCAGGGCTGGAACAGAGTGTTACGTTCCCCTCTATCCTTCCTATTCCTCCTATCCCTCCTACCGCCTATCCCTCCTACCGCCTATCCCTCCCTCCCTCCTACCAGGGCTGGAACAGAGTGTTACCTTCCCCTCTATCATTCCTATCCCTCCTACCGCCTATCCCTCCCTCCCTCCCACCAGGGCTGGAAAAGTGTTACCTACCCCTCTATCCTTCCTATCACTCCTATCCCTCCTACCGCCTATCCCTCCCTCCCACCAGGGCTGGAACAGAGTGTTATCTTCCCCTCTATCCTTCCTATCTCTCCTATCCCTCCTACTTCCTATCCCTCCTACTGCCTATCCCTCCCACCTGGGCTGGAACAGAGTGTTACCTTCCACTCTATCCTTCCTATCCCTCCTATCCTTCCTACCGCCTATTCCTCCCTCCCTCCCTCCCACCAGGGCTGGAACAGAGTGTTACCTTTCCCTCTATCCTTCCTATCCCTCCTACTGCCTATCCCTCCCTCCCTCCAGGGCTGGAACAGAGTGTTACCTTCCCCTCTATCCTTCCTATCCCTCCTATCCCTCCTACCACTTATCCCTCCCTCCCACCTGGGCTGGAACAGAGTGTTACCTTCACCTCTATCCTTCCTATCCCTCCTATCCTTTCTACCGCCTATCCCTCCCTCCCACCAGGGCTGGAACAGAGTGTTACCTTCCCCTCTATCCTTCCTATTCCTCCTATCCCTCCTACCGCCTATCCCTCCTACCGCCTATCCCTCCCTCCCTCCCACCAGGGCTGGAACAGAGTGTTACCTTCCCCTCTATCCTTTTTATCCCTCCTACCGCCTATCCTTCCTACCGCCTATCCCTCCCTCCCACCAGGGTTGGAACAGAGTGTTACCTTCCCCTCTATCCTTCCTATCCCTCCTACCGCCTCTCTCTCCTACCGCCTATCCCTCCTACCACCTATCCCTTCATCCCTCCCTCCAGGGCTGGAACAGAGTGTTACCTTCCCCTCTATCCTTCCTATCCCTCCTATCCCTCCTACCGCCTATCCCTCCCTCCCTCCCACCAGGGCTGGAACAGAGTATTACCTTCCCCTATATCCTTCCTATCCCTCCTACCGCCTATCCATCCCTCCCTCCCACCAGGGCTGGAACAGAGTGTTACCTTCCCCTCTATCCTTCTTATTCCTCCTACCGCCTATCCCTGACTCCTACCAGGGCTGGAACAGAGTGTTACCTTGCCCTCTATCCTTCCTATCCCTCCTACCGCCTATCCCTCCTACCGCCTATCCCTCCCTCGCTCCCACCAGGGCTGGAACAGAGTGTTACCTTCCCCTCTATCCTTCCTATCCCTCCTATCCCTCCTACCGCCTATCCCTCCTACCGCCTATCCCTCCCTCGCTCCCACCAGGGCTGGAACAGTGTTACCTTCCCCTCTATCCTTCCTATCCCTCTTATCCCTCCTACCGCCTATCCCTCCCTCCCTCCCACCAGGGCTGGAACAGAGTGTTATCTTCCCCTCTATCCTTCCTATCCTTCCTATCCCTCCTACCGCCTATCCCTCTCTCCCTCCCTCCCACCAGGGCTGGAACAGAGTGTTACCTTCCCCTCTATCATTCCTATTCCTCCTATCCCTCCTACTTCCTATCCCTCCCTCCCTCCCTCCCACCAGGGCTGGAACAGTGTTACCTTCCCCTTTATTCTTCCTATCCCTCCTATCCCTCCTACCGCCTATCCCTCCTACCGCCTATCCTTCCCTCCCTCCCACCAGGGCTGGAACAGTGTTACCTTCCCCTCTATCCTTCCTATCCTTCCTACCGCCTATCCATCCCTCCCTCCTACCAGGGCTGGAACATAGTGTTACCTTCCCCTCTATCCTTCCTATCCCTCCTATCCCTCTTACCGCCTATCCCTCCCTCCCTCCCACCAGGGCTGGAACAGTGTGTTACCTTCCCCTCAATCCTTCCTATCCCTCCTATCCCTCCTACCGCCTATACCTCCCTCCCTCCCACCAGGGCTGGAACAGAGTTTTACCTTCCCCTCTATCCTTCCTATTCCTCCTATCCCTCCTACCGCCAATCCCTCCTACCGCCTATCCCTCCCTCCCTCCCTCCCACCATGGCTGGAACAGAGTGTTACCTTCCCCTCTATCCTTCCTATTCCTCCTATCCCTCCTACCGCCTATCCCTAACTCCCTCCCACCAGGGCTGGAACAGTGTTACCTTCCCCTCTATACTTCCTATCCCTCCTACCACCTATCCCTCCCTCCCTCCCACCAGGGCTGGAACAGAGTGTTACCTTCCCCTCTATCCCTCCTATCCCCCTATCCCTCCTACCGCCTATCAATCCCTCTCTCCCACCAGGGCTGGAACAGAGTGTTACCTTCCCCTCTATGCTTCCTATCCCTCCAACTGCCTATCCCTCCTACCGCCTATCCCTCCCTCCCTCCCACCAGGGCTGGAACAGAGTGTTACCTTCCCCTCTAGCCTTCCTATCCCTCCTATCCCTCCTACCGCCTATACCTCCCTCCCAGCAGGGCTGGAACAGACTGTTACCTTCCCATCTATCCTTCCTATCCCACCTATCCTTCCTACCGCCTATCCCTCCCTCCCTCCTACCAGGGCTGGAACAGAGTGTTACCTTCCCCTCTATCCTTCCTATCCCTCCTATCCCGCCTACCGCCTATCCCTCCTACCACCTATCCCCCCCTCCCTCCCACCAGGGCTGGAACAGAGTGTTACCTTCCCCTCTATCCCTCCTATCCCTCCTATCCCTCCTACCGCCTATCCCTCCCTCCCTCCCACCAGGGCTGGAACAGAGTGTTACCTTCCCCTCTATCCTTCCTATCCCTCCTATTCCTCCTATCCCTCCTATTCCTCCTACTGCCTATCCCTCCCTCCCTCCAGAGCTGGAACAGAGTGTTACCTTCCCCTCTATCCCTCCTATCCCTCTGTCCCTCCTACCGCCTATCCCTCCCTCTCTCCCACCAGGGCTGGAACAGAGTGTTACCTTCCCCTCTATGCTTCCTATCCCACCTACTGCCTATCCCTTCTACTGCCTATCCCTCCCTCCCTCCCACCAGGGCTAGAACAGAGTGTTACCTTCCCCTCTATCCTTCCTATCCCTCCTATCCAGCCTACCGCCTATCCCTCCCTCCCACCAGGGCTGGAACAGAGTGTTACCTTCCCCTCTATCCTTCCTATCCCTCCTAGCAGGGCTGGAACAGACTGTTACCTTCCCCTCTATCCTTCCTATCCCTCCTATCCCTCCTACCGCCTATCCCTCCCTCCCTCCCACCAGGGCTGGAACAGAGTGTTACCTTCCCCTCTATCTTTCCTATCCCTCCTATCCCTCCTACCGCCTATCCCTCCCTCCTAGCAGGGCTGGAACAGACTGTTACCTTCCCCTCAATCCTTCCTATCCCACCTATCCTTCCTACCGCCTATCCCTCCCTTCCTCCTACCAGGGCTGGAACAGAGTGTTACCTTCCCCTCTATCCTTCCTATCCCTCCTATCCCTCCTACCGCCTATCCCTCCCTCCCTCCCACCAGGGCTGGAACAGAGTGTTACCTTCCCCTCTATCCTTCCTATCCCTCCTACCGCCTATCCCTCCTACCGCCTATCCCTCCCTCCCTCCCACATGGGCTGGAACAGAGTGTTACCTTCCCCTCTATCCTTGCTATCCCTCCTATCCTTCCTACCGCCTATCCCGAACTCCCTCCCTCCCACCAGGGCTTGAACAGAGTGTTACCTTTCCCTCTATCCTTCCTATCCCTCCTATCCCGCCTACCGCCTATCCCTCCTACCACCTATCCCTCCCTGCCTCCCACCAGGGCTGGAACAGAGTGTTACCTTCCCCTCTATCCTTCCTATCCCTCCTACTGCCTATCCCTCCTACCGCCTATCCCTCCCTCCCTCCCACCAGGGCTGGAACAGAGTGTTACCTTCCCCTCTATCCTTCCTATCCCTCCTATCCCTCCTACCGCCTATCCCTCCCTCCCACCAGAGCTGGAACAGAGTGTTACCTTCCTCTATATCCTTCCTATCCCTCCTACCGCCTATCCCTCCCTCCCTCCCACCAGGGCTGGAACAGAGTGTTAACTTCCCCTCTATCCTTCCTATCCCTCCTACCGCCTATCCCTCCTACCGCCTATCCCTCCCTCCCACCAGGGCTGGAACAGAGTGTTACCTTCCCCTATATCCTTCCTATCCCTCCTACCGCCTATCCCTCCCTCCCACCAGGGCTGGAACAGAGTGTTACCTTCCCCTCTATCCTTCCTATCCCTCCTACCACCTATCCCTCCCTCCCTCCTACCAGGGCTGAAACAGAGTGTTACCTTCTCCTCTATCCTTCCTATCCCTCCTATCCCTCCTACCACCTATCCATCCCTCCCTCCCACCAGGGCTGGAACAGAGTGTTACCTTCCCCTCTATCCTTCCTATCCCTCCTACCGCCTATCCCTCCCTCCCTCCCACCAGGGCTAGAAAAGAGTGTTACCTTCCCCTTAGCCTTCCTATCCCTCCTAACGCCTATCCCTCTTACCGCCTATCCCTCCCTCCCTCCCACCAGGGCTGGAACAGAGTGTTACCTTCCCCTCTATTCTTCCTATCCCTCCTACCACCTATCCCTCCCTCCCTCCCACCAGGGCTGGAACAGAGTGTTACCTTCCCCCTATATCCTTCCTATCCCTCCTATCCCTCCTACTGCCAATCCCTCCCTCCCTCCCACCAGGGCTGGAACAGAGTGTTACCTTCCCCTCTATCCTTCCTATCCCTCCTATCCTTCCTACCGCCTATCCCTCTCTCCTTCCCTCCCACCAGGGCTGGAACAGAGTGTTACCTTCCCCTCTATCCTTCCTATCCCTCCTACCTCCTATCCCTCCCTCCCTCCCCCCTGGGCTGGAACACAGTGTTACCTTCCCCTCTATCCTTCCTATCCCTCCTACCGCCTATCCCGCCCTCCCTCCCACTAGGGCTGGAACAGAGTGTTACCTGCCCCTCTATCCTTCCTATCCCTCCTATCTCTCCTACCGCCTATCCCTCCCTCCCTCCCACCAGGGCTGGAACAGAGTGTTACCTTCCCCCTCTATCCTTCCTATCCCTCCTACCTCCTATCCCTCCTACCTCCTATCCCTCCCTCCCTCCCACCAGGGCTGGAACAGAGTGTTACCTTCCCCTCTATCCTTCCTATTCCTCCTATCCCTTCTACCGCCTATCCCTCCCTCCCCCCCACCAGGGCTGGAACAGAGTGTTACCTTCCCCTCTATCCTTCCTATTCCTCCTATCCCTCCTACTGCCTATCCCTCCCTCCCTCCGTCCCACCAGGGCTGGAACAGTGTTACCTTCCCCTCTATCCTTCCTATCCCTCCTATCCCTCCTACCGCCAATCCCTCCTACCGACTATCCCTCCATCCCTCCCTCCCACCATGGCTGGAACAGAGTGTTACCTTCCCCTCTATCCTTCCTATCCCTCCTATCCCTCCTACCGCCTATCCCTCCTACCGCCTATCCCTAACTCCCTCCCACCTGGGCTGGAACAGAGTGTTACCTTCCCCTCAATCCTTCCTATCCCTCCTATCACTCCTACTGCCTATACCTCCCTCCCTCCTACCAGGGCTGGAACAGAGTGTTACCTTCCCCACTATCCTTCCTATCCCTCCTATCCCTCCTACCGCCTATCCCTCCTACCGCCTATTTTTCCCTTCCTCCCACCAGGGCTGGAACAGAGTGTTACCTTCCCCTCTATCCTTCCTATCCCTCCTATCCCTCCTACCGCCTATCCCTCCCTCCCTCCCACCAGGGCTGGAACAGAGTGTTACCTTCCCCTCTATCCTTCCTATTCCTCCTATCCATCCTACCGCCTTTCCCTCCCTCCCTCCCACCAGGGCTGGAACAGAGTGTTAACTTCCCCTCTATCCTTCCTATCCCTCCTACTGCCTATCCCTCCCTCCCTCCTACCAGGGCTGGAACAGAGTGTTACCTTCCCCTCTATCCTTCCTATCTCTCCTATCCTTCCTACCACCTATCCCTCCATCCCTCCAGGGCTGGAACAAAGTGTTAACTTCCCCTCAATCCTTCCTATCCCTCCTATCCCTCCTCCCTCCCTCCCTCCCTCCCACCAGGGCTGGAACAGCGTGTTACCTTCCGCTCTATCCTTCCTATCCCTCCTACCTCCTATCCCTCCTACCGCCTATCCCTCCCTCCCTCCCACCAGGGCTGGAACAGAGTGTTACGTTCCCCTCTATCCTTCCTATACCGCCTATCCATCCTACCGCCTATCCCTCCTACCGCCTATCCCTCCCTCCCTCCTACCAGGGCTGGAACAGAGTGTTACCTTCCCCTCTATCCTTCCTATTCCTCCTATCCCTCCTACCGCCTATCCCTCCTACCGCCTATTTTTCCCTTCCTCCCACCAGGGCTGGAACAGAGTGTTACCTTCCCCTCTATCCTTCCTATCCCTCCTATCCCTCCTATCCCTCCTACCGCCTATCCCTCCCTCCCTCCCACCAGGGCTGGAACAGAGTGTTACCTTCCCCTCTATCCTTCCTATTCCTCCTATCCCTCCTACCGCCTATCCCTCCCTCCCTCCCACCTGGGCTGGAATAGAGTGTTACCTTCCCCTCTATCCTTCCTATCCTTCCTATCCTTCCTATCTCTCCTACCACCTATCCCTCCCTCCCTCCCACCAGGGCTGGAACAGAGTGTTACCTTCTCCTCTATCCTTCCTATTCCTCCTATCCCTCCTACTGCCTATCCCTCCCTCCCTCCCAACAGGGCTGGAACAGTGTTACCTTCCCCTCTATCCTTCCTAACCCTCCTATCCTTCCTACCGCCAATCCCTCCTACCGCCTATCCCTCCCTCCCTCCCACCATGGCTGGAACAGAGTGTTACCTTCCCCCCTCTCCTTCCTATCCCTCCTATTCATCCTACCGCCTATCCCTCCCTCCCACTTGGCCTGGAACAGAGTGTTACCTTCCCCTCTATCCTTCCTATCCCTCCTACCGCCTATCCATCCCTCCCTCCCACCAGGGCTGGAACAGAGTGTTACCTTCCCCTCTATCCTTCCTATTCCTCCTACCGCCTATCCCTCCCTCCCTCCTACCAGGGCTGGAACATAGTGTTACCTTCCCCTCTATCCTTCCTATCCCTCCTATCCCTCTTACCACCTTTCCCTCCCTCCCTCCCACCAGGGCTGGAACAGAGTGTTACCTTCCCCTCAATCCTTCCTATCCCTCCTATCCCTCCTACCGCCTATCCCTCCCTCCCACCAGGGCTGGAACAGAGTTTTACATTCCCCTCTATCCTTCCTATTCCTCCTATCCCTCCTACCGCCTATCCCTCCTACCACCTATCCCTCCCTCCCTCCCACCAGGGCTGGAACAGAGTATTATCTTCCCCTCTATCCTTCCTATCCCTCCTACTGCCTATCCCTCCCTCCCCCCCACCAGGGCTGGAACAGAGTGTTACCTTCCCCTCTATCCTTCCTATTCCTCCTATCCCTCCTACTGCCTATCCCTCCCTCCCTCCGTCCCACCAGGGCTGGAACAGTGTTACCTTCCCCTCTATCCTTCCTATCCCTCCTATCCCTCCTACCGCCAATCCCTCCTACCGACTATCCCTCCCTCCCTCCCTCCCACCATGGCTGGAACAGAGTGTTACCTTCCCCTCTATCCTTCCTATCCCTCCTATCCCTCCTACCGCCTATCCCTCCTACCGCTTATCCCTAACTCCCTCCCACCTGGGCTGGAACAGAGTGTTACCTTCCCCTCAATCCTTCCTATCCCTCCTATCACTCCTACTGCCTATACCTCCCTCCCTCCTACCAGGGCTGGAACAGAGTGTTACCTTCCCCTCTATCCTTCCTATCCCTCCTATCCCTCCTACCGCCTATCCCTCCTACCGCCTATCCCTCCTACCGCCTATTTTTCCCTTCCTCCCACCAGGGCTGGAACAGAGTGTTACCTTCCCCTCTATCCTTCCTATCCCTCCTATCCCTCCTACCGCCTATCCCTCCCTCCCTCCCACCAGGGCTGGAACAGAGTGTTACCTTCCCCTCTATCCTTCCTATTCCTCCTATCCCTCCTACCGCCTTTCCCTCCCTCCCTCCCACCAGGGCTGGAACAGAGTGTTAACTTCCCCTCTATCCTTCCTATCCCTCCTACTGCCTATCCCTCCCTCCCTCCTACCAGGGCTGGAACAGAGTGTTACCTTCCCCTCTATCCTTCCTATCTCTCCTATCCTTCCTACCACCTATCCCTCCATCCCTCCAGGGCTGGAACAAAGTGTTAACTTCCCCTCAATCCTTCCTATCCCTCCTATCCCTCCTCCCTCCCTCCCTCCCTCCCACCAGGGCTGGAACAGCGTGTTACCTTCCGCTCTATCCTTCCTATCCCTCCTATCCCTCCTACCTCCTATCCCTCCTACCGCCTATCCCTCCCTCCCTCCCACCAGGGCTGGAACAGAGTGTTACGTTCCCCTCTATCCTTCCTATACCGCCTATCCATCCTACCGCCTATCCCTCCTACCGCCTATCCCTCCCTCCCTCCCTCCCACCAGGGCTGGAAAAGTGTTCCCTACCCCTCTATCCTTCCTATCCCTCCTATCCCTCCTACCGCCTATCCCTCCCTCCCACCTGGGCTGGAACAGAGTGTTACCTTCCCCTCTATCCTTCCTATCCCTCCTATCCTTCCTACCGCCTATTCCTCCCTCCCTCCCTCCCACCAGGGCTGGAACAGAGTGTTACCTTTCCCTCTATCCTTCCTATCCCTCCTACTGCCTATCCCTCCCTCCCTCCAGGGCTGGAACAGAGTGTTACCTTCCCCTCTATCCTTCCTATCCCTCCTACCACTTATCCCTCCCTCCCACCTGGGCTGGAACAGAGTGTTACCTTCACCTCTATCCTTCCTATCCCTCCTATCCTTCCTACCGCCTATCCCTCCCTCCCACCAGGGCTGGAACAGAGTGTTACCTTCCCCTCTATCCTTCCTATTCCTCCTATCCCTCCTACCGCCTATCCCTCCTACCGCCTATCCCTCCCTCCCTCCCACCAGGGCTGGAACAGAGTGTTACCTTCCCCTCTATCCTTTTTATCCCTCCTACCGCCTATCCTTCCTACCGCCTATCCCTCCCTCCCACCAGGGTTGGAACAGAGTGTTACCTTCCCCTCTATCCTTCCTATCCCTCCTACCGCCTCTCCCTCCTACCGCCTATCCCTCCTACCACCTATCCCTTCCTCCCTCCCACCAGGGCTGGAACAGAGTGTTACCTTCCCCTCTATCCTTCCTATCCCTCCTATCCCTCCTACCGCCTATCCCTCCCTCCCTCCCACCAGGGCTGGAACAGAGTATTACCTTCCCCTATATCCTTCCTATCCCTCCTACCGCCTATCCATCCATCCCTCCCTCCCACCAGGGCTGGAACAGAGTGTTACCTTTCCCTCTATCCTTCTTATTCCTCCTACCGCCTATCCCTCCCTCCTACCAGGGCTGGAACAGTGATACCTTCCCCTCTATCCTTCCTATCCCTCCCTCCCACCAAGGCTGGAACAGAGTGTTACCTTCCCCTCTATCCTTCCTATCCCTCCTACCGCCTATCCCTCCTACCGCCTATCCCTCCCTCGCTCCCACCAGGGCTGGAACAGAGTGTTACCTTCCCCTCTATCCTTCCTATCCCTCCTATCCCTCCTACCGCCTATCCCTCCTACCGCCTATCCCTCCCTCGCTCCCACCAGGGCTGGAACAGAGTGTTACCTTCCCCTCTATCCTTCCTATCCCTCTTATCCCTCCTACCGCCTATCCCTCCCTCCCTCCCACCAGGGCTGGAACAGAGTGTTATCTTCCCCTCTATCCTTCTTATCCTTCCTATCCCTCCTACCGCCTATCCCTCTCTCCCTCCCTCCCACCAGGGCTGGAACAGAGTGTTACCTTCCCCTCTATCATTCCTATTCCTCCTATCCCTCCTACTGCCTATCCCTCCCTCCCTCCCACCAGGGCTGGAACAGTGTTACCTTCCCCTTTATTCTTCCTATCCCTCCTATCCCTCCTACCGCCTATCCCTCCTACCGCCTATCCTTCCCTCCCTCCCACCAGGGCTGGAACAGTGTTACCTTCCCCTCTATCCTTCCTATCCTTCCTACCGCCTATCCATCCCTCCCTCCTACCAGGGCTGGAACATAGTGTTACCTTCCCCTCTATCCTTCCTATCTCTCCTATCCCTCTTACCGCCTATCCCTCCCTCCCTCCCTCCCACCAGGGCTGGAACAGTGTGTTACCTTCCCCTCAACCCTTCCTATCCCTCCTATCCCTCCTACCGCCTATACCTCCCTCCCTCCCACCAGGGCTGGAACAGAGTTTTACCTTCCCCTCTATCCTTCCTATTCCTCCTATCCCTCCTACCGCCAATCCCTCCTACCGCCTATCCCTCCCTCCCTCCCACCATGGCTGGAACAGAGTGTTACCTTCCCCTCTATCCTTCCTATTCCTCCTATCCCTCCTACCGCCTATCCCTCCTACCGCCTATCCCTAACTCCCTCCCACCAGGGCTGGAACAGTGTTACCTTCCCCTCTATACTTCCTATCCCTCCTACCACCTATCCCTCCCTCCCTCCCTCCCACCAGGGCTGGAACAGAGTGTTACCTTCCCCTCTATCCTTCCTATCCCTCCTATCCCTCCTACTGCCTATCCCTCCCTCCAGGGCTGGAACAGTGTTACCTTCCCTTCTATCCCCCTATCCCTCCTACCGCCTATCAATCCCTCTCTCCCACCAGGGCTGGAACAGAGTGTTACCTTCCCCTCTATACTTCCTATCCCTCCAACTGCCTATCCCTCCTACCGCCTATCCCTCCCTCCCTCCCACCAGGGCTGGAACAGAGTGTTACCTTCCCCTCTAGCCTTCCTATCCCTCCTATCCCTCCTACCGCCTATACCTCCCTCCCAGCAGGGCTGGAACAGACTGTTACCTTCCCATCTATCCTTCCTATCCCACCTATCCTTCCTACCGCCTATCCCTCCCTCCCTCCTACCAGGGCTGGAACAGAGTGTTACCTTCCCCTCTATCCTTCCTATCCCTCCTATCCCGCCTACCGCCTATCCCTCCTACCACCTATCCCCCCCTCACTCCCATCAGGGCTGGAACAGAGTGTTACCTTCCCCTCTATCCCTCCTATCCCTCCTATCCCTCCTACCGCCTATCCCTCCCTCCCTCCCACCAGGGCTGGAACAGAGTGTTACCTTCCCCTCTATCCTTCCTATTCCTCCTATCGCCTATCCCAACTACCGCCTATCCCTCCCTCCCTCCCACTAGGGCTGGAACAGAGTGTTACCTTCCCCTCTATCCTTCCTATCCCTCCTATCCCTCCTACCGCCTATCTTTCCTACCGCCTATCCCTCCCTCCCACCAGGGTTGGAACAGAGTGTTACCTTCCCCTCTATCCTTCCTATCCCTCCTACAGTCTATCCCTCCTACCGCCTATCCCTCCTACCGCCTATCCCTAACTCCCTCCCACCTGGGCTGGAACAGAGTGTTACCTTCCCCTCAATCCTTCCTATCCCTCCTATCACTCCTACTGCCTATACCTCCCTCCCTCCCACCAGGGCTGGAACAGAGTGTTACCTTCCCCTCTATCCTTCCTATCCCTCCTATCCCTCCTACCGCCTATCCCTCCTACCGCCTATCTTTCCCTTCCTCCCACCAGGGCTGGAACAGAGTGTTACCTTCCCCTCTATCCTTCCTATCCTTCCTATCCCTCCTACCACCTATCCCTCCCTCCCTCCTACCAGGGCTGGAACAGAGTGTTACCTTCCCCTCTATCCTTCCTATCCCTCCTACCCTTCCTACCACCTATCCCTCCCTCCCACCAGGGCTGGAACAGAGTGTTACCTTCCCCTCAATCCTTCCTATCCCTCCTATCCCTCCTACCGCCTATCCCTCCCTCCCTCCCTCCCTCCCTCCAGGGCTGGAACAGAGTGGTACCTTCCCCTCTATCCTTCCTATCCCTCCTATCCCTCCTACCTCCTATCCCTCCCTCCCACCAGGGCTGGAACAGAGTGTTACGTTCCCCTCTATCCTTCCTATACCTCCTATCCCTCCTACCGCCTATCTCTCCTACCGCCTATCCCTCCCTCCCTCCTACCAGGACTGGAACAGAGTGTTACCTTCCCCTCTATCATTCCTATCCCTCCTACCGCCTATCCCTCCCACCAGGGCTGGAAAAGTGTTACCTTCCCCTCTATCCTTCCTATCCCTCCTATCCCTCCTATCCCTCCTACCGCCTATCCCTCCCTCCCACCAGGGCTGGAACAGAGTGTTACCTTCCCCTCTATCCTTCCTCTCTCTCCTATCCCTCCTACCGCCTATCCCTCCTACCGCCTATCCTTCCCACCTGGGCTGGAACAGAGTGTTACCTTCCCCTCTATCCTTCCTAGCCCTCCTATCCTTCCTACCGCCTATCCCTCCCTCCCTCCCACCAGGGCTGGAACAGAGTGTTACCTTCCCCTCTATCCTTCCTATTCCTCCTATCCCTCCTATCCCTCCTACCGCCTATCTCTCCTACCGCCTATCCCTCCCTCCCTCCCACCAGGGCTGGAACAGAGTGTTACCTTCTCCTCTATCCTTCCTATCCCTCTTATCCCTCCTACCGCCTATCCTTCCTACCGCCTATCCCTCCCTCCCACCAGGGTTGGAACAGAGTGTTACCTTCCCCTCTATCCTTCCTATCCCTCCTACCGCCTATCCCTCCTACCACCTATCCCTCCCTCCCTCCCACCAGGGCTGGAACAGAGTGTTACCTTCCCCTCTATCCTTCCTATCCCTCCTATCCCTCCTACCGCCTATCCCTCCCTCCCTCCCACCAGGGCTGGAACAGAGTATTACCTTCCCCTATATCCTTCCTATCCCTCCTACCGCCTATCCCTCCCTCCCACCAGGGCTGGAACAGAGTGTTACCTTCTCCTCTATCGTTCCTATCCCTCCTATCCCTCCTACCGCCTATCCCTCCCTCCCACCAGGGCTGGAACAGAGTGTTACCTTCCTATCCCTACTATCCCTCCTATCCCTCCTACCGCCTATCCCTCCCTCCCACCAGGGCTGGAACAGAGTGTTACCTTCTCCTCTATTGTTCCTATCCCTCCTATCCCGCCTATCCCTCCCTCCCTCCCACCTGGGCTGGAACAGAGTGTTACCTTCCCCTCAATCCTTCCTATCCCTCCTATCACTCCTACTGCCTATACCTCCCTCCCTCCTACCAGGGCTGGAACAGAGTGTTACCTTCCCCTCTATCCTTCCTATCCCTCCTATCGCCTATCCCTCCTACCGCCTATTTTTCCCTTCCTCCCACCAGGGCTGGAACAGAGTGTTACCTTCCCCTCTATCCTTCCTATCCCTCCTATCCCTCCTACCGCCTATCCCTCCCTCCCTCCCACCAGGGCTGGAACAGAGTGTTACCTTCCCCTCTATCCTTCCTATTCCTCCTATCCCTCCTACCGCCTTTCCCTCCCTCCCTCCCACCAGGGCTGGAACAGAGTGTTAACTTCCCCTCTATCCTTCCTATCCCTCCTACTGCCTATCCCTCCCTCCCTCCTACCAGGGCTGGAACAGAGTGTTACCTTCCCCTCTATCCTTCCTATCTCTCCTATCCTTCCTACCACCTATCCCTCCATCCCTCCAGGGCTGGAACAAAGTGTTACCTTCCCCTCAATCCTTCCTATCCCTCCTATCCCTCCTCCCTCCCTCCCTCCCTCCCACCAGGGCTGGAACAGCGTGTTACCTTCCGCTCTATCCTTCCTATCCCTCCTATCCCTCCTACCTCCTATCCCTCCTACCGCCTATCCCTCCCTCCCTCCCACCAGGGCTGGAACAGAGTGTTACGTTCCCCTCTATCCTTCCTATTCCTCCTATCCCTCCTACCGCCTATCCCTCCTACCGCCTATCCCTCCCTCCCTCCTACCAGGGCTGGAACAGAGTGTTACCTTCCCCTCTATCATTCCTATCCCTCCTACCGCCTATCCCTCCCTCCCTCCCACCAGGGCTGGAAAAGTGTTACCTACCCCTCTATCCTTCCTATCACTCCTATCCCTCCTACCGCCTATCCCTCCCTCCCACCAGGGCTGGAACAGAGTGTTATCTTCCCCTCTATCCTTCCTATCTCTCCTATCCCTCCTACTTCCTATCCCTCCTACTGCCTATCCCTCCCACCTGGGCTGGAACAGAGTGTTACCTTCCACTCTATCCTTCCTATCCCTCCTATCCTTCCTACCGCCTATTCCTCCCTCCCTCCCTCCCACCAGGGCTGGAACAGAGTGTTACCTTTCCCTCTATCCTTCCTATCCCTCCTACTGCCTATCCCTCCCTCCCTCCAGGGCTGGAACAGAGTGTTACCTTCCCCTCTATCCTTCCTATCCCTCCTATCCCTCCTACCACTTATCCCTCCCTCCCACCTGGGCTGGAACAGAGTGTTACCTTCACCTCTATCCTTCCTATCCCTCCTATCCTTTCTACCGCCTATCCCTCCCTCCCACCAGGGCTGGAACAGAGTGTTACCTTCCCCTCTATCCTTCCTATTCCTCCTATCCCTCCTACCGCCTATCCCTCCTACCGCCTATCCCTCCCTCCCTCCCACCAGGGCTGGAACAGAGTGTTACCTTCCCCTCTATCCTTTTTATCCCTCCTACCGCCTATCCTTCCTACCGCCTATCCCTCCCTCCCACCAGGGTTGGAACAGAGTGTTACCTTCCCCTCTATCCTTCCTATCCCTCCTACCGCCTATCCCTCCCTCCCACCAGGGCTGGAACAGAGTGTTACCTTCCCCTCTATCCTTCCTATCCCTCCTATCCCTCCTACCGCCTATCCCTCCTACCGCCTATCCCTCCCTCCCTCCTACCAGGGCTGGAACAGAGTGTTACATTCCCCTCTATCCTTCCTATCCCTCCTACCGCCTATCACTCCCTCCCTCCCTCCCACCAGGGCTAGAACAGAGTGTTACCTTCCCCTCTATCCTTCCTATCACTCCCATCCCTCTTACCGCCTATCCTCCCTCCCTCCCACCAGGGCTGGAACAGAGTGTTACCTTCCCCTCTATCCTTCCTATCCCTCCTACCGCCTATCCCTCCCTCCCTCCCACCAGGGCTGGAACAGAGAGTTACCTTCCCCTCTATCCTTCCTATCCATCCTATCCCTCCTATCCCTCCTACCGCCTATCCCTCCCTCCCACCAGGGCTGGAACAGAGTGTTACCTTCCCCTCTATCCTTCCTATCCCTCCTATCCCTCCTACCGCCTATCCCTCCCTCCCTTCCACCAGGGCTGGAACAGAGTGTTACCTTCTCCTCTTTCCTTCCTATCCCACCTATCCTTCCTACCACCTATCCCTCCCTCCCTCACACCAGGGCTGGAACAGAGTGTTACCTTCCCCTCTATCCTTCCTATCCCTACTACCGCCTATCCCTCCCTCCTTCCCACCAGGGCTGGAACAGAGTGTTACCTTCCCCTCAATCCTTCCTATCCCTCCTATCCCTCCTACCGCCTATCCCTCCCTCCCACCAGGGCTGGAACAGAGTGTTACCTTCCCCTCTATCCTTCCTATCCCTCCTATCCCTCCTACCGCCTATCCCTCCTACCGCCTATCCCTCCCTCCCTCCCTCCCACCAGGGCTGGAACAGAGTGTTACGTTCCCCTCTATCCTTCCTATACCTCCTATCCCTCCTACCGCCTATCCCTCCTACTGCCTATCCCTCCTACCGCCTATCCCTCCTACCGCCTATCCATCCTACCGCCTATCCCTCCCTCCTACCAGGGCTGGAACAGAGTGTTACCTTCCCCTCTATCCTTCCAATCCCTCCTACCGCCTATCCCTCCCTCCCTACCACCAGGGCTGGAACAGAGTGTTACCTTCCCCTCTATCCTTCCTATCCCTCCTACCGCCTATCCCTCCCTCCTTCCCACCAGGGCTGGAACAGAGTGTTACCTTCCCTTCTATCCTTCTTATCCCTCCTATCCCTCCTACTGCCTATCCCTCCTACCGCCTATCCCTCCTTCTCTCCCACCTGGGCTATAACAGAGTGTTACCTTCCCCTCTATCCTTCCTATCCCTCCTAACCTTCCTACCGCCTATCCCTCCCTCCCTCCCTCCCACCAGGGCTGGAACAGTGTTACCTTCCCCTCTATCCTTATTATCCCTCCTAACCCTCCTACCACCTATCCCTCCCTCCCTCCCACCAGGGCTGGAACAGAGTGTTACCTTCCCCTCTATCCCTCCTATCCCTCCCCCCTCCCACCAGGGCTGGAACAGAGTGTTACCTTCCCCTCTATCCTTCCTATCCCTCCTACCGCCTATCCCTCCTACCCCTCCCACCCACCAGGGATGGAACAGAGTGTTACCTTCCCCTCTATCCTTCCTATACCTCCTATCCCTCCTACTACCTATCCCTCCTACCGCCTATCCCTAAGTCCCTCCCACCTGGGCTAGAACAGAGTGTTACCTTCCCCTCTATCCTTTCTATCCCTCCTATCCCTCCTACCGCCTATCCCTCCCTCCCTCCCACCAGGGCTGGAACAGAGTGTTACCTTCCCCTCTATCCTTCCTATCCCTCCTATCCCTCCCACCAGGGCTGGAACAGAGTGTTACCTTCCCCTCTATCCTTCCTATCCCTCCTATCCCTCCTATCGCCTATCCCTCCCTCCCTCCTACCAGGGCTGGAACAGAGTGTTACCTTCCCCTCTATCCTTCCTATCCCTCCTACCACCTATCCCTCCCTCCCACCAGGGCTGGAACAGAGTGTTACCTTCCCCTCTATCCTTCCTATCCCTCCTATCCCTCCTACCGCCTATCCCTCCTAACGCCTATCGCCTCCTCCCTCCCACCTGGGCTGGAACAGAGTGCTACCTTCCCCTCTATCCTTCCTATCCCACCTATCCTTCCTACCGCCTATCCCTCCCTCCCTCCAGGGCTGGAACAGAGTATTACCTTCCCCTCTATCTTTCCTATCCCTCCTATCCCTCCTATCCCTCCCTCCCACCAGGGCTGGAACAGTGTGTTACATTCCCCTCTATCCTTCCTATCCCTCCTATCCCTCCTACCGCCTATCACTCCCTCCCTCCCACCAGGGCTGGAAACGAGTGTTACCTTCCCCTCTATCCTTTCTATCCCTCCTATCCGTCCTACCGCCTATCCCTCCCTCCCTCCCTCCCACCAGGGCTGGAACAGAGTGTTACCTTCCCCTCAATCCTTCCTATCCCTCCTATCCCTCCTATCCCTCCCTCCCACCAGGGCTGGAACAGTGTGTTACATTCCCCTCTATCCTTCCTATCCCTCCTATCCCTCCTACCGCCTATCACTCCCTCCCTCCCACCAGGGCTGGAACAGAGTGTTACCTTCCCCTCTATCCTTTCTATCCCTCCTATCCCCTATCCCTCCTACCGCCTATCCCTCCCTCCCTCCCACCAGGGCTGGAACAGAGTGTTACATTCCACTCTATCCTTCCTATCCCTCCTATCCTTCCTACCGCCTATCCCTCCCACCTGGGCTGGAACAGAGTGTTACCTTCCACTCTATCCTTCCTATCCCTCCTATCCTTCCTACCGCCTATTCCTCCCTCCCTCCCTCCCACCAGGGCTGGAACAGAGTGTTACCTTTCCCTCTATCCTTCCTATCCCTCCTACTGCCTATCCCTCCCTCCCTCCAGGGCTGGAACAGAGTGTTACCTTCCCCTCTATCCTTCCTATCCCTCCTACTGCCTATCCCTCCCTCCCTCCAGGGCTGGAACAGAGTGTTACCTTCCCCTCTATCCTTCCTATCCCTCCTATCCCTCCTACCACTTATCCCTCCCTCCCACCTGGGCTGGAACAGAGTGTTACCTTCACCTCTATCCTTCCTATCCCTCCTATCCTTTCTACCGCCTATCCCTCCCTCCCACCAGGGCTGGAACAGAGTGTTACCTTCCCCTCTATCCTTCCTATTCCTCCTATCCCTCCTACCGCCTATCCCTCCTACCGCCTATCCCTCCCTCCCTCCCACCAGGGCTGGAACAGAGTGTTACCTTCCCCTCTATCCTTTTTATCCCTCCTACCGCCTATCCTTCCTACCGCCTATCCCTCCCTCCCACCAGGGTTGGAACAGAGTGTTACCTTCCCCTCTATCCTTCCTATCCCTCCTACCGCCTCTCTCTCCTACCGCCTATCCCTCCTACCACCTATCCCTTCATCCCTCCCTCCGGGGCTGGAACAGAGTGTTACCTTCCCCTCTATCCTTCCTATCCCTCCTATCCCTCCTACCGCCTATCCCTCCCTCCCTCCCACCAGGGCTGGAACAGAGTATTACCTTCCCCTATATCCTTCCTATCCCTCCTACCGCCTATCCATCCCTCCCTCCCACCAGGGCTGGAACAGAGTGTTACCTTCCCCTCTATCCTTCTTATTCCTCCTACCGCCTATCCCTGACTCCTACCAGGGCTGGAACAGAGTGTTACCTTGCCCTCTATCCTTCCTATCCCTCCTACCGCCTATCCCTCCTACCGCCTATCCCTCCCTCGCTCCCACCAGGGCTGGAACAGAGTGTTACCTTCCCCTCTATCCTTCCTATCCCTCCTATCCCTCCTACCGCCTATCCCTCCTACCGCCTATCCCTCCCTCGCTCCCACCAGGGCTGGAACAGAGTGTTACCTTCCCCTCTATCCTTCCTATCCCTCTTATCCCTCCTACCGCCTATCCCTCCCTCCCTCCCACCAGGGCTGGAACAGAGTGTTATCTTCCCCTCTATCCTTCCTATCCTTCCTATCCCTCCTACCGCCTATCCCTCTCTCCCTCCCTCCCACCAGGGCTGGAACAGAGTGTTACCTTCCCCTCTATCATTCCTATTCCTCCTATCCCTCCTACTTCCTATCCCTCCCTCCCTCCCTCCCACCAGGGCTGGAACAGTGTTACCTTCCCCTTTATTCTTCCTATCCCTCCTATCCCTCCTACCGCCTATCCCTCCTACCGCCTATCCTTCCCTCCCTCCCACCAGGGCTGGAACAGTGTTACCTTCCCCTCTATCCTTCCTATCCTTCCTACCGCCTATCCATCCCTCCCTCCTACCAGGGCTGGAACATAGTGTTACCTTCCCCTCTATCCTTCCTATCCCTCCTATCCCTCTTACCGCCTATCCCTCCCTCCCTCCCACCAGGGCTGGAACAGTGTGTTACCTTCCCCTCAATCCTTCCTATCCCTCCTATCCCTCCTACCGCCTATACCTCCCTCCCTCCCACCAGGGCTGGAACAGAGTTTTACCTTCCCCTCTATCCTTCCTATTCCTCCTATCCCTCCTACCGCCAATCCCTCCTACCGCCTATCCCTCCCTCCCTCCCTCCCACCATGGCTGGAACAGAGTGTTACCTTCCCCTCTATCCTTCCTATTCCTCCTATCCCTCCTACCGCCTATCCCTAACTCCCTCCCACCAGGGCTGGAACAGTGTTACCTTCCCCTCTATACTTCCTATCCCTCCTACCACCTATCCCTCCCTCCCTCCCACCAGGGCTGGAACAGAGTGTTACCTTCCCCTCTATCCCTCCTATCCCCCTATCCCTCCTACCGCCTATCAATCCCTCTCTCCCACCAGGGCTGGAACAGAGTGTTACCTTCCCCTCTATGCTTCCTATCCCTCCAACTGCCTATCCCTCCTACCGCCTATCCCTCCCTCCCTCCCACCAGGGCTGGAACAGAGTGTTACCTTCCCCTCTAGCCTTCCTATCCCTCCTATCCCTCCTACCGCCTATACCTCCCTCCCAGCAGGGCTGGAACAGACTGTTACCTTCCCATCTATCCTTCCTATCCCACCTATCCTTCCTACCGCCTATCCCTCCCTCCCTCCTACCAGGGCTGGAACAGAGTGTTACCTTCCCCTCTATCCTTCCTATCCCTCCTATCCCGCCTACCGCCTATCCCTCCTACCACCTATCCCCCCCTCCCTCCCACCAGGGCTGGAACAGAGTGTTACCTTCCCCTCTATCCCTCCTATCCCTCCTATCCCTCCTACCGCCTATCCCTCCCTCCCTCCCACCAGGGCTGGAACAGAGTGTTACCTTCCCCTCTATCCTTCCTATTCCTCCTATCCCTCCTACCGCCTATCCCTCCTACCACCTATCCCTCCCTCCCTCCCTCCAGGGCTGGAACAGAGTGTTACCTTCCCCTCTATCCCTCCTATCCCTCCTATCCCTCCTACCGCCTATCCCTCCCTCCCTCCCACCAGGGCTGGAACAGAGTGTTACCTTCCCCTCTATCCTTCTTATTCCTCCTACCGCCTATCCCTGACTCCTACCAGGGCTGGAACAGAGTGTTACCTTGCCCTCTATCCTTCCTATCCCTCCTATCCCTCCTACTGCCTATCCTTCCCTCCCTCCTACCAGGGCTGGAACAGAGTGTTACCTTCCCCTCTATCCTTCCTATCCCTCCTATCGCCTATCCCTCCTACCGCCTATTTTTCCCTTCCTCCCACCAGGGCTGGAACAGAGTGTTACCTTCCCCTCTATCCTTCCTATCCCTCCTATCCCTCCTACCGCCTATCTTTCCTACCGCCTATCCCTCCCTCCCACCAGGGTTGGAACAGAGTGTTACCTTCCCCTCTATCCTTCCTATCCCTCCTACCGTCTATCCCTCCTACCGCCTATCCCTCCTGCCGCCTATCCCTAACTCCCTCCCACCTGGGCTGGAACAGAGTGTTACCTTCCCCTCAATCCTTCCTATCCCTCCTATCACTCCTACTGCCTATACCTCCCTCCCTCCCACCAGGGCTGGAACAGAGTGTTACCTTCCCCTCTATCCTTCCTATCCCTCCTATCCCTCCTACTGCCTATCCCTCCCTCCCTCCCTCCCTCCAGGGCTGGAACAGAGTGTTACCTTCCCCTCTATCCTTCCTATCCTTCCTATCCCTCCCTCCCTCCTACCAGGGCTGGAACAGAGTGTTACCTTCCCCTCTATCCTTCCTATCCCTCCTATCCTTCCTACCACCTATCCCTCCCTTCCACCAGGGCTGGAACAGAGTGTTACCTTCCCCTCAATCCTTCCTATCCCTCCTACCGCCTATCCCTCCCTCCCTCCCTCCCTCCAGGGCTGGAACAGAGTGGTACCTTCCCCTCTATCCTTCCTATCCCTCCTATCCCTCCTACCTCCTATCCCTCCCTCCCACCAGGGCTGGAACAGAGTGTTACGTTCCCCTCTATCCTTCCTATACCTCCTATCCCTCCTACCGCCTATCTCTCCTACCGCCTATCCCTCCCTCCCTCCTACCAGGACTGGAACAGAGTGTTACCTTCCCCTCTATCATTCCTATCCCTCCTACCGCCTATCCCTCCCACCAGGGCTGGAAAAGAGTGTTACCTTCCCCTCTATCCTTCCTATCCCTCCTATCCCTCCTACCGCCTATCCCTCCCTCCCACCAGGGCTGGAACAGAGTGTTACCTTCCCCTCTATCCTTCCTCTCTCTCCTATCCCTCCTACTGCCTATCCCTCCTACCGCCTATCCTTCCCACCAGGGCTGGAACAGAGTGTTACCTTCCCCTCTATCCTTCCTATCCCTCCTACTGCCTATCCCTCCCTCCCTCCCACCAGGGCTGGAACAGAATGTTACCTTCCCCCTATCCTTCCTATCCCTCCTTCCGCCTATCCCTCCCTCCCACCTGGGCTGGAACAGAGTGTTACCTTCCCCTCTATCCTTCCTATCCCTCCTACCGCCTATCCTTCCTACCACCTATCCCTCCCTCCCTCCCACCAGGGCTGGAACAGAGTGTTACCTTCCCCTCTATCCTTCCTATCCCTCCTATCCCTCCTACCGCCTATCCCTCCCTCCCTCCCACCAGGGCTGGAACAGAGTATTACCTTCCCCTATATCCTTCCTATCCCTCCTACCGCCTATCCCTCCCTCCCACCAGGGCTGGAACAGAGTGTTACCTTCTCCTCTATCGTTCCTATCCCTCCTATCCCTCCTACCGCCTATCCCTCCCTCCCTCCCACCAGGGCTGGAACAGAGTGTTACCTTCCTATCCCTACTATCCCTCCTATCCCTCCTACCGCCTATCCCTCCCTCACTCCCACCAGGGCTGGAACAGACTGTTACCTTCCCCTCTATCCTTCCTATTCCTCCTATCCCTCCTACCGCCTATCCCTCCCTCCCACCAGGGCTGGAACAGAGTGTTACCTTCCCCTCAATCCTTCCCATCCCTCCTATCACTCCTACTGCCTATACCTCCCTCCCTCCCACCAGGGCTGGAACAGAGTGTTACCTTCCCCTCTATCCTTCCTATCCCTCCTATCCCTCCTATCCCTCCTATCCCTCCTATCGCCTATCCATACTACCGCCTATCCCTCCCTCCCACCTGGGCTGGAACAGTGTGTTACCTTCCCCTCTATCCTTCCTATCCCACCTATCCCACCTATCCTTCCTACTGCCTATCCCTCCCTCCCTCCCTCCCACCAGGGCTGGAACAGAGTGTTACCTTCCCCTCTATCCTTCCTATCCCTCCTACCGCCTATCCCTCTTACCGCATATTCCTCCCTCCCTCCCACCAGGGCTGGAACAGAGTGTTACCTTCCCCTCTATCCTTCCTATCCATCGTATCCCTCCTACCGTCTATCCCTCCTACTGCCTTTCCCTCCCTCCCACCAGGGCTGGAAAAGAGTGTTACCTTCCCCTCTATCCTTACTATCCCTCCTATCCCTCCTACCGCCTATCCCTCCCTCCCATCAGGGCTGGAATAGAGTGTTACCTTCCCCTCAATCCTTCCTATCCTTCCTATCCCTCCTACCGCCTATCCCTCCCTCCTTCCCACCAGGGCTGGAACAGAGTGTTACCTTCTCCTCTATCCTTCCTATCCCTCCTACCGCCTATCCCTCTTACCGCATATTCCTCCCTCCCTCCCACCAGGGCTGGAACAGAGTGTTACCTTCCCCTCTATCCTTCCTATCCATCGTATCCCTCCTACCGTCTATCCCTCCTACTGCCTTTCCCTCCCTCCCTCCCACCAGGGCTGGAACAGTGTTACCTTCCCCTCTATCCCTCCTATCCCTCCTATCCCTCCTACCGCCTATCCCTCCCTCCCTCCCACCAGGGCTGGAACAGAGTGTTACCTTCCCCTCTATCCTTCCTATCCCTCCTATCCCTCCTACCGCCTATCCCTCCCTCCCTCCCAGGCTGGAACAGAGTGTTACCTTCCCCTCAATCCTTCCTATCCCTCCTATCCCTCCTACCGCCTATCCCTCCCTCCCTCCCACCAGGGCTGGAACAGAGTGTTACCTTCCCCTCTATCCTTCCTATCCCTCCTATCCCCTATCCCTCCTACCGCCTATCCCTCCCTCCCTTCCACCAGGGCTGGAACAGAGTGTTACATTCCCCTCTATCCTTCCTATCCCTACTATCCCTCCTACGGCCTATCCCTTTCTCCCTCCCACCTGGGCTGGAACAGAGTGTTACCTTCCCCTCTATCCTTCCTATCCCTCCCATCCCTCTTACCGCCTATCCCTCCCTCCCACCAGGGCTGGAACAGAGTGTTACCTTCCCCTCTATCCTTCCTATCCCTCCTACCGCCTATCCCTCCTACCGCCTATCCCTCCCTCCCTCCCACCAGGGCTGGAACAGAGTATTACCTTCCCCTATATCCTTCCTATCCCTCCTACCGCCTATCCCTCCCTCCCACCAGGGCTGGAATAGAGTGTTACCTTCTCCTCTATCGTTCCTATCCCTCCTATCCCTCCTACCGCCTATCCCTCCCTCCCTCCCACCAGGGCTGGAACAGAGTGTTACCTTCCTATCCCTACTATCCCTCCTATCCCTCCTACCGCCTATCCCTCCCTCACTCCCACCAGGGCTGGAACAGACTGTTACCTTCCCCTCTATCCTTCCAATTCCTCCTATCCCTCCTATCCCTCCTACCGCCTATCCCTCCCTCCCACCAGGGCTGGAACAGAGTGTTACCTTCCCCTCAATCCTTCCCATCCCTCCTATCACTCCTACTGCCTATACCTCCCTCCCACCCACCAGGGCTGGAACAGAGTGTTACCTTCCCCTCTATCCTTCCTATCCCTCCTATCCCTCCTATCCCTCCTATCCCTCCTATCGCCTATCCCTCCTACCGCCTATCCCTCCCTCCCACCTGGGTTGGAACAGAGTGTTACCTTCCCCTCAATCCTTCCTATCCCTCCTATCCCTCCTACCGCCTATCCCTCCTACCGCCTATCCCTCCCTCCCACCTGGGTTGGAACAGAGTGTTACCTTCCCCTCAATCCTTCCTATCCCTCCTATCCCTCCTACCACCTATCCCTCCCTCCCTCCCTCCCACCAGGGCTGGAACAGAGTGTTACCTTCCCCTCTATCCTTCCTATCCCTCCTATCCCTCCTACCGCCTATCCCCCCCCCTCCCTCCCACCAGGGCTGGAACAGAGTGTTACCTTCCCCTCTATCCTTCCTATCCCTCCTACCGCCTATCCCTCCTACCGCCTATCGCTCCCTCCCTCCCACCAGGGCTAGAACAGTGTTACCTTCCCCTCTATCCTTCCTATCCCTCCTATCCCTCCTACCGCCTATCCCTCCCTCCTACCTGGGTTGGAACAGAGTGTTACCTTCCCCTCAATCCTTCCTATCCCTCCTATCCCTCCTACCACCTATCCCTCCCTCCCTCCCACCAGGGCTGGAACAGAGTGTTACCTTCCCCTCTATCCTTCCTATCCCTCCTATCCCTCCTACCGCCTATCTCCCCCTCCCTCCCACCAGGGCTGGAACAGAGCGTTACCTTCCCCTCTATCCTTCCTATCCCTCCTATCCCTCCTATCCCTCCTACCGCCTATCCCTCCCTCCCTCCCACCAGGGCTGGAACAGAGTGTTACCTTCCCCTCTATCCTTCTTATCCCTCCTATACCTCCTACCGCCTATCCCTCCCTCCCTCCCACCAGGGCTGGAACAGAGTGTTACCTTCCGCTCTATCCTTCCTATCCCACCTATCCTTCCCGCCTATCCCTCCCTCCCTCCCACCAGGGCTGGAACAGAGTGTTACCTTCCCCTCTATCCTTCCTATCCCTCCTATCCCTACCCCTCCCTCCTTCCCACCAGGGCTGGAACAGAGTGTTACCTTCCCCTCAATCCTTCCTATCCCTCCTATCCCTCCTACTGCCTATCCCTCCCTCCCTCCAGGGCTGGAACAGAGTGTTACCTTCCCCTCTATCCTTCCTATCCCTCCCATCCCTCTTACCGCCTATCCCTCCCTCCCACCAGGGCTGGAACAGAGTGTTACCTTCCCCTCTATCCTTCCTATCCCTCCTACCGCCTATCCCTCCTACCGCCTATCCCTCCCTCCCTCCCACCAGGTCTGGAACAGAGTGTTACCTTCCCCTCAATCCTTCCTATCCCTCCTATCCCTCCTACCGCCTATCCCTCCCTCCCACCAGGGCTGGAACAGAGTGTTACCTTCCCCTCTATCCTTCCTATCCCTCCTATCCCTCCTACCGCCTATCCCTCCTACCGCCTATCCCTCCCTCCCTCCTACCAGGGCTGGAACAGAGTGTTACATTCCCCTCTATCCTTCCTATCCCTCCTACCGCCTATCACTCCCTCCCTCCCTCCCACCAGGGCTAGAACAGAGTGTTACCTTCCCCTCTATCCTTCCTATCACTCCCATCCCTCTTACCGCCTATCCTCCCTCCCTCCCACCAGGGCTGGAACAGAGTGTTACCTTCCCCTCTATCCTTCCTATCCCTCCTACCGCCTATCCCTCCCTCCCTCCCACCAGGGCTGGAACAGAGAGTTACCTTCCCCTCTATCCTTCCTATCCCTCCTATCCCTCCTATCCCTCCTACCGCCTATCCCTCCCTCCCACCAGGGCTGGAACAGAGTGTTACCTTCCCCTCTATCCTTCCTATCCCTCCTATCCCTCCTACCGCCTATCCCTCCCTCCCTTCCACCAGGGCTGGAACAGAGTGTTACCTTCTCCTCTTTCCTTCCTATCCCACCTATCCTTCCTACCACCTATCCCTCCCTCCCTCACACCAGGGCTGGAACAGAGTGTTACCTTCCCCTCTATCCTTCCTATCCCTACTACCGCCTATCCCTCCCTCCTTCCCACCAGGGCTGGAACAGAGTGTTACCTTCCCCTCAATCCTTCCTATCCCTCCTATCCCTCCTACCGCCTATCCCTCCCTCCCACCAGGGCTGGAACAGAGTGTTACCTTCCCCTCTATCCTTCCTATCCCTCCTATCCCTCCTACCGCCTATCCCTCCTACCGCCTATCCCTCCCTCCCTCCCTCCCACCAGGGCTGGAACAGAGTGTTACGTTCCCCTCTATCCTTCCTATACCTCCTATCCCTCCTACCGCCTATCCCTCCTACTGCCTATCCCTCCTACCGCCTATCCCTCCTACCGCCTATCCATCCTACCGCCTATCCCTCCCTCCTACCAGGGCTGGAACAGAGTGTTACCTTCCCCTCTATCCTTCCAATCCCTCCTACCGCCTATCCCTCCCTCCCTACCACCAGGGCTGGAACAGAGTGTTACCTTCCCCTCTATCCTTCCTATCCCTCCTACCGCCTATCCCTCCCTCCTTCCCACCAGGGCTGGAACAGAGTGTTACCTTCCCTTCTATCCTTCTTATCCCTCCTATCCCTCCTACTGCCTATCCCTCCTACCGCCTATCCCTCCTTCTCTCCCACCTGGGCTATAACAGAGTGTTACCTTCCCCTCTATCCTTCCTATCCCTCCTAACCTTCCTACCGCCTATCCCTCCCTCCCTCCCTCCCACCAGGGCTGGAACAGTGTTACCTTCCCCTCTATCCTTATTATCCCTCCTAACCCTCCTACCACCTATCCCTCCCTCCCTCCCACCAGGGCTGGAACAGAGTGTTACCTTCCCCTCTATCCCTCCTATCCCTCCCCCCTCCCACCAGGGCTGGAACAGAGTGTTACCTTCCCCTCTATCCTTCCTATCCCTCCTACCGCCTATCCCTCCTACCCCTCCCACCCACCAGGGATGGAACAGAGTGTTACCTTCCCCTCTATCCTTCCTATACCTCCTATCCCTCCTACTACCTATCCCTCCTACCGCCTATCCCTAAGTCCCTCCCACCTGGGCTAGAACAGAGTGTTACCTTCCCCTCTATCCTTTCTATCCCTCCTATCCCTCCTACCGCCTATCCCTCCCTCCCTCCCACCAGGGCTGGAACAGAGTGTTACCTTCCCCTCTATCCTTCCTATCCCTCCTATCCCTCCCACCAGGGCTGGAACAGAGTGTTACCTTCCCCTCTATCCTTCCTATCCCTCCTATCCCTCCTATCGCCTATCCCTCCCTCCCTCCTACCAGGGCTGGAACAGAGTGTTACCTTCCCCTCTATCCTTCCTATCCCTCCTACCACCTATCCCTCCCTCCCTCCCACCAGGGCTGGAACAGAGTGTTACCTTCCCCTCTATCCTTCCTATCCCTCCTATCCCTCCTACCGCCTATCCCTCCTAACGCCTATCGCCCCCTCCCTCCCACCTGGGCTGGAACAGAGTGCTACCTTCCCCTCTATCCTTCCTATCCCACCTATCCTTCCTACCGCCTATCCCTCCCTCCCTCCAGGGCTGGAACAGAGTATTACCTTCCCCTCTATCTTTCCTATCCCTCCTATCCCTCCTATCCCTCCCTCCCACCAGGGCTGGAACAGTGTGTTACATTCCCCTCTATCCTTCCTATCCCTCCTATCCCTCCTACCGCCTATCACTCCCTCCCTCCCACCAGGGCTGGAAACGAGTGTTACCTTCCCCTCTATCCTTTCTATCCCTCCTATCCGTCCTACCGCCTATCCCTCCCTCCCTCCCTCCCACCAGGGCTGGAACAGAGTGTTACCTTCCCCTCAATCCTTCCTATCCCTCCTATCCCTCCTATCCCTCCCTCCCACCAGGGCTGGAACAGTGTGTTACATTCCCCTCTATCCTTCCTATCCCTCCTATCCCTCCTACCGCCTATCACTCCCTCCCTCCCACCAGGGCTGGAACAGAGTGTTACCTTCCCCTCTATCCTTTCTATCCCTCCTATCCCCTATCCCTCCTACCGCCTATCCCTCCCTCCCTCCCACCAGGGCTGGAACAGAGTGTTACATTCCACTCTATCCTTCCTATCCCTCCTATCCTTCCTACCGCCTATCCCTCCCACCTGGGCTGGAACAGAGTGTTACCTTCCACTCTATCCTTCCTATCCCTCCTATCCTTCCTACCGCCTATTCCTCCCTCCCTCCCTCCCACCAGGGCTGGAACAGAGTGTTACCTTTCCCTCTATCCTTCCTATCCCTCCTACTGCCTATCCCTCCCTCCCTCCAGGGCTGGAACAGAGTGTTACCTTCCCCTCTATCCTTCCTATCCCTCCTACTGCCTATCCCTCCCTCCCTCCAGGGCTGGAACAGAGTGTTACCTTCCCCTCTATCCTTCCTATCCCTCCTATCCCTCCTACCACTTATCCCTCCCTCCCACCTGGGCTGGAACAGAGTGTTACCTTCACCTCTATCCTTCCTATCCCTCCTATCCTTTCTACCGCCTATCCCTCCCTCCCACCAGGGCTGGAACAGAGTGTTACCTTCCCCTCTATCCTTCCTATTCCTCCTATCCCTCCTACCGCCTATCCCTCCTACCGCCTATCCCTCCCTCCCTCCCACCAGGGCTGGAACAGAGTGTTACCTTCCCCTCTATCCTTTTTATCCCTCCTACCGCCTATCCTTCCTACCGCCTATCCCTCCCTCCCACCAGGGTTGGAACAGAGTGTTACCTTCCCCTCTATCCTTCCTATCCCTCCTACCGCCTCTCTCTCCTACCGCCTATCCCTCCTACCACCTATCCCTTCATCCCTCCCTCCGGGGCTGGAACAGAGTGTTACCTTCCCCTCTATCCTTCCTATCCCTCCTATCCCTCCTACCGCCTATCCCTCCCTCCCTCCCACCAGGGCTGGAACAGAGTATTACCTTCCCCTATATCCTTCCTATCCCTCCTACCGCCTATCCATCCCTCCCTCCCACCAGGGCTGGAACAGAGTGTTACCTTCCCCTCTATCCTTCTTATTCCTCCTACCGCCTATCCCTGACTCCTACCAGGGCTGGAACAGAGTGTTACCTTGCCCTCTATCCTTCCTATCCCTCCTACCGCCTATCCCTCCCTCGCTCCCACCAGGGCTGGAACAGAGTGTTACCTTCCCCTCTATCCTTCCTATCCCTCCTATCCCTCCTACCGCCTATCCCTCCTACCGCCTATCCCTCCCTCGCTCCCACCAGGGCTGGAACAGAGTGTTACCTTCCCCTCTATCCTTCCTATCCCTCTTATCCCTCCTACCGCCTATCCCTCCCTCCCTCCCACCAGGGCTGGAACAGAGTGTTATCTTCCCCTCTATCCTTCCTATCCTTCCTATCCCTCCTACCGCCTATCCCTCTCTCCCTCCCTCCCACCAGGGCTGGAACAGAGTGTTACCTTCCCCTCTATCATTCCTATTCCTCCTATCCCTCCTACTTCCTATCCCTCCCTCCCTCCCTCCCACCAGGGCTGGAACAGTGTTACCTTCCCCTTTATTCTTCCTATCCCTCCTATCCCTCCTACCGCCTATCCCTCCTACCGCCTATCCTTCCCTCCCTCCCACCAGGGCTGGAACAGTGTTACCTTCCCCTCTATCCTTCCTATCCTTCCTACCGCCTATCCATCCCTCCCTCCTACCAGGGCTGGAACATAGTGTTACCTTCCCCTCTATCCTTCCTATCCCTCCTATCCCTCTTACCGCCTATCCCTCCCTCCCTCCCACCAGGGCTGGAACAGTGTGTTACCTTCCCCTCAATCCTTCCTATCCCTCCTATCCCTCCTACCGCCTATACCTCCCTCCCTCCCACCAGGGCTGGAACAGAGTTTTACCTTCCCCTCTATCCTTCCTATTCCTCCTATCCCTCCTACCGCCAATCCCTCCTACCGCCTATCCCTCCCTCCCTCCCTCCCACCATGGCTGGAACAGAGTGTTACCTTCCCCTCTATCCTTCCTATTCCTCCTATCCCTCCTACCGCCTATCCCTAACTCCCTCCCACCAGGGCTGGAACAGTGTTACCTTCCCCTCTATACTTCCTATCCCTCCTACCACCTATCCCTCCCTCCCTCCCACCAGGGCTGGAACAGAGTGTTACCTTCCCCTCTATCCCTCCTATCCCCCTATCCCTCCTACCGCCTATCAATCCCTCTCTCCCACCAGGGCTGGAACAGAGTGTTACCTTCCCCTCTATGCTTCCTATCCCTCCAACTGCCTATCCCTCCTACCGCCTATCCCTCCCTCCCTCCCACCAGGGCTGGAACAGAGTGTTACCTTCCCCTCTAGCCTTCCTATCCCTCCTATCCCTCCTACCGCCTATACCTCCCTCCCAGCAGGGCTGGAACAGACTGTTACCTTCCCATCTATCCTTCCTATCCCACCTATCCTTCCTACCGCCTATCCCTCCCTCCCTCCTACCAGGGCTGGAACAGAGTGTTACCTTCCCCTCTATCCTTCCTATCCCTCCTATCCCGCCTACCGCCTATCCCTCCTACCACCTATCCCCCCCTCCCTCCCACCAGGGCTGGAACAGAGTGTTACCTTCCCCTCTATCCCTCCTATCCCTCCTATCCCTCCTACCGCCTATCCCTCCCTCCCTCCCACCAGGGCTGGAACAGAGTGTTACCTTCCCCTCTATCCTTCCTATTCCTCCTATCCCTCCTACCGCCTATCCCTCCTACCACCTATCCCTCCCTCCCTCCCTCCAGGGCTGGAACAGAGTGTTACCTTCCCCTCTATCCCTCCTATCCCTCCTATCCCTCCTACCGCCTATCCCTCCCTCCCTCCCACCAGGGCTGGAACAGAGTGTTACCTTCCCCTCTATCCTTCTTATTCCTCCTACCGCCTATCCCTGACTCCTACCAGGGCTGGAACAGAGTGTTACCTTGCCCTCTATCCTTCCTATCCCTCCTATCCCTCCTACTGCCTATCCTTCCCTCCCTCCTACCAGGGCTGGAACAGAGTGTTACCTTCCCCTCTATCCTTCCTATCCCTCCTATCGCCTATCCCTCCTACCGCCTATTTTTCCCTTCCTCCCACCAGGGCTGGAACAGAGTGTTACCTTCCCCTCTATCCTTCCTATCCCTCCTATCCCTCCTACCGCCTATCTTTCCTACCGCCTATCTCTCCCTCCCACCAGGGTTGGAACAGAGTGTTACCTTCCCCTCTATCCTTCCTATCCCTCCTACCGTCTATCCCTCCTACCGCCTATCCCTCCTGCCGCCTATCCCTAACTCCCTCCCACCTGGGCTGGAACAGAGTGTTACCTTCCCCTCAATCCTTCCTATCCCTCCTATCACTCCTACTGCCTATACCTCCCTCCCTCCCACCAGGGCTGGAACAGAGTGTTACCTTCCCCTCTATCCTTCCTATCCCTCCTATCCCTCCTACCGCCTATCCCTCCCTCCCTCCCTCCCTCCAGGGCTGGAACAGAGTGTTACCTTCCCCTCTATCCTTCCTATCCTTCCTATCCCTCCCTCCCTCCTACCAGGGCTGGAACAGAGTGTTACCTTCCCCTCTATCCTTCCTATCCCTCCTATCCTTCCTACCACCTATCCCTCCCTCCCACCAGGGCTGGAACAGAGTGTTACCTTCCCCTCAATCCTTCCTATCCCTCCTACCGCCTATCCCTCCCTCCCTCCCTCCCTCCAGGGCTGGAACAGAGTGGTACCTTCCCCTCTATCCTTCCTATCCCTCCTATCCCTCCTACCTCCTATCCCTCCCTCCCACCAGGGCTGGAACAGAGTGTTACGTTCCCCTCTATCCTTCCTATACCTCCTATCCCTCCTACCGCCTATCTCTCCTACCGCCTATCCCTCCCTCCCTCCTACCAGGACTGGAACAGAGTGTTACCTTCCCCTCTATCATTCCTATCCCTCCTACCGCCTATCCCTCCCACCAGGGCTGGAAAAGAGTGTTACCTTCCCCTCTATCCTTCCTATCCCTCCTATCCCTCCTACCGCCTATCCCTCCCTCCCACCAGGGCTGGAACAGAGTGTTACCTTCCCCTCTATCCTTCCTCTCTCTCCTATCCCTCCTACTGCCTATCCCTCCTACCGCCTATCCTTCCCACCAGGGCTGGAACAGAGTGTTACCTTCCCCTCTATCCTTCCTATCCCTCCTACTGCCTATCCCTCCCTCCCTCCCACCAGGGCTGGAACAGAATGTTACCTTCCCCCTATCCTTCCTATCCCTCCTTCCGCCTATCCCTCCCTCCCACCTGGGCTGGAACAGAGTGTTACCTTCCCCTCTATCCTTCCTATCCCTCCTACCGCCTATCCTTCCTACCACCTATCCCTCCCTCCCTCCCACCAGGGCTGGAACAGAGTGTTACCTTCCCCTCTATCCTTCCTATCCCTCCTATCCCTCCTACCGCCTATCCCTCCCTCCCTCCCACCAGGGCTGGAACAGAGTATTACCTTCCCCTATATCCTTCCTATCCCTCCTACCGCCTATCCCTCCCTCCCACCAGGGCTGGAACAGAGTGTTACCTTCTCCTCTATCGTTCCTATCCCTCCTATCCCTCCTACCGCCTATCCCTCCCTCCCTCCCACCAGGGCTGGAACAGAGTGTTACCTTCCTATCCCTACTATCCCTCCTATCCCTCCTACCGCCTATCCCTCCCTCACTCCCACCAGGGCTGGAACAGACTGTTACCTTCCCCTCTATCCTTCCTATTCCTCCTATCCCTCCTACCGCCTATCCCTCCCTCCCACCAGGGCTGGAACAGAGTGTTACCTTCCCCTCAATCCTTCCCATCCCTCCTATCACTCCTACTGCCTATACCTCCCTCCCTCCCACCAGGGCTGGAACAGAGTGTTACCTTCCCCTCTATCCTTCCTATCCCTCCTATCCCTCCTATCCCTCCTATCCCTCCTATCCCTCCTATCGCCTATCCATACTACCGCCTATCCCTCCCTCCCACCTGGGCTGGAACAGTGTGTTACCTTCCCCTCTATCCTTCCTATCCCACCTATCCCACCTATCCTTCCTACTGCCTATCCCTCCCTCCCTCCCTCCCACCAGGGCTGGAACAGAGTGTTACCTTCCCCTCTATCCTTCCTATCCCTCCTACCGCCTATCCCTCTTACCGCATATTCCTCCCTCCCTCCCACCAGGGCTGGAACAGAGTGTTACCTTCCCCTCTATCCTTCCTATCCATCGTATCCCTCCTACCGTCTATCCCTCCTACTGCCTTTCCCTCCCTCCCACCAGGGCTGGAAAAGAGTGTTACCTTCCCCTCTATCCTTACTATCCCTCCTATCCCTCCTACCGCCTATCCCTCCCTCCCATCAGGGCTGGAATAGAGTGTTACCTTCCCCTCAATCCTTCCTATCCTTCCTATCCCTCCTACCGCCTATCCCTCCCTCCTTCCCACCAGGGCTGGAACAGAGTGTTACCTTCTCCTCTATCCTTCCTATCCCTCCTACCGCCTATCCCTCTTACCGCATATTCCTCCCTCCCTCCCACCAGGGCTGGAACAGAGTGTTACCTTCCCCTCTATCCTTCCTATCCATCGTATCCCTCCTACCGTCTATCCCTCCTACTGCCTTTCCCTCCCTCCCTCCCACCAGGGCTGGAACAGTGTTACCTTCCCCTCTATCCCTCCTATCCCTCCTATCCCTCCTACCGCCTATCCCTCCCTCCCTCCCACCAGGGCTGGAACAGAGTGTTACCTTCCCCTCTATCCTTCCTATCCCTCCTATCCCTCCTACCGCCTATCCCTCCCTCCCTCCCAGGCTGGAACAGAGTGTTACCTTCCCCTCAATCCTTCCTATCCCTCCTATCCCTCCTACCGCCTATCCCTCCCTCCCTCCCACCAGGGCTGGAACAGAGTGTTACCTTCCCCTCTATCCTTCCTATCCCTCCTATCCCCTATCCCTCCTACCGCCTATCCCTCCCTCCCTTCCACCAGGGCTGGAACAGAGTGTTACATTCCCCTCTATCCTTCCTATCCCTACTATCCCTCCTACCGCCTATCCCTTTCTCCCTCCCACCTGGGCTGGAACAGAGTGTTACCTTCCCCTCTATCCTTCCTATCCCTCCCATCCCTCTTACCGCCTATCCCTCCCTCCCACCAGGGCTGGAACAGAGTGTTACCTTCCCCTCTATCCTTCCTATCCCTCCTACCGCCTATCCCTCCTACCGCCTATCCCTCCCTCCCTCCCACCAGGGCTGGAACAGAGTATTACCTTCCCCTATATCCTTCCTATCCCTCCTACCGCCTATCCCTCCCTCCCACCAGGGCTGGAATAGAGTGTTACCTTCTCCTCTATCGTTCCTATCCCTCCTATCCCTCCTACCGCCTATCCCTCCCTCCCTCCCACCAGGGCTGGAACAGAGTGTTACCTTCCTATCCCTACTATCCCTCCTATCCCTCCTACCGCCTATCCCTCCCTCACTCCCACCAGGGCTGGAACAGACTGTTACCTTCCCCTCTATCCTTCCAATTCCTCCTATCCCTCCTATCCCTCCTACCGCCTATCCCTCCCTCCCACCAGGGCTGGAACAGAGTGTTACCTTCCCCTCAATCCTTCCCATCCCTCCTATCACTCCTACTGCCTATACCTCCCTCCCACCCACCAGGGCTGGAACAGAGTGTTACCTTCCCCTCTATCCTTCCTATCCCTCCTATCCCTCCTATCCCTCCTATCCCTCCTATCGCCTATCCCTCCTACCGCCTATCCCTCCCTCCCACCTGGGTTGGAACAGAGTGTTACCTTCCCCTCAATCCTTCCTATCCCTCCTATCCCTCCTACCGCCTATCCCTCCTACCGCCTATCCCTCCCTCCCACCTGGGTTGGAACAGAGTGTTACCTTCCCCTCAATCCTTCCTATCCCTCCTATCCCTCCTACCACCTATCCCTCCCTCCCTCCCTCCCACCAGGGCTGGAACAGAGTGTTACCTTCCCCTCTATCCTTCCTATCCCTCCTATCCCTCCTACCGCCTATCCCCCCCCCTCCCTCCCACCAGGGCTGGAACAGAGTGTTACCTTCCCCTCTATCCTTCCTATCCCTGCTACCGCCTATCCCTCCTACCGCCTATCGCTCCCTCCCTCCCACCAGGGCTAGAACAGTGTTACCTTCCCCTCTATCCTTCCTATCCCTCCTATCCCTCCTACCGCCTATCCCTCCCTCCTACCTGGGTTGGAACAGAGTGTTACCTTCCCCTCAATCCTTCCTATCCCTCCTATCCCTCCTACCACCTATCCCTCCCTCCCTCCCACCAGGGCTGGAACAGAGTGTTACCTTCCCCTCTATCCTTCCTATCCCTCCTATCCCTCCTACCGCCTATCTCCCCCTCCCTCCCACCAGGGCTGGAACAGAGTGTTACCTTCCCCTCTATCCTTCCTATCCCTCCTATCCCTCCTATCCCTCCTACCGCCTATCCCTCCCTCCCTCCCACCAGGGCTGGAACAGAGTGTTACCTTCCCCTCTATCCTTCTTATCCCTCCTATACCTCCTACCGCCTATCCCTCCCTCCCTCCCACCAGGGCTGGAACAGAGTGTTACCTTCCGCTCTATCCTTCCTATCCCACCTATCCTTCCCGCCTATCCCTCCCTCCCTCCCACCAGGGCTGGAACAGAGTGTTACCTTCCCCTCTATCCTTCCTATCCCTCCTATCCCTACCCCTCCCTCCTTCCCACCAGGGCTGGAACAGAGTGTTACCTTCCCCTCAATCCTTCCTATCCCTCCTATCCCTCCTACTGCCTATCCCTCCCTCCCTCCAGGGCTGGAACAGAGTGTTACCTTCCCCTCTATCCTTCCTATCCCTCCCATCCCTCTTACCGCCTATCCCTCCCTCCCACCAGGGCTGGAACAGAGTGTTACCTTCCCCTCTATCCTTCCTATCCCTCCTACCGCCTATCCCTCCTACCGCCTATCCCTCCCTCCCTCCCACCAGGTCTGGAACAGAGTGTTACCTTCCCCTCAATCCTTCCTATCCCTCCTATCCCTCCTACCGCCTATCCCTCCCTCCCACCAGGGCTGGAACAGAGTGTTACCTTCCCCTCTATCCTTCCTATCCCTCCTATCCCTCCTACCGCCTATCCCTCCTACCGCCTATCCCTCCCTCCCTCCTACCAGGGCTGGAACAGAGTGTTACATTCCCCTCTATCCTTCCTATCCCTCCTACCGCCTATCACTCCCTCCCTCCCTCCCACCAGGGCTAGAACAGAGTGTTACCTTCCCCTCTATCCTTCCTATCACTCCCATCCCTCTTACCGCCTATCCTCCCTCCCTCCCACCAGGGCTGGAACAGAGTGTTACCTTCCCCTCTATCCTTCCTATCCCTCCTACCGCCTATCCCTCCCTCCCTCCCACCAGGGCTGGAACAGAGAGTTACCTTCCCCTCTATCCTTCCTATCCCTCCTATCCCTCCTATCCCTCCTACCGCCTATCCCTCCCTCCCACCAGGGCTGGAACAGAGTGTTACCTTCCCCTCTATCCTTCCTATCCCTCCTATCCCTCCTACCGCCTATCCCTCCCTCCCTTCCACCAGGGCTGGAACAGAGTGTTACCTTCTCCTCTTTCCTTCCTATCCCACCTATCCTTCCTACCACCTATCCCTCCCTCCCTCACACCAGGGCTGGAACAGAGTGTTACCTTCCCCTCTATCCTTCCTATCCCTACTACCGCCTATCCCTCCCTCCTTCCCACCAGGGCTGGAACAGAGTGTTACCTTCCCCTCAATCCTTCCTATCCCTCCTATCCCTCCTACCGCCTATCCCTCCCTCCCACCAGGGCTGGAACAGAGTGTTACCTTCCCCTCTATCCTTCCTATCCCTCCTATCCCTCCTACCGCCTATCCCTCCTACCGCCTATCCCTCCCTCCCTCCCTCCCACCAGGGCTGGAACAGAGTGTTACGTTCCCCTCTATCCTTCCTATACCTCCTATCCCTCCTACCGCCTATCCCTCCTACTGCCTATCCCTCCTACCGCCTATCCCTCCTACCGCCTATCCATCCTACCGCCTATCCCTCCCTCCTACCAGGGCTGGAACAGAGTGTTACCTTCCCCTCTATCCTTCCAATCCCTCCTACCGCCTATCCCTCCCTCCCTACCACCAGGGCTGGAACAGAGTGTTACCTTCCCCTCTATCCTTCCTATCCCTCCTACCGCCTATCCCTCCCTCCTTCCCACCAGGGCTGGAACAGAGTGTTACCTTCCCTTCTATCCTTCTTATCCCTCCTATCCCTCCTACTGCCTATCCCTCCTACCGCCTATCCCTCCTTCTCTCCCACCTGGGCTATAACAGAGTGTTACCTTCCCCTCTATCCTTCCTATCCCTCCTAACCTTCCTACCGCCTATCCCTCCCTCCCTCCCTCCCACCAGGGCTGGAACAGTGTTACCTTCCCCTCTATCCTTATTATCCCTCCTAACCCTCCTACCACCTATCCCTCCCTCCCTCCCACCAGGGCTGGAACAGAGTGTTACCTTCCCCTCTATCCCTCCTATCCCTCCCCCCTCCCACCAGGGCTGGAACAGAGTGTTACCTTCCCCTCTATCCTTCCTATCCCTCCTACCGCCTATCCCTCCTACCCCTCCCACCCACCAGGGATGGAACAGAGTGTTACCTTCCCCTCTATCCTTCCTATACCTCCTATCCCTCCTACTACCTATCCCTCCTACCGCCTATCCCTAAGTCCCTCCCACCTGGGCTAGAACAGAGTGTTACCTTCCCCTCTATCCTTTCTATCCCTCCTATCCCTCCTACCGCCTATCCCTCCCTCCCTCCCACCAGGGCTGGAACAGAGTGTTACCTTCCCCTCTATCCTTCCTATCCCTCCTATCCCTCCCACCAGGGCTGGAACAGAGTGTTACCTTCCCCTCTATCCTTCCTATCCCTCCTATCCCTCCTATCGCCTATCCCTCCCTCCCTCCTACCAGGGCTGGAACAGAGTGTTACCTTCCCCTCTATCCTTCCTATCCCTCCTACCACCTATCCCTCCCTCCCTCCCACCAGGGCTGGAACAGAGTGTTACCTTCCCCTCTATCCTTCCTATCCCTCCTATCCCTCCTACCGCCTATCCCTCCTAACGCCTATCGCCCCCTCCCTCCCACCTGGGCTGGAACAGAGTGCTACCTTCCCCTCTATCCTTCCTATCCCACCTATCCTTCCTACCGCCTATCCCTCCCTCCCTCCAGGGCTGGAACAGAGTATTACCTTCCCCTCTATCTTTCCTATCCCTCCTATCCCTCCTATCCCTCCCTCCCACCAGGGCTGGAACAGTGTGTTACATTCCCCTCTATCCTTCCTATCCCTCCTATCCCTCCTACCGCCTATCACTCCCTCCCTCCCACCAGGGCTGGAAACGAGTGTTACCTTCCCCTCTATCCTTTCTATCCCTCCTATCCGTCCTACCGCCTATCCCTCCCTCCCTCCCTCCCACCAGGGCTGGAACAGAGTGTTACCTTCCCCTCAATCCTTCCTATCCCTCCTATCCCTCCTATCCCTCCCTCCCACCAGGGCTGGAACAGTGTGTTACATTCCCCTCTATCCTTCCTATCCCTCCTATCCCTCCTACCGCCTATCACTCCCTCCCTCCCACCAGGGCTGGAACAGAGTGTTACCTTCCCCTCTATCCTTTCTATCCCTCCTATCCCCTATCCCTCCTACCGCCTATCCCTCCCTCCCTCCCACCAGGGCTGGAACAGAGTGTTACATTCCCCTCTATCCTTCCTATCCCTACTATCCCTCCTACCGCCTATCCCTCTCTCCCTCCCACCAGGGCTGGAATAGAGTGTTACCTTCCCCTCTATCCTTCCTATCCCTCCCATCCCTCTTACCGCCTATCCCTCCCTCCCACCAGGGCTGGAACAGAGTGTTACCTTCCCCTCTATCCTTCCTATCCCTCCTACCGCCTATCCCTCCCTCCCTCCCACCAGGTCTAGAACCGAGTGTTACCTTCCCCTCGATCCTTCCTATCCCTCCTATCCCTCCTATCCCTCCTACCGCCTATCCCTCCTACCGCCTATCCCTCCCTCCCACCTGGGCTGGAACAGAGTGTTACCTTCCCCTCAATCCTTCCTATCCCTCCTATCCCTCTAACCGCCTATCGCTCTCTCCCACCAGGGCTGGAAAAGAGTGTTACCTTCCCCTCAATCCTTCCTATCCCTCCTATCCCTCCTGCCGCCTATCTCCCCCTCCCACCAGGGCTGGAACAGAGCGTTACCTTCCCCTCTATCCTTCCTATCCCTCCCTCCCACCAGGGCTGGAACAGAGTGTTATCTTCCCCTCAATCCTTCCTATCCCTCCCACCGCCTATCCCTCCCTTCTTCCCACCAGGGCTGGAACAGAGTGTTACCTTCCCCTCTATCCTTCCTATCCCTCCTACCGCCTATCCCTCCTACCGCATATCCCTCCCTCCCTCCCACCAGGGCTGGAACAGAGTGTTACCTTCCCCTCTATCCTTCCTATCCCTCCTACCGCCTATCCCTCCCTCTCTCCCACCAGGGCTGGAACAGAGTGTTACCTTCCCCTCTATCCTTCCTATCCCTCCTACCGCCTATCCCTCCCTCCCACCAGGGCTGGAACAGACTGTTACCTTCCCCTCTATCCTTTCTATCCCACCTATCCTTCCTACCGCCTATCCGTCCCTCCCTCCCTCCCACCAGGGCTGGAACAGAGTGTTACCTTCCCCTCTATCCTTCCTATCCCTCCTATCCCTCCTATCGCCTATCCCTCCTACCGCCTATCCCTCCATCCCTCCCACATGGGCTGGAACAGAGTGTTACCTTCCCCTCTATCCTTGCTATCCCTGCTATCCCTCCTACCGCCTATCTCTCCCTCCCTCCCACCAGGGCTGGAACAGAGCATTACCTTCCCCTCTATCCTTCCTATCCCTCCTATCCCTCCTACCGCCTATCTCCCCCTCCCTCCCACCAGGGCTAGAACAGAGCGTTACCTTCCCCTCTATCCTTCCTATCCCTCCTATCCCTCCTACCGCCTATCCCTCCCTCCCACCAGGGCTGGAACCGAGTGTTATCTTACCCTCAATCCTTCCTATCCCTCCTACCGCCTATCCCTCCCTCCTTCCCACCAGGGCTGGAACAGAGTGTTACCTTCCCCTCTATCCTTCCTATCCCTCCTACCGCCTATCCCTCCTACCGCATATCCCTCCTACTGCCTTTCCCTCCCTCCCACCAGGGCTGGAACAGAGTGTTACCTTCCCCTCTATCCCTCCTATCCCCCTATCCCTCCTACCACCTATCCCTCCCTCTCTCCCTCCCACCAGGGCTGGAACAGAGTGTTACCTTCCCCTCTATCCCTCCTATCCCCCTATCCCTCCTACCGCATATCCCTCCCTCCCACCAGGGCTGGAACAGACTGTTACCTTCCCCTCTATCCTTCCTATCCCTCCTATCCCTCCTATCGCCTATCCCTCCTAAAGCCTATCCCTCCCTCCCTCCCTCACACATGGGCTGGAACAGAGTGTTACCTTCCCCTCTATCCTTGCTATCCCTCCTATCCTTCCTACCGCCTATCCCTCCCTCCCTCCTACCAGGGCTGGAACAGAGTGTTACCTTCCCCTCTATCCTTCCTATCCCTCCTATCCCTCCTACCGCCTATCCCTCCTACCACCTATCCCTCCCTCCCACCAGGGCTGGAACAGATTGGTACCTTCCGCTCTATGCTTCCTATCCCTCCAATCCCTCCTACCACCTATCCTTCCGTCCCTCCCACTGGGGCTGGAACAGAGTGTTACCTTCCACTCTATCCTTCCTATCCCTCCTACTGCCTATCCCTCCCTCCCTCCCACCAGGGCTGGAACAGAGTGTTACCTTTCCCTCAATCCTTCCTATCCCTCCTATCCCTCCTACCGCCTATCCCTCCCACTTACCAGGGCTGGAACAGACTGTTACCTTCCCCTCTATCCTTCCTATCCCTCCTATCCCTCCTACCGCCTATCCCTCCTACCACCTATCCCTCCCTCCCACATGGGCTGGAACAGAGTGTTACCTTCCCTCTATCCTTGCTATCCCTCCTATCCTTCCTACCGCCTATCCCTCCCTCCCTCCCACCAGGGCTGGAACAGAGTGTTACCTTCCCCTCTATCCTTCCTATCCCTCCTATCCCTCCTACCGCCTATCCCTCCTACCGCCTATCCCTCCCTCCCTCCCACCAGGGCTGGAGCAGTGTTACCTTCCCCTCTATCCTTCCTATCCCTCCTACCGCCCATCCTTCCTACCGCCTATCCCTCCCACCAGGGTTGGAACAGAGTGTAACCTTCCCCTCTATCCTTCCTATCCCTCCTACCGCCTATCCCTCCTACCGCCTATCCCTCCTACCGCCTATCCCTCCCTCCCTCCCACCAGGGCTGGAACAGAGTGTTACCTTCCCCTCTATCCTTCCTATCCCTCCTATCCCTCCTACCGCCTATCCCTCCCTCTTACCAGGGCTGGAACAGACTGTTACCTTCCCCTCTATCCTTCCTATCCCTCCTATCCCTCCTACCGCCTATCCCTCCTACCGCCTATCCCTCCCTCCCTCCCACATGGGCTGGAACAGAGTGTTACCTTCCCCTCTATCCTTGCTATCCCTCCTATCCTTCCTACCGCCTATCCCTCCCTCCCACCAGGGCTGGAACAGAGTGTTACCTTCCCCTCTATCCTTCCTATCCCTCCTATCCCCTATCCCTCCTACCGCCTATCCCTCCCTCCCTCCCACCAGGGCTAGAACAGTGTTACCTTCCACTCTATCCTTCCTATCCCTCCTATCCCTCCTACCGCCTATCCTTCCTACCGCCTATCCCTCCCTCCCACCAGGGTATGAACAGAGTGTTACCTTCCCCTCTATCCTTCCTATCCCTCCTACCGCCTATCCCTCCTACTGCCTATCCCTCCCTCCCTCCAGGGCTGGAACAGAGTGTTACCTTCCCCTCTATCCTTCCTATCCCTCCTACCGCATATCCCTCCCTCCCTCCCACCAGGGCTGAAACAGAGTGTTACCTTCCCCTATATCCTTCCTAACCCTCCTACCGCCTATCTCTCCCTCCCTCCCACCAGGGCTGGAACAGAGTGTTACCTTCCCCTCTATCCTTCCTATCCCTCTTACCACCTATCCCTCCTACCACCTATCCCTAACTCCCTCCCTCCTGGGCTGTAACAGAGTGTTACCTTCCCCTCAATCCTTCCTATCCCTCCTATCACTCCTACCACCTATACCTCCCTCCCTCCCACCAGGGCTGGAACAGCGTGTTACCTTCCCCTCTATCCTTCCTATCCCTCCTATCCCTCCTACCGCCTATCCCTCCCTCCCTCCCTCCCTCCCACCAGGGCTGGAACAGAGTGTTACCTTCCCCTCTATCCTTCCTATCTCTCCTACCGCCTATCCCTCCCTCCCTCCCACTAGGGCTAGAACAGAGTGTTACCTTCCCCTTATCCTTCCTATCCCTCCTACCGCCTATCCCTCCTACCGCCTATCCCTCCCTCCCTCCCACCAGGGCTGGAACAGAGTGTTACCTTTCCCTCTATACTTCCTATCCCTCCTATCCTTCCTACCACCTATCCCTCTCTCCTTCCCTCCCACCAAGGCTGGAACAGAGTGTTACCTTCCCCTCTATCCTTCCTATACCTCCTATCCCTCCCTCCCTCCCAACTGGGCTGGAACACAGTGTTACCTTCTCCTCTATCCTTCCTATCCCTCCTACCGCCTATCCCGCCCTCCCTCCCACCAGGGCTGGAACAGAGTGTTACCTTCCCCTCTATCCTTCCTATTTCTCCTACCTCCTATCCCTCCCTCCCTCCCACCAGGGCTAGAACAGAGTGTTACCTTCCCCTCTATCCTTCCTATCCCTCCTACCGCCTATCCCTCCTAATACCTATCCCTCCCACCACCTATCCCTCCCTCGCTCCCACCAGGGCTGGAACAGAGTGTTACCTTCCCCTCTATCCTTCCTATCCCTCCTATCCCTCCTACCGCCTATCCCTCCCTCCCTCCCACCAGGGCTGGAACAGAGTGTTACCTTCCCCTCTATCCTTCCTATCCCTCCTACTGCCTATCCCTCCCTCCCTCCCTCCCACCAGGGCTGGAACAGAGTGTTACCTTCCCCTCTATCCTTCCTATTCCTCCTATCCCTCCTACTGCCTATTCCTCCCTCCCTCCCTCCCACCAGGGCTGGAACAGTGTTACCTTCCCTTCTATCCTTCCTAACCCTCCTATCCTTCCTACCGCCAATCCCTCCTACCGCCTATCCCTCCCTCCCACCATGGCTGGAACAGTATCTTACCTTCCCCTCTATTCTTCCTATCCCTCCTATCCCCCCTACCGCCTATCCCTCCTACCGCCTATCCTTCCCTCCCTACCACCAGGGCTGGAACAGAGTGTTACCTTCCCCTCTATCATTCCTATTCCTCCCATCCCTCCTACTTCCTATCCCTCCCTCCCTCCCTCCCACCAGGGCTGGAACAGTGTTACCTTCCCCTTTATTCTTCCTATCCCTCCTATCCCTCCTACCGCCTATCCCTCCTACCGCCTATCCTTCCCTCCCTCCCACCAGGGCTGGAACAGTGTTACCTTCCCCTCTATCCTTCCTATCCTTCCTACCGCCTATCCATCCCTCCCTCCTACCAGGGCTGGAACATAGTGTTACCTTCCCCTCTATCCTTCCTATCCCTCCTATCCCTCTTACCGCCTATCCCTCCCTCCCTCCCACCAGGGCTGGAACAGTGTGTTACCTTCCCCTCAATCCTTCCTATCCCTCCTATCCCTCCTACCGCCTATACCTCCCTCCCTCCCACCAGGGCTGGAACAGAGTTTTACCTTCCCCTCTATCCTTCCTATTCCTCCTATCCCTCCTACCGCCAATCCCTCCTACCGCCTATCCCTCCCTCCCTCCCTCCCACCATGGCTGGAACAGAGTGTTACCTTCCCCTCTATCCTTCCTATTCCTCCTATCCCTCCTACCGCCTATCCCTAACTCCCTCCCACCAGGGCTGGAACAGTGTTACCTTCCCCTCTATACTTCCTATCCCTCCTACCACCTATCCCTCCCTCCCTCCCACCAGGGCTGGAACAGAGTGTTACCTTCCCCTCTATCCCTCCTATCCCCCTATCCCTCCTACCGCCTATCAATCCCTCTCTCCCACCAGGGCTGGAACAGAGTGTTACCTTCCCCTCTATGCTTCCTATCCCTCCAACTGCCTATCCCTCCTACCAACTATCCCTCCCTCCCTCCCACCAGGGCTGGAACAGAGTGTTACCTTCCCCTCTAGCCTTCCTATCCCTCCTATCCCTCCTACCGCCTATACCTCCCTCCCAGCAGGGCTGGAACAGACTGTTACCTTCCCATCTATCCTTCCTATCCCACCTATCCTTCCTACCGCCTATCCCTCCCTCCCTCCTACCAGGGCTGGAACAGAGTGTTACCTTTCCCTCTATCCTTCCTATCCCTCCTATCCCGCCTACCGCCTATCCCTCCTACCACCTATCCCCCCCTCCCTCCCACCAGGGCTGGAACAGAGTGTTACCTTCCCCTCTATCCCTCCTATCCCTCCTATCCCTCCCTCCCACCAGGGCTGGAACAGAGTGTTACCTTCCCCTCTATCCTTCCTATTCCTCCTATCCCTCCTACCGCCTATCCCTCCTACCGCCTATCCCTCCCTCCCTCCCTCCAGGGCTGGAACAGAGTGTTACCTTCCCCTCTATCCCTCCTATCCCTCCTATCCCTCCTACCGCCTATCCCTCCCTCCCTCCCACCAGGGCTGGAACAGAGTGTTACCTTCCCCTCTATCCTTCTTATTCCTCCTACCGCCTATCCCTGACTCCTACCAGGGCTGGAACAGAGTGTTACCTTGCCCTCTATCCTTCCTATCCCTCCTATCCCTCCTACTGCCTATCCTTCCCTCCCTCCTACCAGGGCTGGAACAGAGTGTTACCTTCCCCTCTATCCTTCCTATCCCTCCTATCGCCTATCCCTCCTACCGCCTATTTTTCCCTTCCTCCCACCAGGGCTGGAACAGAGTGTTACCTTCCCCTCTATCCTTCCTATCCCTCCTATCCCTCCTACCGCCTATCTTTCCTACCGCCTATCCCTCCCTCCCACCAGGGTTGGAACAGAGTGTTACCTTCCCCTCTATCCTTCCTATCCCTCCTACCGTCTATCCCTCCTACCGCCTATCCCTCCTGCCGCCTATCCCTAACTCCCTCCCACCTGGGCTGGAACAGAGTGTTACCTTCCCCTCAATCCTTCCTATCCCTCCTATCACTCCTACTGCCTATACCTCCCTCCCTCCCACCAGGGCTGGAACAGAGTGTTACCTTCCCCTCTATCCTTCCTATCCCTCCTATCCCTCCTACCGCCTATCCCTCCCTCCCTCCCTCCCTCCCTCCAGGGCTGGAACAGAGTGTTACCTTCCCCTCTATCCTTCCTATCCTTCCTATCCCTCCCTCCCTCCTACCAGGGCTGGAACAGAGTGTTACCTTCCCCTCAATCCTTCCTATCCCTCCTACCGCCTATCCCTCCCTCCCTCCCTCCCTCCAGGGCTGGAACAGAGTGGTACCTTCCCCTCTATCCTTCCTATCCCTCCTATCCCTCCTACCTCCTATCCCTCCCTCCCACCAGGGCTGGAACAGAGTGTTACGTTCCCCTCTATCCTTCCTATACCTCCTATCCCTCCTACCGCCTATCTCTCCTACCGCCTATCCCTCCCTCCCTCCTACCAGGACTGGAACAGAGTGTTACCTTCCCCTCTATCATTCCTATCCCTCCTACCGCCTATCCCTCCCACCAGGGGTGGAAAAGAGTGTTACCTTCCCCTCTATCCTTCCTATCCCTCCTATCCCTCCTACCGCCTATCCCTCCCTCCCACCAGGGCTGGAACAGAGTGTTACCTTCCCCTCTATCCTTCCTCTCTCTCCTATCCCTCCTACTGCCTATCCCTCCTACCGCCTATCCTTCCCACCAGGGCTGGAACAGAGTGTTACCTTCCCCTCTATCCTTCCTATCCCTCCTACTGCCTATCCCTCCCTCCCTCCCACCAGGGCTGGAACAGAATGTTACCTTCCCCCCTATCCTTCCTATCCCTCCTTCCGCCTATCCCTCCCTCCCACCTGGGCTGGAACAGAGTGTTACCTTCCCCTCTATCCTTCCTATCGCCTATCCTTCCTACCACCTATCCCTCCCTCCCTCCCACCAGGGCTGGAACAGAGTGTTACCTTCCCCTCTATCCTTCCTATCCCTCCTATCCCTCCTACCGCCTATCCCTCCCTCCCTCCCACCAGGGCTGGAACAGAGTATTACCTTCCCCTATATCCTTCCTATCCCTCCTACCGCCTATCCCTCCCTCCCACCAGGGCTGGAACAGAGTGTTACCTTCTCCTCTATCGTTCCTATCCCTCCTATCCCTCCTACCGCCTATCCCTCCCTCCCTCACACCAGGGCTGGAACAGAGTGTTACCTTCCTATCCCTACTATCCCTCCTATCCCTCCTACCGCCTATCCCTCCCTCACTCCCACCAGGGCTGGAACAGACTGTTACCTTCCCCTCTATCCTTCCTATTCCTCCTATCCCTCCTACCGCCTATCCCTCCCTCCCACCAGGGCTGGAACAGAGTGTTACCTTCCCCTCAATCCTTCCCATCCCTCCTATCACTCCTACTGCCTATACCTCCCTCCCTCCCACCAGGGCTGGAACAGAGTGTTACCTTCCCCTCTATCCTTCCTATCCTTCCTATCCCTCCTATCCCTCCTATCCCTCCTATCGCCTATCCATACTACCGCCTATCCCTCCCTCCCACCTGGGCTGGAACAGTGTGTTACCTTCCCCTCTATCCTTCCTATCCCACCTATCCCACCTATCCTTCCTACTGCCTATCCCTCCCTCCCTCCCTCCCACCAGGGCTGGAACAGAGTGTTACCTTCCCCTCTATCCTTCCTATCCCTCCTACCGCCTATCCCTCTTACCGCATATTCCTCCCTCCCTCCCACCAGGGCTGGAACAGAGTGTTACCTTCCCCTCTATCCTTCCTATCCATCGTATCCCTCCTACCGTCTATCCCTCCTACTGCCTTTCCCTCCCTCCCACCAGGGCTGGAAAAGAGTGTTACCTTCCCCTCTATCCTTACTATCCCTCCTATCCCTCCTACCGCCTATCCCTCCCTCCCATCAGGGCTGGAATAGAGTGTTACCTTCCCCTCAATCCTTCCTATCCTTCCTATCCCTCCTACCGCCTATCCCTCCCTCCTTCCCACCAGGGCTGGAACAGAGTGTTACCTTCTCCTCTATCCTTCCTATCCCTCCTACCGCCTATCCCTCTTACCGCATATTCCTCCCTCCCTCCCACCAGGGCTGGAACAGAGTGTTACCTTCCCCTCTATCCTTCCTATCCATCGTATCCCTCCTACCGTCTATCCCTCCTACTGCCTTTCCCTCCCTCCCTCCCACCAGGGCTGGAACAGTGTTACCTTCCCCTCTATCCCTCCTATCCCTCCTATCCCTCCTACCGCCTATCCCTCCCTCCCTCCCACCAGGGCTGGAACAGAGTGTTACCTTCCCCTCTATCCTTCCTATCCCTCCTATCCCTCCTACCGCCTATCCCTCCCTCCCTCCCAGGCTGGAACAGAGTGTTACCTTCCCCTCAATCCTTCCTATCCCTCCTATCCCTCCTACCGCCTATCCCTCCCTCCCTCCCACCAGGGCTGGAACAGAGTGTTACCTTCCCCTCTATCCTTCCTATCCCCTATCCCTCCTACCGCCTATCCCTCCCTCCCTTCCACCAGGGCTGGAACAGAGTGTTACATTCCCCTCTATCCTTCCTATCCCTACTATCCCTCCTACCGCCTATCCCTTTCTCCCTCCCACCTGGGCTGGAACAGAGTGTTACCTTCCCCTCTATCCTTCCTATCCCTCCCATCCCTCTTACCGCCTATCCCTCCCTCCCACCAGGGCTGGAACAGAGTGTTACCTTCCCCTCTATCCTTCCTATCCCTCCTACCGCCTATCCCTCCTACCGCCTATCCCTCCCTCCCACCAGGGCTGGAACAGAGTATTACCTTCCCCTATATCCTTCCTATCCCTCCTACCGCCTATCCCTCCCTCCCACCAGGGCTGGAATAGAGTGTTACCTTCTCCTCTATCCTTCCTATCCCTCCTACCGCCTATCCCTCTTACCGCATATTCCTCCCTCCCTCCCACCAGGGCTGGAACAGAGTGTTACCTTCCCCTCTATCCTTCCTATCCCTCCTATCCCTCCTACCGCCTATCCCTCCCTCCCTCCCACCAGGGCTGGAACAGAGTGTTACCTTCCTATCCCTACTATCCCTCCTATCCCTCCTACCGCCTATCCCTCCCTCACTCCCACCAGGGCTGGAACAAACTGTTACCTTCCCCTCTATCCTTCCAATTCCTCCTATCCCTCCTATCCCTCCTACCGCCTATCCCTCCCTCCCACCAGGGCTGGAACAGAGTGTTACCTTCCCCTCAATCCTTCCCATCCCTCCTATCACTCCTACTGCCTATACCTCCCTCCCACCCACCAGGGCTGGAACAGAGTGTTACCTTCCCCTCTATCCTTCCTATCCCTCCTATCCCTCCTATCCCTCCTATCCCTCCTATCGCCTATCCCTCCTACCGCCTATCCCTCCCTCCCACCTGGGTTGGAACAGAGTGTTACCTTCCCCTCAATCCTTCCTATCCCTCCTATCCCTCCTACCGCCTATCCCTCCTACCGCCTATCCCTCCCTCCCACCTGGGTTGGAACAGAGTGTTACCTTCCCCTCAATCCTTCCTATCCCTCCTATCCCTCCTACCACCTATCCCTCCCTCCCTCCCTCCCACCAGGGCTGGAACAGAGTGTTACCTTCCCCTCTATCCTTCCTATCCCTCCTATCCCTCCTACCGCCTATCCCCCCCCCTCCCTCCCACCAGGGCTGGAACAGAGTGTTACCTTCCCCTCTATCCTTCCTATCCCTCCTACCGCCTATCCCTCCTACCGCCTATCGCTCCCTCCCTCCCACCAGGGCTAGAACAGTGTTACCTTCCCCTCTATCCTTCCTATCCCTCCTATCCCTCCTACCGCCTATCCCTCCCTCCTACCTGGGTTGGAACAGTGTTACCTTCCCCTCAATCCTTCCTATCCCTCCTATCCCTCCTACCACCTATCCCTCCCTCCCTCCCACCAGGGCTGGAACAGAGTGTTACCTTCCCCTCTATCCTTCCTATCCCTCCTATCCCTCCTACCGCCTATCTCCCCCTCCCTCCCACCAGGGCTGGAACAGAGCGTTACCTTCCCCTCTATCCTTCCTATCCCTCCTATCCCTCCTATCCCTCCTACCGCCTATCCCTCCCTCCCTCCCACCAGGGCTGGAACAGAGTGTTACCTTCCCCTCTATCCTTCTTATCCCTCCTATACCTCCTACCGCCTATCCCTCCCTCCCTCCCACCAGGGCTGGAACAGAGTGTTACCTTCCGCTCTATCCTTCCTATCCCACCTATCCTTCCCGCCTATCCCTCCCTCCCTCCCACCAGGGCTGGAACAGAGTGTTACCTTCCCCTCTATCCTTCCTATCCCTCCTATCCCTACCCCTCCCTCCTTCCCACCAGGGCTGGAACAGAGTGTTACCTTCCCCTCAATCCTTCCTATCCCTCCTATCCCTCCTACTGCCTATCCCTCCCTCCCTCCAGGGCTGGAACAGAGTGTTACCTTCCCCTCTATCCTTCCTATCCCTCCCATCCCTCTTACCGCCTATCCCTCCCTCCCACCAGGGCTGGAACAGAGTGTTACCTTCCCCTCTATCCTTCCTATCCCTCCTACCGCCTATCCCTCCTACCGCCTATCCCTCCCTCCCTCCCACCAGGTCTGGAACAGAGTGTTACCTTCCCCTCAATCCTTCCTATCCCTCCTATCCCTCCTACCGCCTATCCCTCCCTCCCACCAGGGCTGGAACAGAGTGTTACCTTCCCCTCTATCCTTCCTATCCCTCCTATCCCTCCTACCGCCTATCCCTCCTACCGCCTATCCCTCCCTCCCTCCTACCAGGGCTGGAACAGAGTGTTACATTCCCCTCTATCCTTCCTATCCCTCCTACCGCCTATCACTCCCTCCCTCCCTCCCACCAGGGCTAGAACAGAGTGTTACCTTCCCCTCTATCCTTCCTATCACTCCCATCCCTCTTACCGCCTATCCTCCCTCCCTCCCACCAGGGCTGGAACAGAGTGTTACCTTCCCCTCTATCCTTCCTATCCCTCCCACCGCCTATCCCTCCCTCCCTCCCACCAGGGCTGGAACAGAGAGTTACCTTCCCCTCTATCCTTCCTATCCCTCCTATCCCTCCTATCCCTCCTACCGCCTATCCCTCCCTCCCACCAGGGCTGGAACAGAGTGTTACCTTCCCCTCTATCCTTCCTATCCCTCCTACCGCCTATCCCTCCCTCCCTTCCACCAGGGCTGGAACAGAGTGTTACCTTCTCCTCTTTCCTTCCTATCCCACCTATCCTTCCTACCACCTATCCCTCCCTCCCTCACACCAGGGCTGGAACAGAGTGTTACCTTCCCCTCTATCCTTCCTATCCCTACTACCGCCTATCCCTCCCTCCTTCCCACCAGGGCTGGAACAGAGTGTTACCTTCCCCTCAATCCTTCCTATCCCTCCTATCCCTCCTACCGCCTATCCCTCCCTCCCACCAGGGCTGGAACAGAGTGTTACCTTCCCCTCTATCCTTCCTATCCCTCCTATCCCTCCTACCGCCTATCCCTCCTACCGCCTATCCCTCCCTCCCTCCCTCCCACCAGGGCTGGAACAGAGTGTTACGTTCCCCTCTATCCTTCCTATACCTCCTATCCCTCCTACCGCCTATCCCTCCTACTGCCTATCCCTCCTACCGCCTATCCCTCCTACCGCCTATCCATCCTACCGCCTATCCCTCCCTCCCTCCTACCAGGGCTGGAACAGAGTGTTACCTTCCCCTCTATCCTTCCAATCCCTCCTACCGCCTATCCCTCCCTCCCTACCACCAGGGCTGGAACAGAGTGTTACCTTCCCCTCTATCCTTCCTATCCCTCCTACCGCCTATCCCTCCCTCCTTCCCACCAGGGCTGGAACAGAGTGTTACCTTCCCTTCTATCCTTCTTATCCCTCCTATCCCTCCTACTGCCTATCCCTCCTACCGCCTATCCCTCCTTCTCTCCCACCTGGGCTATAACAGAGTGTTACCTTCCCCTCTATCCTTCCTATCCCTCCTATCCCTCCCACCGCCTATCCCTCCCTCCCACCAGGGCTGGAACAGAGTGTTACCTTCCCGTCTATCCTTCCTATCCCTACTATCCCTCCTACCTACCGCCTATCCCTCCCTCCCTCCCTCCCACCAGGGCTGGAACAGTGTTACCTTCCCCTCTATCCTTATTATCCCTCCTAACCCTCCTACCACCTATCCCTCCCTCCCTCCCACCAGGGCTGGAACAGAGTGTTACCTTCCCCTCTATCCCTCCTATCCCTCCCCCCCCTCCCACCAGGGCTGGAACAGAGTGTTACCTTCCCCTCTATCCTTCCTATCCCTCCTACCGCCTATCCCTCCTACCCCTCCCACCCACCAGGGATGGAACAGAGTGTTACCTTCCCCTCTATCCTTCCTATACCTCCTATCCCTCCTACTACCTATCCCTCCTACCGCCTATCCCTAAGTCCCTCCCACCTGGGCTAGAACAGAGTGTTACCTTCCCCTCTATCCTTTCTATCCCTCCTATCCCTCCTACCGCCTATCCCTCCCTCCCTCCCACCAGGGCTGGAACAGAGTGTTACCTTCCCCTCTATCCTTCCTATCCCTCCTATCCGTCCCACCAGGGCTGGAACAGAGTGTTACCTTCCCCTCTATCCTTCCTATCCCTCCTATCCCTCCTATCGCCTATCCCTCCCTCCCTCCTACCAGGGCTGGAACAGAGTGTTACCTTCCCCTCTATCCTTCCTATCCCTCCTACCACCTATCCCTCCCTCCCTCCCACCAGGGCTGGAACAGAGTGTTACCTTCCCCTCTATCCTTCCTATCCCTCCTACCGCCTATCCCTCCTAACGCCTATCGCCCCCTCCCTCCCACCTGGGCTGGAACAGAGTGCTACCTTCCCCTCTATCCTTCCTATCCCACCTATCCTTCCTACCGCCTATCCCTCCCTCCCTCCAGGGCTGGAACAGAGTATTACCTTCCCCTCTATCTTTCCTATCCCTCCTATCCCTCCTATCCCTCCCTCCCACCAGGGCTGGAACAGTGTGTTACATTCCCCTCTATCCTTCCTATCCCTCCTATCCCTCCTACCGCCTATCACTCCCTCCCTCCCACCAGGGCTGGAAACGAGTGTTACCTTCCCCTCTATCCTTTCTATCCCTCCTATCCGTCCTACCGCCTATCCCTCCCTCCCTCCCTCCCACCAGGGCTGGAACAGAGTGTTACCTTCCCCTCAATCCTTCCTATCCCTCCTATCCCTCCTATCCCTCCCTCCCACCAGGGCTGGAACAGTGTGTTACATTCCCCTCTATCCTTCCTATCCCTCCTATCCCTCCTACCGCCTATCACTCCCTCCCTCCCACCAGGGCTGGAACAGAGTGTTACCTTCCCCTCTATCCTTTCTATCCCTCCTATCCCCTATCCCTCCTACCGCCTATCCCTCCCTCCCTCCCACCAGGGCTGGAACAGAGTGTTACATTCCCCTCTATCCTTCCTATCCCTACTATCCCTCCTACCGCCTATCCCTCTCTCCCTCCCACCAGGGCTGGAATAGAGTGTTACCTTCCCCTCTATCCTTCCTATCCCTCCCATCCCTCTTACCGCCTATCCCTCCCTCCCACCAGGGCTGGAACAGAGTGTTACCTTCCCCTCTATCCTTCCTATCCCTCCTACCGCCTATCCCTCCCTCCCTCCCACCAGGGCTAGAACCGAGTGTTACCTTCCCCTCGATCCTTCCTATCCCTCCTATCCCTCCTACCGCCTATCCCTCCTACCGCCTATCCCTCCCTCCCACCTGGGCTGGAACAGAGTGTTACCTTCCCCTCAATCCTTCCTATCCCTCCTATCCCTCTAACCACCTATCGCTCTCTCCCACCAGGGCTGGAAAAGAGTGTTACCTTCCCCTCAATCCTTCCTATCCCTCCTATCCCTCCTGCCGCCTATCTCCCCCTCCCACCAGGGCTGGAACAGAGCGTTACCTTCCCCTCTATCCTTCCTATCCCTCCCTCCCACCAGGGCTGGAACAGAGTGTTATCTTCCCCTCAATCCTTCCTATCCCTCCCACCGCCTATCCCTCCCTTCTTCCCACCAGGGCTGGAACAGAGTGTTACCTTCCCCTCTATCCTTCCTATCCCTCCTACCGCCTATCCCTCCTACCGCATATCCCTCCCTCCCTCCCACCAGGGCTGGAACAGAGTGTTACCTTCCCCTCTATCCTTCCTATCCATCGTATCCCTCCTACCGTCTATCCCTCCTACTGCCTTTCCCTCCCTCCCACCAGGGCTGGAACAGAGTGTTACCTTCCCCTCTATCCTTCCTATCCCTCCTACCGCCTATCCCTCCCTCTCTCCCACCAGGGCTGGAACAGAGTGTTACCTTCCCCTCTATCCTTCCTATCCCTCCTACCGCCTATCCCTCCCTCCCACCAGGGCTGGAACAGACTGTTACCTTCCCCTCTATCCTTTCTATCCCACCTATCCTTCCTACCGCCTATCCGTCCCTCCCTCCCTCCCACCAGGGCTGGAACAGAGTGTTACCTTCCCCTCTATCCTTCCTATCCCTCCTATCCCTCCTATCGCCTATCCCTCCTACCGCCTATCCCTCCATCCCTCCCACATGGGCTGGAACAGAGTGTTACCTTCCCCTCTATCCTTGCTATCCCTGCTATCCCTCCTACCGCCTATCTCTCCCTCCCTCCCACCAGGGCTGGAACAGAGCATTACCTTCCCCTCTATCCTTCCTATCCCTCCTATCCCTCCTACCGCCTATCTCCCCCTCCCTCCCACCAGGGCTAGAACAGAGCGTTACCTTCCCCTCTATCCTTCCTATCCCTCCTATCCCTCCTACCGCCTATCCCTCCCTCCCACCAGGGCTGGAACCGAGTGTTATCTTACCCTCAATCCTTCCTATCCCTCCTACCGCCTATCCCTCCCTCCTTCCCACCAGGGCTGGAACAGAGTGTTACCTTCCCCTCTATCCTTCCTATCCCTCCTACCGCCTATCCCTCCTACCGCATATCCCTCCTACTGCCTTTCCCTCCCTCCCACCAGGGCTGGAACAGAGTGTTACCTTCCCCTCTATCCCTCCTATCCCCCTATCCCTCCTACCACCTATCCCTCCCTCTCTCCCTCCCACCAGGGCTGGAACAGAGTGTTACCTTCCCCTCTATCCCTCCTATCCCCCTATCCCTCCTACCGCATATCCCTCCCTCCCACCAGGGCTGGAACAGACTGTTACCTTCCCCTCTATCCTTCCTATCCCTCCTATCCCTCCTATCGCCTATCCCTCCTAAAGCCTATCCCTCCCTCCCTCCCTCACACATGGGCTGGAACAGAGTGTTACCTTCCCCTCTATCCTTGCTATCCCTCCTATCCTTCCTACCGCCTATCCCTCCCTCCCTCCTACCAGGGCTGGAACAGAGTGTTACCTTCCCCTCTATCCTTCCTATCCCTCCTATCCCTCCTACCGCCTATCCCTCCTACCACCTATCCCTCCCTCCCACCAGGGCTGGAACAGATTGGTACCTTCCGCTCTATGCTTCCTATCCCTCCAATCCCTCCTACCACCTATCCTTCCGTCCCTCCCACTGGGGCTGGAACAGAGTGTTACCTTCCACTCTATCCTTCCTATCCCTCCTACTGCCTATCCCTCCCTCCCTCCCACCAGGGCTGGAACAGAGTGTTACCTTTCCCTCAATCCTTCCTATCCCTCCTATCCCTCCTACCGCCTATCCCTCCCACTTACCAGGGCTGGAACAGACTGTTACCTTCCCCTCTATCCTTCCTATCCCTCCTATCCCTCCTACCGCCTATCCCTCCTACCACCTATCCCTCCCTCCCACATGGGCTGGAACAGAGTGTTACCTTCCCTCTATCCTTGCTATCCCTCCTATCCTTCCTACCGCCTATCCCTCCCTCCCTCCCACCAGGGCTGGAACAGAGTGTTACCTTCCCCTCTATCCTTCCTATCCCTCCTATCCCTCCTACCGCCTATCCCTCCCTCCCTTCCACCAGGGCTGGAACAGAGTGTTACCTTCTCCTCTTTCCTTCCTATCCCACCTATCCTTCCTACCACCTATCCCTCCCTCCCTCACACCAGGGCTGGAACAGAGTGTTACCTTCCCCTCTATCCTTCCTATCCCTACTACCGCCTATCCCTCCCTCCTTCCCACCAGGGCTGGAACAGAGTGTTACCTTCCCCTCAATCCTTCCTATCCCTCCTATCCCTCCTACCGCCTATCCCTCCCTCCCACCAGGGCTGGAACAGAGTGTTACCTTCCCCTCTATCCTTCCTATCCCTCCTATCCCTCCTACCGCCTATCCCTCCTACCGCCTATCCCTCCCTCCCTCCCTCCCACCAGGGCTGGAACAGAGTGTTACGTTCCCCTCTATCCTTCCTATACCTCCTATCCCTCCTACCGCCTATCCCTCCTACTGCCTATCCCTCCTACCGCCTATCCCTCCTACCGCCTATCCATCCTACCGCCTATCCCTCCCTCCCTCCTACCAGGGCTGGAACAGAGTGTTACCTTCCCCTCTATCCTTCCAATCCCTCCTACCGCCTATCCCTCCCTCCCTACCACCAGGGCTGGAACAGAGTGTTACCTTCCCCTCTATCCTTCCTATCCCTCCTACCGCCTATCCCTCCCTCCTTCCCACCAGGGCTGGAACAGAGTGTTACCTTCCCTTCTATCCTTCTTATCCCTCCTATCCCTCCTACTGCCTATCCCTCCTACCGCCTATCCCTCCTTCTCTCCCACCTGGGCTATAACAGAGTGTTACCTTCCCCTCTATCCTTCCTATCCCTCCTAACCTTCCTACCGCCTATCCCTCCCTCCCTCCCTCCCACCAGGGCTGGAACAGTGTTACCTTCCCCTCTATCCTTATTATCCCTCCTAACCCTCCTACCACCTATCCCTCCCTCCCTCCCACCAGGGCTGGAACAGAGTGTTACCTTCCCCTCTATCCCTCCTATCCCTCCCCCCCCTCCCACCAGGGCTGGAACAGAGTGTTACCTTCCCCTCTATCCTTCCTATCCCTCCTACCGCCTATCCCTCCTACCCCTCCCACCCACCAGGGATGGAACAGAGTGTTACCTTCCCCTCTATCCTTCCTATACCTCCTATCCCTCCTACTACCTATCCCTCCTACCGCCTATCCCTAAGTCCCTCCCACCTGGGCTAGAACAGAGTGTTACCTTCCCCTCTATCCTTTCTATCCCTCCTATCCCTCCTACCGCCTATCCCTCCCTCCCTCCCACCAGGGCTGGAACAGAGTGTTACCTTCCCCTCTATCCTTCCTATCCCTCCTATCCCTCCCACCAGGGCTGGAACAGAGTGTTACCTTCCCCTCTATCCTTCCTATCCCTCCTATCCCTCCTATCGCCTATCCCTCCCTCCCTCCTACCAGGGCTGGAACAGAGTGTTACCTTCCCCTCTATCCTTCCTATCCCTCCTACCACCTATCCCTCCCTCCCTCCCACCAGGGCTGGAACAGAGTGTTACCTTCCCCTCTATCCTTCCTATCCCTCCTATCCCTCCTACCGCCTATCCCTCCTAACGCCTATCGCCCCCTCCCTCCCACCTGGGCTGGAACAGAGTGCTACCTTCCCCTCTATCCTTCCTATCCCACCTATCCTTCCTACCGCCTATCCCTCCCTCCCTCCAGGGCTGGAACAGAGTATTACCTTCCCCTCTATCTTTCCTATCCCTCCTATCCCTCCTATCCCTCCCTCCCACCAGGGCTGGAACAGTGTGTTACATTCCCCTCCATCCTTCCTATCCCTCCTATCCCTCCTACCGCCTATCACTCCCTCCCTCCCACCAGGGCTGGAAACGAGTGTTACCTTCCCCTCTATCCTTTCTATCCCTCCTATCCGTCCTACCGCCTATCCCTCCCTCCCTCCCTCCCACCAGGGCTGGAACAGAGTGTTACCTTCCCCTCAATCCTTCCTATCCCTCCTATCCCTCCTATCCCTCCCTCCCACCAGGGCTGGAACAGTGTGTTACATTCCCCTCTATCCTTCCTATCCCTCCTATCCCTCCTACCGCCTATCACTCCCTCCCTCCCACCAGGGCTGGAACAGAGTGTTACCTTCCCCTCTATCCTTTCTATCCCTCCTATCCCCTATCCCTCCTACCGCCTATCCCTCCCTCCCTCCCACCAGGGCTGGAACAGAGTGTTACATTCCCCTCTATCCTTCCTATCCCTACTATCCCTCCTACCGCCTATCCCTCTCTCCCTCCCACCAGGGCTGGAATAGAGTGTTACCTTCCCCTCTATCCTTCCTATCCCTCCCATCCCTCTTACCGCCTATCCCTCCCTCCCACCAGGGCTGGAACAGAGTGTTACCTTCCCCTCTATCCTTCCTATCCCTCCTACCGCCTATCCCTCCCTCCCTCCCACCAGGGCTAGAACCGAGTGTTACCTTCCCCTCGATCCTTCCTATCCCTCCTATCCCTCCTACCGCCTATCCCTCCTACCGCCTATCCCTCCCTCCCACCTGGGCTGGAACAGAGTGTTACCTTCCCCTCAATCCTTCCTATCCCTCCTATCCCTCTAACCACCTATCGCTCTCTCCCACCAGGGCTGGAAAAGAGTGTTACCTTCCCCTCAATCCTTCCTATCCCTCCTATCCCTCCTGCCGCCTATCTCCCCCTCCCACCAGGGCTGGAACAGAGCGTTACCTTCCCCTCTATCCTTCCTATCCCTCCCTCCCACCAGGGCTGGAACAGAGTGTTATCTTCCCCTCAATCCTTCCTATCCCTCCCACCGCCTATCCCTCCCTTCTTCCCACCAGGGCTGGAACAGAGTGTTACCTTCCCCTCTATCCTTCCTATCCCTCCTACCGCCTATCCCTCCTACCGCATATCCCTCCCTCCCTCCCACCAGGGCTGGAACAGAGTGTTACCTTCCCCTCTATCCTTCCTATCCATCGTATCCCTCCTACCGTCTATCCCTCCTACTGCCTTTCCCTCCCTCCCACCAGGGCTGGAACAGAGTGTTACCTTCCCCTCTATCCTTCCTATCCCTCCTACCGCCTATCCCTCCCTCTCTCCCACCAGGGCTGGAACAGAGTGTTACCTTCCCCTCTATCCTTCCTATCCCTCCTACCGCCTATCCCTCCCTCCCACCAGGGCTGGAACAGACTGTTACCTTCCCCTCTATCCTTTCTATCCCACCTATCCTTCCTACCGCCTATCCGTCCCTCCCTCCCTCCCACCAGGGCTGGAACAGAGTGTTACCTTCCCCTCTATCCTTCCTATCCCTCCTATCCCTCCTATCGCCTATCCCTCCTACCGCCTATCCCTCCATCCCTCCCACATGGGCTGGAACAGAGTGTTACCTTCCCCTCTATCCTTGCTATCCCTGCTATCCCTCCTACCGCCTATCTCTCCCTCCCTCCCACCAGGGCTGGAACAGAGCATTACCTTCCCCTCTATCCTTCCTATCCCTCCTATCCCTCCTACCGCCTATCTCCCCCTCCCTCCCACCAGGGCTAGAACAGAGCGTTACCTTCCCCTCTATCCTTCCTATCCCTCCTATCCCTCCTACCGCCTATCCCTCCCTCCCACCAGGGCTGGAACCGAGTGTTATCTTACCCTCAATCCTTCCTATCCCTCCTACCGCCTATCCCTCCCTCCTTCCCACCAGGGCTGGAACAGAGTGTTACCTTCCCCTCTATCCTTCCTATCCCTCCTACCGCCTATCCCTCCTACCGCATATCCCTCCTACTGCCTTTCCCTCCCTCCCACCAGGGCTGGAACAGAGTGTTACCTTCCCCTCTATCCCTCCTATCCCCCTATCCCTCCTACCACCTATCCCTCCCTCTCTCCCTCCCACCAGGGCTGGAACAGAGTGTTACCTTCCCCTCTATCCCTCCTATCCCCCTATCCCTCCTACCGCATATCCCTCCCTCCCACCAGGGCTGGAACAGACTGTTACCTTCCCCTCTATCCTTCCTATCCCTCCTATCGCCTATCCCTCCTAAAGCCTATCCCTCCCTCCCTCCCTCACACATGGGCTGGAACAGAGTGTTACCTTCCCCTCTATCCTTGCTATCCCTCCTATCCTTCCTACCGCCTATCCCTCCCTCCCTCCTACCAGGGCTGGAACAGAGTGTTACCTTCCCCTCTATCCTTCCTATCCCTCCTATCCCTCCTACCGCCTATCCCTCCTACCACCTATCCCTCCCTCCCACCAGGGCTGGAACAGATTGGTACCTTCCGCTCTATGCTTCCTATCCCTCCAATCCCTCCTACCACCTATCCTTCCGTCCCTCCCACTGGGGCTGGAACAGAGTGTTACCTTCCACTCTATCCTTCCTATCCCTCCTACTGCCTATCCCTCCCTCCCTCCCACCAGGGCTGGAACAGAGTGTTACCTTTCCCTCAATCCTTCCTATCCCTCCTATCCCTCCTACCGCCTATCCCTCCCACTTACCAGGGCTGGAACAGACTGTTACCTTCCCCTCTATCCTTCCTATCCCTCCTATCCCTCCTACCGCCTATCCCTCCTACCACCTATCCCTCCCTCCCACATGGGCTGGAACAGAGTGTTACCTTCCCTCTATCCTTGCTATCCCTCCTATCCTTCCTACCGCCTATCCCTCCCTCCCTCCCACCAGGGCTGGAACAGAGTGTTACCTTCCCCTCTATCCTTCCTATCCCTCCTATCCCTCCTACCGCCTATCCCTCCTACCGCCTATCCCTCCCTCCCTCCCACCAGGGCTGGAACAGTGTTACCTTCCCCTCTATCCTTCCTATCCCTCCTACCGCCCATCCTTCCTACCGCCTATCCCTCCCACCAGGGTTGGAACAGAGTGTAACCTTCCCCTCCTACCGCCTATCCCTCCTACCGCCTATCCCTCCTACCGCCTATCCCTCCTACCGCCTATCCCTCCCTCCCTCCCACCAAGGCTGGAACAGAGTGTTACCTTCCCCTCTATCCTTCCTATCCCTCCTATCCCTCCTACCGCCTATCCCTCCCTCTTACCAGGGCTGGAACAGACTGTTACCTTCCCCTCTATCCTTCCTATCCCTCCTATCCCTCCTACCGCCTATCCCTCCTACCGCCTATCCCTCCCTCCCTCCCACATGGGCTGGAACAGAGTGTTACCTTCCCCTCTATCCTTGCTATCCCTCCTATCCTTCCTACCGCCTATCCCTCCCTCCCACCAGGGCTGGAACAGAGTGTTACCTTCCCCTCTATCCTTCCTATCCCTCCTATCCCCTATCCCTCCTACCGCCTATCCCTCCCTCCCTCCCACCAGGGCTAGAACAGTGTTACCTTCCACTCTATCCTTCCTATCCCTCCTATCCCTCCTACCGCCTATCCTTCCTACCGCCTATCCCTCCCTCCCACCAGGGTATGAACAGAGTGTTACCTTCCCCTCTATCCTTCCTATCCCTCCTACCGCCTATCCCTCCTACTGCCTATCCCTCCCTCCCTCCAGGGCTGGAACAGAGTGTTACCTTCCCCTCTATCCTTCCTATCCCTCCTACCGCATATCCCTCCCTCCCTCCCACCAGGGCTGAAACAGAGTGTTACCTTCCCCTATATCCTTCCTAACCCTCCTACCGCCTATCTCTCCCTCCCTCCCACCAGGGCTGGAACAGAGTGTTACCTTCCCCTCTATCCTTCCTATCCCTCTTACCACCTATCCCTCCTACCACCTATCCCTAACTCCCTCCCTCCTGGGCTGTAACAGAGTGTTACCTTCCCCTCAATCCTTCCTATCCCTCCTATCACTCCTACCACCTATACCTCCCTCCCTCCCACCAGGGCTGGAACAGCGTGTTACCTTCCCCTCTATCCTTCCTATCCCTCCTATCCCTCCTATCGCCTATCCCTCCCTCCCTCCCTCCCTCCCACCAGGGCTGGAACAGAGTGTTACCTTCCCCTCTATCCTTCCTATCCCTCCTACCGCCTATCCCTCCTACCGCCTATCCCTCCCTCCCTCCCACCAGGGCTGGAACAGAGTGTTACCTTTCCCTCTATACTTCCTATCCCTCCTATCCTTCCTACCACCTATCCCTCTCTCCTTCCCTCCCACCAAGGCTGGAACAGAGTGTTACCTTCCCCTCTATCCTTCCTATACCTCCTATCCCTCCCTCCCTCCCAACTGGGCTGGAACACAGTGTTACCTTCTCATCTATCCTTCCTATCCCTCCTACCGCCTATCCCGCCCTCCCTCCCACCAGGGCTGGAACAGAGTGTTACCTTCCCCTCTATCCTTCCTATTTCTCCTACCTCCTATCCCTCCCTCCCTCCCACCAGGGCTAGAACAGAGTGTTACCTTCCCCTCTATCCTTCCTATCCCTCCTACCGCCTATCCCTCCTAATACCTATCCCTCCCACCACCTATCCCTCCCTCGCTCCCACCAGGGCTGGAACAGAGTGTTACCTTCCCCTCTATCCTTCCTATCCCTCCTATCCCTCCTACCGCCTATCCCTCCCTCCCTCCCACCAGGGCTGGAACAGAGTGTTACCTTCCCCTCTATCCTTCCTATCCCTCCTAGGGCCTATCCCTCCCTCCCTCCCTCCCACCAGGGCTGGAACAGAGTGTTACCTTCCCCTCTATCCTTCCTATTCCTCCTATCCCTCCTACTGCCTATTCCTCCCTCCCTCCCTCCCACCAGGGCTGGAACAGTGTTACCTTCCCTTCTATCCTTCCTAACCCTCCTATCCTTCCTACCGCCAATCCCTCCTACCGCCTATCCCTCCCTCCCACCATGGCTGGAACAGTATCTTACCTTCCCCTCTATTCTTCCTATCCCTCCTATCCCCCCTACCGCCTATCCCTCCTACCGCCTATCCTTCCCTCCCTACCACCAGGGCTGGAACAGAGTGTTACCTTCCCCTCTATCCTTCCTATCCCCTCTCATTCCTCCTACCGCCTATCCCTCCCTCCCTCCCACCAGGGCTGGAAGAGAGTGTTACCTTCCCCTCTATCCTTCCTATCCCTCCTACCGCCTATCCAGCCCTCCCTCCCACCAGGGCTGGAACAGAGTGTTACCTTCCCCTCTATCCTTCCTATTCCTCCTACCGCCTATCCCTCCCTCCCTCCTACCAGGGCTGGAACAGAGTGTTACCTTCCCCTCTATCCTTCCTATCCCTCCTATCCCTCTTACCGCCTATCCCTCCCTCCCTCCCACCAGGGCTGGAACAGAGTGTTACCTTCCCCTCAATCCTTCCTATCCCTCCTATCCCTCCTACCGCCTATCCCTCCCTCCCTCCCACCAGGGCTGGAATAGAGTTTTACCTTCCCCTCTATCCTTCCTATCCCTCCTACCGCCTATCCATCCTACCACCTATCCCTCCCAATCAATTGGATGCACACTTCTGCCTTTCATATCATGGGACTTCCTAGATTATTGGAACCCATTTAATTCTGGTTCTTTGTGTGGAGCGCAAGTTAAATTTATACGTACAGCGCTGGCAACCCAAGATCACCTCATTACAAGTTATATGTCATCTACTTTGGAGGATTACTTACTTTGAACTCTATTGATGAATGTGGGATTAAGACACATTGCATTGCCTTATCCGCTGGGCACTAAGACTTGCATTTGCCTTGAAGAAGTTCCAGTGTGGAACGAAACGCGTTGGCTGAGTATCTGTAAGAAAATAAAGGATATAACTAAAGATACCGATTTGTTTTGGACTTCTCCTCACTGGTGCACCTTCCACTTTTGTTTGTTTCATCTGGAACAGACTGTTACCTTCCCCTCTATCCCTCCTATCCCTCCTATCCCCTATCCCTCCTACCGCCTATCCCTCCCTCCCTCCCCTGGGCTGGAACAGTGTGTTACCTTCCCCTCTATCCTGCCTATCCCACCTATCCTTCCTACCGCCTATCCCTCCCTCCCTCCCACCAGGGCTGGAACAGTGTTACCTTCCCCTCTATCCTTCCTATCCCTCCTATCCCTCCTACTGCCTATCCCTCCCTCCCTCTCACCAGGGCTGGAACAGTTTGTTACCTTCCCCTCTATCCTTCCTATCCCTCCTATCCCTCCTACCACCTATCCCTCCCTCCCTCCCACCAGGGCTGAAACAGAGTGTTACCTTCCCCTCAGTCCTTCCTATCCTTCCTATCCCTCCTACCGCCTATCCCTCCCTCCTTCCCACCAGGGCTGGAACAGAGTGTTACCTTCCCCTCTATCCTTCCTATCCCTTCTACCGCCTATCCCTCCTACCTCATATCCCTCCCTCCCTCCCACCAGGGCTGGAACAGAGTGTTACCTTCCCCTCTATCCTTCCTATCCATCGTATCCCTCCTACCATCTATTCCTCCTACTGCCTTTACCTCCCTCCCTCCCACCAGGGCTGGAATAGAGTGTTACCTTCCCCTCTATCCTTCCTATCACTCCTATCCCTCCTATCGCCTATCCCTCCCTCCCTCCCACCAGGGCTGGAACAGAGTGTTACCTTCCCCTCTATCCTTCCTATCCCTCCTATCCCTCCCTCCCTCCCACCAGGGCTGGAACAGAGTGTTACCTTCCCCTCTATCCTTCCTATCCCTCCTATCCCTCCTACCGCCTATCCCTCCCTCCCACCAGGGCTGGAACAGACTGTTACCTTCCCCTCTATCCTTCCTATCCCACCTATCCTTCCTACCGCCTATCCCTCCCTCCCTCCCTCCCACCAGGCCTGGAACAGTGTGTTACCTTCCCCTCTATCCTTCCTATCCCTCCTATCCCTCCTACCGCCTATCCCTCCCTCCCTCCAACCTGGGCTGGAACAGAGTGTTACCTTCCCCTCAATCCTTCCTATCCCTCCTACCGCCTATCCCTCCCTCCCACCAGGGCTGGCACAGACTGTTACCTTCCCCTCTATCCTTCCTATCCCTCCTATCCCTCCTACCGCCTATCCCTCCTACCGCCTATCCCTCCCTCCCTCCCACATGGGCTGGAACAGAGTGTTACCTTCCCCTCTATCCTTGCTATCCCTCCTATCCTTCCTACCGCCTATCCCTCCCTCCCTCCCACCAGGGCTGGAACAGAGTGTTACCTTCCCCTCTATCCTTCCTATCCCTCCTATCCCTCCTACCGCCTATCCTTCCTACCGCCTATCCCTCCCTCCCACCAGGGTTGGAACAGTGTTACCTTCCCCTCTATCCTTCCTATCCCTCCTACCGCCTATCCCTCCTACCAGCTATCCCTCCTACCGCCTATCCCTCCCTCCCACCAGGGCTGGAACAGAGTGTTACCTTCCCCTCTATCCTTCCTATCCCTCCTATCCCTCCTACCGCCTATCCCTCCCTCCCACCAGGGCTAGAACAGAGTGTTACCTTCCCCTTATCCTTCCTATCCCTCCTACCGCCTATCCCTCCCTGCCTCCCACCAGGGCTGGAACAGAGTGTTACCTTCCCCTCTATCCTTCCTATCCCTACTATCCCTCCTACCGCCTATCCCTCCCACCAGGGCTGGAACAGAGTATTATCTTCCCCTCTATCCTTCCTATCCCTCCTACTGCCTATCCCTCCCTCCCTCCCACCAGGGCTGGAACAGAGTGTTACCTTCCCCTCTATCCTTCCTATTCCTCCTATCCCTCCTACTGCCTATCCCTCCCTCGCTCCCACCAGGGCTGGAACAGTGTTACCTTCGCCTCTATCCTTCCTATCCCTCCTACCGCCAATCCCTCCTACAGCCTATCCCTCCCTCCCTCCCACCATGGCTGGAACAGAGTGTTACATTCCCCTCTATCCTTCCTATCCCTCCTACCAGCTATCCCTCCTATCGCCTATCCCTAACTCCCTCCCACCTGGGCTGGAACAGAGTGTTACCTTCCCCTCAATCCTTCCTATCCCTCCTATCACTCCTACTGCCTATACCTCCTACCGCCTTTCCCTCCCTCCCTCCCTCCCAGGGCTAGAACAGAGTGTTACCTTCCCCTCTATCCTTCCTATCCCTCCTACTGCCTATCCCTCCTACCGCCTATCCCCCCTCCCTCCCACCAGGGCTGGAACAGAGTGTTACCTTCCCCTCTATCCTTTCTATGCCTCCTATCCCTCCTACCACCTATCCCTCCCACCAGGGCTGGAACAGAGTGTTACCTTCCCCTCTATCCTTCCTATTCCACCTATCCCTCCTACTGCCTATCCCTCCCTCGCTCCCACCAGGGCTGGAACAGTGTTACCTTCGCCTCTATCCTTCCTATCCCTCCTACCGCCAATCCCTCCTACAGCCTATCCCTCCCTCCCTCCCACCATGGCTGGAACAGAGTGTTACCTTCCCCTCTATCCTTCCTATCCCTCCTACTGCCTATCCCTCCTACCGCCTATCCCCCTCCCTCCCACCAGGGCTGGAACAGAGTGTTAGCTTCCCCTCTATCCTTCCTATGCCTTCTATCCCTCCTACCACCTATCCCTCCCTCCCTCCCACCCACCAGGGCTGGAACAGAGTGTTAACTTCCCCTCTATCCTTCCTATCCCTCCTATCCCTCCTATCGCCTATCCCTCCCTCCCTCCCACCAGGGCTGGAACAGAGTGTTACCTTCCCCTCTATCCTTCCTATACCTCCTATCCCTCCTACTGCCTATCCCTCCCTCCCTCCCTCCCACCAGTGCTGGAACAGTGTTACCTTCCCCTCTATCCTTCCTATCCCTCCTATCCCTCCTACCGCCAATCCCTCCTACCGCCTATCCCTCCCTCCCTCCCACCATGGCTAGAACAGTGTGTTATCTTCCCTCTATTCTTCCTATCCCTCCTATCCCTCCTACCACCTATCCCTCCTACCACCTATCCCTAAGTCCCTCCCACCTGGGCTGGAACTGAGTGTTACCTTCCCATCAATCCTTCCTATCCCTCCTATCACTCCTACTGCCTATACCTCCCTCCCTCCTACCAGGGCTGGAACAGAGTGTTACCTTCCCCTCTATCCTTCCTATCCCTCCTACCGCCTATCCATCCCTCGCTCCCACCAGGGCTGGAACAGAGTGTTACCTTCCCCTCTATCCTTCCTATCCCTCCTACCACCTATCCCTCCCTCCCTCCTACCAGGGCTGGAACAGAGTGTTACCTTCCCCTCTATCCTTCCTATTGCTCCTCTCTCTCTTACCGCCTATCCCTCCCTCCCTCCCACCAGGGCTGGAACAGAGTGTTCCGTTCCCCTCTATCCTTCCTATACCTCCTACCTCCTATCCCTCCCTCCCTCCCACCTGGGCTGGAACACAGTGTTACCTTCCCCTCTACCCTTCCTATCCCTCCTACCGCCTATCCCTCCTACCGCCTATCCCTAACTCCCTCCCACCTGGGCTGGAACAGTGTGTTACCTTCCCCTCTATCCTTCCTATCCCTTCTATCCCTCCTACCGCCTATCCCTCCCTCCCTCCCACCAGGGCTGGAACAGAGTGTTATCTTCCCCTCTATTCTTCCTATCCCTCCTACCTCCTATCCCTCCCTCCCTCCTACCAGGGCTGGAACAGAGTGTTACCTTCCCCTCTATCATTCCTATCCCTCCTACCGCCTATCCCTCCCTCCCTCCCACCAGGGCTGGAAAAGAGTGTTACCTTCCCCTCTATCCTTCCTATCCCTCCTATCCCTCCTACCACCTATCCCTCCCTCCCACCAGGGCTGGAACAGAGTGTTACCTTCCCCTCTATCCTTCTTATCCCTCCTACTGCCTATCCCTCCTACCGCCTATCCCCCCTCCCTCCCACCAGGGCTGGAACAGAGTGTTACCTTCCCCTCTATCCTTTCTATGCCTCCTATCCCTCCTACCACCTATCCCTCCCACCGGGGCTGGAACAGAGTGTTACCTTCCCCTCTATCCTTCCTATTCCTCCTATCCCTCCTACTGCCTATCCCTCCCTCGCTCCCACCAGGGCTGGAACAGTGTTACCTTCGCCTCTATCCTTCCTATTCCTCCTACCGCCAATCCCTCCTACAGCTTATCCCTCCCTCCCTCCCACCATGGCTGGAACAGAGTGTTACATTCCCCTCTATCCTTCCTATCCCTCCTACCAGCTATCCCTCCTACCGCCTATTCCTCCCTCCCTCCCACCAGGGCTGGAACAGAGTGTTACCTTCCCCTCTATCCTTCCTATCCCTCTTATCCCTCCTACCGCCTATCCCTCCCTCCCTCCCTCCCAGGGCTAGAACAGAGTGTTACCTTCCCCTCTATCCTTCCTATCCCTCCTACTGCCTATCCCTCCTACCGCCTATCCCCCCTCCCTCCCACCAGGGCTGGAACAGAGTGTTACCTTCCCCTCTATCCTTCCTATGCCTTCTATCCCTCCTACCACCTATCCCTCCCTCCCTCCCACCAGGGCTGGAACAGAGTGTTACCTTCCCCTCTATCCTTCCTATCCCTTCTATCCCTCCTACCGCCTATCCCTCCCTCCCTCCCACCAGGGCTGGAACAGAGTGTTATCTTCCTCTCTATGCTTCCTATCCCTCCTACCGCCTATCCCTCCCTCCCTCCTACCAGGGCTGGAACAGAGTGTTACCTTCCCCTCTATCATTCCTATCCCTCCTACCGCCTATCCCTCCCTCCCTCCCACCAGGGCTGGAAAAGAGTGTTATCTTCCCCTCTATCCTTCCTATCCCTCCTATCCCTCCTACCACCTATCCCTCCCTCCCACCAGGGCTGGAACAGAGTGTTACCGTCCCCTCTATCCTTCTTATCCCTCCTACTGCCTATCCCTCCTACCGCCTATCCCCCCTCCCTCCCACCAGGGCTGGAACAGAGTGTTACCTTCCCCTCTATCCTTTCTATGCCTCCTATCCCTCCTACCACCTATCCCTCCCACCAGGGCTGGAACAGAGTGTTACCTTCCCCTCTATCCTTCCTATTCCTCCTATCCCTCCTACTGCCTATCCCTCCCTCGCTCCCACCAGGGCTGGAACAGTGTTACCTTCGCCTCTATCCTTCCTATTCCTCCTACCGCCAATCCCTCCTACAGCTTATCCCTCCCTCCCTCCCACCATGGCTGGAACAGAGTGTTACATTCCCCTCTATCCTTCCTATCCCTCCTACCAGCTATCCCTCCTACCGCCTATCCCTCCCTCCCTCCCACCAGGGCTGGAACAGAGTGTTACCTTCCCCTCTATCCTTCCTATCCCTCTTATCCCTCCTACCGCCTATCCCTCCCTCCCTCCCTCCCAGGGCTAGAACAGAGTGTTACCTTCCCCTCTATCCTTCCTATCCCTCCTACTGCCTATCCCTCCTACCGCCTATCCCCCTTCCCTCCCACCAGGGCTGGAACAGAGTGTTACCTTCCCCTCTATCCTTCCTATGCCTTCTATCCCTCCTACCACCTATCCCTCCCTCCCTCCCACCAGTGCTGGAACAGAGTGTTAACTTCCCCTCTATCCCTCCTATCGCCTATCCCTCCCTCCCACCAGGGCTGGAACAGAGTGTTACCTTCCCCTCTATCCTTCCTATTCCTCCTATCCCTCCTACTGCCTATCCCTCCCTCCCTCCCTCCCACCAGGGCTGGAACAGTGTTACCTTTCCCTCTATCCTTCCTAACCCTCCTATCCCTTCTACCGCCAATCCCTCCTACCGCCTATCCCTCCCTCCCTCCCACCATGGCTGGAACAGTGTGTTATCTTCCCTCTATTCTTCCTATCCCTCCTATCCCTCCTACCACCTATCCCTCCTACCGCCTATCCCTAAGTCCCTCCCACCTGGACTGGAACTGAGTGTTACCTTCCCCTCAATCCTTCCTATCCCTCCTACCGCCTATCCCTCCCTCCCACCAGGGCTGGCACAGACTGTTACCTTCCCCTCTATCCTTCCTATCCCTCCTATCCCTCCTACCGCCTATCCCTCCTACCGCCTATCCCTCCCTCCCTCCCTCCCACATGGGCTGGAACAGAGTGTTACCTTCCCCTCTATCCTTGCTATCCCTCCTATCCTTCCTACCGCCTATCCCTCCCTCCCTCCCACCAGGGCTGGAACAGAGTGTTACCTTCCCCTCTATCCTTCCTATCCCTCCTATCCCTCCTACCGCCTATCCTTCCTACCGCCTATCCCTCCCTCCCACCAGGGTTGGAACAGTGTTACCTTCCCCTCTATCCTTCCTATCCCTCCTACCGCCTATCCCTCCTACCAGCTATCCCTCCTACCGCCTATCCCTCCCTCCCACCAGGGCTGGAACAGAGTGTTACCTTCCCCTCTATCCTTCCTATCCCTCCTATCCCTCCTACCGCCTATCCCTCCCTCCCACCAGGGCTAGAACAGAGTGTTACCTTCCCCTTATCCTTCCTATCCCTCCTATCCCTCCTACCGCCTATCCCTCCCTGCCTCCCACCAGGGCTGGAACAGAGTGTTACCTTCCCCTTTATCCTTCCTATCCCTACTATCCCTCCTACCGCCTATCCCTCCCACCAGGGCTGGAACAGAGTATTATCTTCCCCTCTATCCTTCCTATCCCTCCTACTGCCTATCCCTCCCTCCCTCCCACCAGGGCTGGAACAGAGTGTTACCTTCCCCTCTATCCTTCCTATTCCTCCTATCCCTCCTACTGCCTATCCCTCCCTCGCTCCCACCAGGGCTGGAACAGTGTTACCTTCGCCTCTATCCTTCCTATCCCTCCTACCGCCAATCCCTCCTACAGCCTATCCCTCCCTCCCTCCCACCATGGCTGGAACAGAGTGTTACATTCCCCTCTATCCTTCCTATCCCTCCTACCAGCTATCCCTCCTATCGCCTATCCCTAACTCCCTCCCACCTGGGCTGGAACAGAGTGTTACCTTCCCCTCAATCCTTCCTATCCCTCCTATCACTCCTACTGCCTATACCTCCTACCGCCTTTCCCTCCCTCCCTCCCTCCCAGGGCTAGAACAGAGTGTTACCTTCCCCTCTATCCTTCCTATCCCTCCTACTGCCTATCCCTCCTACCGCCTATCCCCCCTCCCTCCCACCAGGGCTGGAACAGAGTGTTACCTTCCCCTCTATCCTTCCTATGCCTTCTATCCCTCCTACCACCTATCCCTCCCTCCCACCAGTGCTGGAACAGAGTGTTACCTTCCCCTCTATCCTTCCTATTCCTCCTATCCCTCCTACTGCCTATCCCTCCCTCCCTCCCTCCCACCAGGGCTGGAACAGTGTTACCTTTCCCTCTATCCTTCCTAACCCTCCTATCCCTTCTACCGCCAATCCCTCCTACCAACTATCCCTCCCTCCCTCCCACCATGGCTGGAACAGTGTGTTATCTTCCCTCTATTCTTCCTATCCCTCCTATCCCTCCTACCACCTATCCCTCCTACCGCCTATCCCTAAGTCCCTCCCACCTGGACTGGAACTGAGTGTTACCTTCCCCTCAATCCTTCCCATCCCTCCTACCGCCTATCCCTCCCTCCCACCAGGGCTGGCACAGACTGTTACCTTCCCCTCTATCCTTCCTATCCCTCCTATCCCTCCTACCGCCTATCCCCTATCCCTCCCTCCCTCCCACATGGGCTGGAACAGAGTGTTACCTTCCCCTCTATCCTTGCTATCCCTCCTATCCTTCCTACCGCCTATCCCTCCCTCCCTCCCACCAGGGCTGGAACAGAGTGTTACCTTCCCCTCTATCCTTCCTATCCCTCCTATCCCTCCTACCGCCTATCCTTCCTACCGCCTATCCCTCCCTCCCACCAGGGTTGAAACAGTGTTACCTTCCCCTCTATCCTTCCTATCCCTCCTACCGCCTATCCCTCCTACCAGCTATCCCTCCTACCGCCTATCCCTCCCTCCCACCAGGGCTGGAACAGAGTGTTACCTTCCCCTCTATCCTTCCTATCCCTCCTATCCCTCCTACCGCCTATCCCTCCCTCCCACCAGGGCTAGAACAGAGTGTTACCTTCCCCTTATCCTTCCTATCCCTCCTATCCCTCCTACCGCCTATCCCTCCCTGCCTCCCACCAGGGCTGGAACAGAGTGTTACCTTCCCCTTTATCCTTCCTATCGCTACTATCCCTCCTACCGCCTATCCCTCCCACCAGGGCTGGAACAGAGTATTATCTTCCCCTCTATCCTTCCTATCCCTCCTACTGCCTATCCCTCCCTCCCTCCCACCAGGGCTGGAACAGAGTGTTACCTTCCCCTCTATCCTTCTTATTCCTCCTATCCCTCCTACTGCCTATCCCTCCCTCGCTCCCACCAGGGCTGGAACAGTGTTACCTTCGCCTCTATCCTTCCTATCCCTCCTACCGCCAATCCCTCCTACAGCCTATCCCTCCCTCCCTCCCACCATGGCTGGAACAGAGTGTTACATTCCCCTCTATCCTTCCTATCCCTCCTACCAGCTATCCCTCCTATCGCCTATCCCTAACTCCCTCCCACCTGGGCTGGAACAGAGTGTTACCTTCCCCTCAATCCTTCCTATCCCTCCTATCACTCCTACTGCCTATACCTCCTACCGCCTTTCCCTCCCTCCCTCCCTCCCAGGGCTAGAACAGAGTGTTACCTTCCCCTCTATCCTTCTTATCCCTCCTACTGCCTATCCCTCCTACCGCCTATCCCCCCTCCCTCCCACCAGGGCTGGAACAGAGTGTTACCTTCCCCTCTATCCTTCCTATCCCTCCTATCCCTCCTACCACCTATCCCTCCCTCCCACCAGGGCTGGAACAGAGTGTTACCTTCCCCTCTATCCTTCTTATCCCTCCTACTGCCTATCCCTCCTACCGCCTATCCCCCCTCCCTCCCACCAGGGCTGGAACAGAGTGTTACCTTCCCCTCTATCCTTTCTATGCCTCCTATCCCTCCTACCACCTATCCCTCCCACCGGGGCTGGAACAGAGTGTTACCTTCCCCTCTATCCTTCCTATTCCTCCTATCCCTCCTACTGCCTATCCCTCCCTCGCTCCCACCAGGGCTGGAACAGTGTTACCTTCGCCTCTATCCTTCCTATCCCTCCTACCGCCAATCCCTCCTACAGCCTATCCCTCCCTCCCTCCCACCATGGCTGGAACAGAGTGTTACCTTCCCCTCTATCCTTCCTATCCCTCCTACTGCCTATCCCTCCTACCGCCTATCCCCCCTCCCTCCCACCAGGGCTGGAACAGAGTGTTAGCTTCCCCTCTATCCTTCCTATGCCTTCTATCCCTCCTACCACCTATCCCTCCCTCCCTCCCACCAGGGCTGGAACAGAGTGTTAACTTCCCCTCTATCCTTCCTATCCCTCCTATCCCTCCTATCGCCTATCCCTCCCTCCCTCCCACCAGGGCTGGAACAGAGTGTTACCTTCCCCTCTATCCTTCCTATTCCTCCTATCCCTCCTACTGCCTATCCCTCCCTCCCTCCCTCCCTCCAGGGCTGGAACAGTGTTACCTTCCCCTCTATCCTTCCTATCCCTCCTATCCCTCCTACCGCCAATCCCTCCTACCGCCTATCCCTCCCTCCCTCCCACCATGGCTGGAACAGTGTGTTATCTTCCCTCTATTCTTCCTATCCCTCCTATCCCTCCTACCACCTATCCCTCCTACCACCTATCCCTAAGTCCCTCCCACCTGGGCTGGAACTGAGTGTTACCTTCCCATCAATCCTTCCTATCCCTCCTATCACTCCTACTGCCTATACCTCCCTCCCTCCTACCAGGGCTGGAACAGAGTGTTACCTTCCCCTCTATCCTTCCTATCCCTCCTACCGCCTATCCATCCCTCGCTCCCACCAGGGCTGAAACAGAGTGTTACCTTCCCCTCTATCCTTCCTATCCCTCCTACCACCTATCCCTCCCTCCCTCCTACCAGGGCTGGAACAGAGTGTTACCTTCCCCTCTATCCTTCCTATTGCTCCTCTCTCTCTTACCGCCTATCCCTCCCTCCCTCCCACCAGGGCTGGAACAGAGTGTTACGTTCCCCTCTATCCTTCCTATACCTCCTACCTCCTATCCCTCCCTCCCTCCCACCTGGGCTGGAACACAGTGTTACCTTCCCCTCTACCCTTCCTATCCCTCCTACCGCCTATCCCTAACTCCCTCCCACCTGGGCTGGAACAGTGTGTTACCTTCCCCTCTATCCTTCCTATCCCTTCTATCCCTCCTACCGCCTATCCCTCCCTCCCTCCCACCAGGGCTGGAACAGAGTGTTATCTTCCCCTCTATGCTTCCTATCCCTCCTACCGCCTATCCCTCCCTCCCTCCTACCAGGGCTGGAACAGAGTGTTACCTTCCCCTCTATCATTCCTATCCCTCCTACCGCCTATCCCTCCCTCCCTCCCACCAGGGCTGGAAAAGAGTGTTACCTTCCCCTCTATCCTTCCTATCCCTCCTATCCCTCCTACCACCTATCCCTCCCTCCCACCAGGGCTGGAACAGAGTGTTACCTTCCCCTCTATCCTTCTTATCCCTCCTACTGCCTATCCCTCCTACCGCCTATCCCCCCTCCCTCCCACCAGGGCTGGAACAGAGTGTTACCTTCCCCTCTATCCTTTCTATGCCTCCTATCCCTCCTACCACCTATCCCTCCCACCGGGGCTGGAACAGAGTGTTACCTTCCCCTCTATCCTTCCTATTCCTCCTATCCCTCCTACTGCCTATCCCTCCCTCGCTCCCACCAGGGCTGGAACAGTGTTACCTTCGCCTCTATCCTTCCTATTCCTCCTACCGCCAATCCCTCCTACAGCTTATCCCTCCCTCCCTCCCACCATGGCTGGAACAGAGTGTTACATTCCCCTCTATCCTTCCTATCCCTCCTACCAGCTATCCCTCCTACCGCCTATCCCTCCCTCCCTCCCACCAGGGCTGGAACAGAGTGTTACCTTCCCCTCTATCCTTCCTATCCCTCTTATCCCTCCTACCGCCTATCCCTCCCTCCCTCCCTCCCAGGGCTAGAACAGAGTGTTACCTTCCCCTCTATCCTTCCTATCCCTCCTACTGCCTATCCCTCCTACCGCCTATCCCCCCTCCCTCCCACCAGGGCTGGAACAGAGTGTTACCTTCCCCTCTATCCTTCCTATGCCTTCTATCCCTCCTACCACCTATCCCTCCCTCCCTCCCACCAGGGCTGGAACAGAGTGTTAACTTCCCCTCTATCCCTCCTATCGCCTATCCCTCCCTCCCACCAGGGCTGGAACAGAGTGTTACCTTCCCCTCTATCCTTCCTATTCCTCCTATCCCTCCTACTGCCTATCCCTCCCTCCCTCCCTCCCACCAGGGCTGGAACAGTGTTACCTTTCCCTCTATCCTTCCTAACCCTCCTATCCCTTCTACCGCCAATCCCTCCTACCGCCTATCCCTCCCTCCCTCCCACCATGGCTGGAACAGTGTGTTATCTTCCCTCTATTCTTCCTATCCCACCTATCCCTCCTACCGCCTATCCCTAAGTCCCTCCCACCTGGACTGGAACTGAGTGTTACCTTCCCCTCAATCCTTCCTATCCCTCCTATCACTCCTACTGCCTATACCTCCCTCCCTCCTACCAGGGCTGGAACAGAGTGTTACCTTCCCCTATATCCTTCCTATCCCTCCTATCCCTCCTACTGCCTATCCCTCCTACCGCCTATCCTTCCCTCCCTCCCACCAGGACTGGAACAGAGTGTTACCTTCCCCTCTATCCTTCCTATCCCTCCTATTCCTCCTACCGCCTATCCCTCCCTCCCTCCCACCAGGGCTGGAACAGAGTGTTACCTTCCCCTCTATCCTTCCTATCCCTCTTACCGCCTATCCATCCCTCGCTCCCACCAGGGCTGGAACAGAGTGTTACCTTCCCCTCTATCCTTCCTATCCCTCCTACCACCTATCCCTCCCTCCCTCCTACCAGGGCTGGAACAGAGTGTTACCTTCCCCTCTATCCTTCCTATCGCTCCTCTCTCTCTTACCGCCTATCCCTCCCTCCCTCCCACCAGGGCTGGAACAGAGTGTTACCTTCCCCTCTATCCTTCCTATCCCTCCTACCTCCTATCCCTCCTACCGCCTATCCCTCTCTTCTTTCCACCAGGGCTGGAACAGAGTGTTACGTTCCCCTCTATCCTTCCTACACCTCCTACCTCCTATCCCTCCCTCCCTCCCTCCCACCTGGGCTGGAACACAGTGTTACCTTCCGCTCTACCCTTCCTATCCCTCCTACCGCCTATCCCTCCTACTGCCTATCCCTAACTCCCTCCCACCTGGGCTGGAACAGTGTGTTACCTTCCCCTCTATCCTTCCTATCCCTCCTATCCCTCCTACCGCCTATCCCTCCCTCCCTCCCACCAGGGCTGGAACAGAGTGTTATCTTCCCCTCTATGCTTCCTATCCCTCCTACCGCCTATCCCTCCCTCCCTCCTACCAGGTCTGGAACAGAGTGTTACCTTCCCCTCTATCATTCCTATCCCTCCTACTGCCTATCCCTCCCTCCCACCAGGGCTGGAAAAGAGTGTTACCTTCCCCTCTATCCTTCCTATCCCTACTACCACCTATCCCTCCCTCCCACCAGGGCTGGAACAGAGTGTTACCTTCCCCTCTATCCTTCTTATCCCTCCTACTGCCTATCCCTCCCTCCCTCCCACCAGGGCTGGAACAGAGTGTTACCTTCCCCTCTATCCTTCCTATCCCTCCTATCCTTCCTACCGCCTATCCCTCCCTCCCTCCCTCCTACCAGGGCTGGAACAGAGTGTTACCTTCCCCTCTATCCTTCCTATCCCTCCTACCGCCTATCCCTCCCTCCCTCCTACCAGGGCTGGAACAGAGTGTTACCTTCCCCTCTATCATTCCTATCCCTCCTACCGCCTATCCCTCCCTCCCTCCCACCAGGGCTGGAAAAGAGTGTTACCTTTCCCTCTATCCTTCCTATCCCTCCTATCCTTCCTACCACCTATCCCTCCCTCCTACCAGGGCTGGAACAGAGTGTTACCTTCCCCTCTATCCTTCTTATCCCTCCTACTGCCTATCCCTCCCTCCCTCCCACCAGGGCTGGAACAGAGTGTTACCTTCCTCTCTACCCTTCCTATCCCTCCTATCCCTCCTACCGCCTATCCCTCCCTCCCACCTGGGCTGGAACAGAGTAATACCTTCCCCTTTATCCTTCCTATCCCTCCTATCCTTCCTACCGTCTATCCCTCCCTCCCTCCCACCAGGGCTGGAACAGAGTGTTACCTTCCCCTCTATCCTTCCTATTCCTCCTATCCCTCCTACCGCCTATCCCTCCTACCGCCTATCCCTCCCTCCCTCCCACCAGGGCTGGAACAGAGTGTTACCTTCCCCTCTATCCTTCCTATCCCTCCTACCGCCTATTCTTCCTACCGCCTATCCCTCCCTCCCACCAGGGTTGGAACAGAGTGTTACCTTCCCCTCTATCCTTCCTAACCCTCCTACCGCCTATCCCTCCTACCGCCTATCCCTCCCTCCCTCCCACCAGGGCTGGAACAGATTGTTACCTTCCCCTCTATCCTTCCTATACCTCCTATCCCTCCTACCACCTATACCTCCTACCGCCTATCCATCCTACCGCCTATCCATCCTACCGCCTATCCCTCCCTCCCTCCCTCCTACCAGGGCTGGAACAGTGTGTTACCTTACCCTCTATCCTTCCCATCCCTCCTACCGCCTATCCCTCCCTCCCTCCCACCAGGGCTGAAACAGAGTGTTACCTTCCTATCCTTCCTATCCCTCCTACCGCCTATCCCTCCCTCCCTCCCACCAGGGCTGGAACAGACTGTTACCTTCCCCTCTATCCCTCCTATCCCTCCTATCCCCTATCCCTCCTACCGCCTATCCCTCCCTCCCTCCCACCTGGGCTGGAACAGTGTGTTACCTTCCCCTCTATCCTTCTTATCCCACCTATCCTTCCTACCGCCTATCCCTCCCTCCCTCCCTCCCTCCCTCCCACCAGGGCTGGAACAGAGTGTTACCTTCCCCTCTATCCTTCATATCCCTCCTACCGCCTATCCCTCCTACCGCCTATCCCTCCCTCCCTCCCACATGGGCTGGAACAGAGTGTTACCTTCCCCTCTATCCTTGCTATCCCTCCTATCCTTCCTACCGCCTATCCCTCCCTCCCACCAGGGCTGGAACAGAGTGTTACCTTCCCCTCTATCCTTCCTATCCCTCCTATCCCTCCTACCGCCTATCCCTCCCTCCCTCCCACCAGGGCTGGAACAGAGTGTTACCTTCCCCTCTATCCTTCCTATCCCTCCTACCGCCTATCCCTCCCTCCCTCCCACCAGGGCTGGAACATAGTGTTACCTTCCCCTCTATCCTTCCTATCTCTCCTATCGCCTATCCCTCCCTCCCTCCCACCAGGGCTGGAACAGAGTGTTACCTTCCCCTCTACCCTTCCTATCCCTCCTACCGCCTATCCCTCCTACCGCCTATCCCTAACTCCCTCCCACCTGGGCTGGAACAGTGTGTTACCTTCCCCTCTATCCTTCCTATCCCTCCTATCCCCTATCCCTCCCTCCCTCCCACCAGGGCTGGAACAGAGTGTTATCTTCCCCTCTATGCTTCCTATCCCTCCTACCGCCTATCCCTCCCTCCCTCCTACCAGGGCTGGAACAGAGTGTTACCTTCCCCTCTATCATTCCTATCCCTCCTACCGCCTATCCCTCCCTCCCTCCCACCAGGGCTGGAAAAGAGTGTTACCTTCCCCTCTATCCTTCCTATCCCTCCTATCCCTCCTACCACCTATCCCTCCCTCCCACCAGGGCTGGAACAGAGTGTTACCTTCCCCTCTATCCTTCTTATCCCTCCTACTGCCTATCCCTCCCTCCCTCCCACCAGGGCTGGAACAGAGTGTTACCTTCCCCTCTATCCTTCCTATCCCTCCTACCGCCTATCCCTCCCTCCCTCCTACCAGGGCTGGAACAGAGTGTTACCTTCCCCTCTATCCTTCCTATCCCTCCTACCGCCTATCCCTCCCACCTGGGCTGGAACAGAGTGTTACCTTTCCCTCTATCCTTCCTATCCCTCCTATCCTTCCTACCGCCTATCCCTCCCTCCCTCCTACCAGGGCTGGAACAGAGTGTTACCTTCCCCTCTATCCTTCTTATCCCTCCTACTGCCTATCCCTCCCTCCCTCCCTCCCACCAGGGCTAGAACAGAGTGTTACCTTCCTCTCTACCCTTCCTATCCCTCCTATCCCTCCTACCGCCTATCCCTCCCTCCCACCTGGGCTGGAACAGAGTAATACCTTCCCCTTTATCCTTCCTATCCCTCCTATCCTTCCTACCACCTATCCCTCCCTCCCTCCCTCCCACCAGGGCTGGAACAGAGTGTTACCTTCCCCTCTATCCTTCCTATCCCTCCTATCCCTCCTACCGCCTATCCCTCCTACCGCCTATCCCTCCATCCCTCCCACCAGGGCTAGAACAGAGTGTTACCTTCCCCTCTATCCTTCCTATCCCTCCTATCCCTCCTACCGCCTATTCTTCCTACCGCCTATCCCTCCCTCCCACCAGGGTTGGAACAGAGTGTTACCTTCCCCTCTATCCTTCCTAACCCTCCTACCGCCTATCCCTCCCTCCCTCCCATACCTCCCTCCCTCCCACCAGGGCTGGAACAGATTGTTACCTTCCCCTCTATCCTTCCTATACCTCCTATCCCTCCTACCACCTATACCTCCTACCGCCTATCCATCCTACCGCCTATCCATTCCACCGCCTATCCCTCCCTCCCTCCTACCAGGGCTGGAACAGTGTGTTACCTTCCCCTCTATCCTTCCTATCCCTCCTACCGCCTATCCCTCCCTCCCTCCCACCAGGGCTGAAACAGTGTTACCTTCCTATCCCTCCTATCCCTCCTATCCCTCCTATCCCTCCTATCCCTCCTACCGCCTATCCCTCCCTCCCACCAGGGCTGGAACAGACTGGTACCTTCCCCTCTATCCCTTCTATCCCTCCTATCCCCTATCCCTCCTACCGCCTATCCCTCCCTCCCTCCCACCTGGGCTGGAACAGTGTGTTACCTTCCCCTCTATCCTTCCTATCCCACCTATCCTTCCTACCGCCTATCCCTCCCTCCCTCCCACCAGGGCTGGAACAGAGTGTTACCTTCCCCTCTATCCTTCCTATCCCTCCTACCGCCTATCCCTCCTACCGCCTATCCCTCCCTCCCTCCCACATGGGCTGGAACAGAGTGTTACCTTCCCCTCTATCCTTGCTATCCCTCCTATCCTTCCTACCGCCTATCCCTCCCTCCCACCAGGGCTGGAACAGAGTGTTACCTTCCCCTCTATCCTTCCTATCCCTCCTATCCCTCCTACCGCCTATCCCTCCCTCCCTCCCACCAGGGCTGGAACAGAGTGTTACCTTCCCCTCTATCCTTCCTATCCCTCCTACTGCCTATCCCTCCCTCCCTCCCACCAGGGCTGGAACAGAGTGTTACCTTCCCCTCTATCCTTCCTATCCCTCCTATCGCCTATCCCTCCCTCCCTCCCACCAGGGCTGGAACAGAGTGTTACCTTCCCCTCTATCCTTCCTATCCCTCCTATCGCCTATCCCTCCCACCAGGGCTGGAACAGACTGTTACCTTCCCCTCTATCCTTCCTATCCCTCCTATCCCTCCTACCGCCTATCCCTCCTACCGCCTATCCCTCCCTCCCTCCCACCTGGGCTGGAACAGTGTGTTACCTTCCCCTCTATCCTTCCTATCCCACCTATCCTTCCTACCGCCTATCCCTCCCTCCCTCCCACCAGGGCTGGAACAGTGTTACCTTCCCCTATATCCTTCCTATCCCTCCTATCCCTCCTACCGCCTATCCCTCCCTCCCTCTCACCAGGGCTGGAACAGAGTGTTACCTTCCCCTCTATCCTTCCTATCCCTCCTACCGCCTATCCCTCCCTCCCTCCCACCAGGGCTGAAACAGAGTGTTACCTTCCCCTCAATCCTTCCTATCCTTCCTATCCCTCCTACCGCCTATCCCTCCCTCCTTCCCACCAGGGCTGGAACAGAGTGTTACCTTCCCCTCTATCCTTCCTATCCCTCCTACCACCTATCCCTCCCTCCCTCCCTCCCACCAGGGCTGGAACAGAGTGTTACCTTCCCCTCTATCCTTCCTATCCATCGTATCCCTCCTACCGTCTATCCCTCCTACTGCCTTTCCCTCCCTCCCTCCCACCAGGGCTGGAATAGAGTGTTAACTTCCCCTCTATCCTTCCTATCCCTCCTATCCCTCCTACCGCCTATCCCTCCCTCCCTCCCACCAGGGCTGGAACAGAGTGTTACCTTCCCCTCTATCCTTCCTATCCCTCCTATCCCTCCTACCGCCTATCCCTCCCTCCCACCAGGGCTGGAACAGAGTGTTACCTTCCCCTCTATCCTTCCTATCCCACCTATCCTTCCTACCGCCTATCCCTCCCTCCCTCCCTCCCACCAGGCCTGGAACAGTGTTACCTTCCCCTCTATCCTTCCTATCCCTCATATCCCTCCTACCGCCTATCCCTCCCTCCCTCCAACCTGGCCTGGAACAGAGTGTTACCTTCCCCTCTATCCTTCCTATCCCTCCTACCGCCTTTCCCTCCCTCCCACCAGGGCTGGCACAGACTGTTACCTTCCCCTCTATCCTTCCTATCCCTCCTATCCCTCCTACCGCCTATCCCTCCTACCGCCTATCCCTCCCTCCCTCCCACATGGGCTGGAACAGAGTGTTACCTTCCCTTCTATCCTTGCTATCACTCCTATCCTTCCTACCGCCTATCCCTCCCTCCCTCCCTCCCACCAGGGCTGGAACAGAGTGTTACCTTCCCCTCTATCCTTCCTATCCATCCTATCCCTCCTACCGCCTATCCCTCCCTCCCTCCCACCAGGGCTGGAACAGAGTGTTACCTTCCCCTCTATCCTTCCTATCCATCCTATCCCTCCTACCGCCTATCCCTCCCTCCCTCCCACCAGGGCGGGAACAGAGTGTTACCTTCCCCTCTATCCATCCTATCCCTCCTACTGCCTATCCCTCACTCCCTCCCACCAGGGCTGGAACAGTGTTACCTTCCCCTCTATCCTTGCTATCCCTCCTATCCTTCCTACCGCCTATCCCTCCCTCCCTCCCTCCCACCAGGGCTGGAACAGAGTGTTACCTTCCCCTCTATCCTTCCTATCCCTCCTATCCCTCCTACCGCCTATCCCTCCCTCCCTCCCACCAGGGTGGGAACAGAGTGTTACCTTCCCCTCTATCCTTCCTATCCCTTCTACCGCCTATCCCTCCCTCCCACCAGGGCTGGAACAGAGTGTTACCTTCCCCTCTATCCTTCCTATCCATCCTATCCCTCCTACTGCCTATCCCTCCCTCGCTCCCACCAGGGCGGGAACAGAGTGTTACCTACCCCTCTATCCTTCCTATCCCTCCTATCACTCCTACCACCTATACCTCCCTCCCACCATGGCTGGAACAGTGTGTTACCCTCCCTCCCTCCCACCAGGGCTGGAACAGAGTGTTACCTTCCCCTCTATCCTTCCTATCCCTCCTACCGCCTATCCCTCCTACCGCCTATCCCTCCCTCCCTCCCACCAGGGCTAGAACAGAGTGTTACCTTCCCCTCTATCCTTCCTATCCCTCCTACTGCCTATCCCTCCTACCGCCTATCCCCCCTCCCTCCCACCAGGGCTGGAACAGAGTGTTACCTTCCCCTCTATCCTTCCTATGCCTCCTATCCCTCCTACCACCTATCCCTCCCTCCCTCCCACCAGGGCTGGAACAGAGTGTTAACTTCCCCTCTATCCTTCCTATCCCTCCTATCCCTCCTATCGCCTATCCCTCCCTCCCTCCCACCAGGGCTGGAACAGAGTGTTACCTTCCCCTCTATCCTTCCTATTCCTCCTATCCCTCCTACTGCCTATCCCTCCCTCCCTCCCACCAGGGCTGGATCAGTGTTACCTTCCCCTCTATCCTTCCTATCCCTCCTACCACCTATCCCTCCCTCCCTCCTACCAGGGCTGGAACAGAGTGTTACCTTCCCCTCTATCCTTCCTATCGCTCCTCTCTCTCTTACCGCCTATCCCTCCCTCCCTCCCACCAGGGCTGGAACAGAGTGTTACCTTCCCCTCTATCCTTCCTATCCCTCCTACCTCCTATCCCTCCTACCGCCTATCCCTCCCTTCTTTCCACCAGGGCTGGAACAGAGTGTTACGTTCCCCTCTATCCTTCCTACACCTCCTACCTCCTATCCCTCCCTCCCTCCCTCCCACCTCGGCTGGAACACAGTGTTACCTTCCCCTCTACCCTTCCTATCCCTCCTACCACCTATCCCTCCTACTGCTTATCCCTAACTCCCTCCCACCTGGGCTGGAACAGTGTGTTACCTTCCCCTCCCCTCTATCCTTCCTATCCCTCCTATCCCTCCTAACGCCTATCCCTCCCTCCCTCCCACCAGGGCTGGAACAGAGTGTTATCTTCCCCTCTATGCTTCCTATCCCTCCTACCGCCTATCCCTCCCTCCCTCCTACCAGGGCTGGAACAGAGTGTTACCTTCCCCTCTATCATTCCTATCCCTCCTAACGCCTATCCCTCCCTCCCACCAGGGCTGGAAAAGAGTGTTACCTTCCCCTCTATCCTTCCTATCCCTCCTATCCCTCCTACCACCTATCCCTCCCTCCCACCAGGGCTGGAACAGAGTGTTACCTTCCCCTCTATCCTTCTTATCCCTCCTACTGCCTATCCCTCCCTCCCTCCCACCAGGGCTGTAACAGAGTGTTACCTTCCCCTCTATCCTTCCTATCCCTCCTATCCTTCCTACCGCCTATCCCTCCCTCCCTCCCTCCTACCAGGGCTGGAACAGAGTGTTACCTTCCCCTCTATCCTTCCTATCCCTCCTACCGCCTATCCCTCCCTCCCTCCTACCAGGGCTGGAACAGAGTGTTACCTTCCCCTCTATCATTCCTATCCCTCCTACCGCCTATCCCTCCCTCCCACCAGGGCTGGAAAAGAGTGTTACCTTCCCCTCTATCCTCACTATCCCTCCTACTGCCTATCCCTCCCACCTGGGCTGGAACAGAGTGTTACCTTTCCCTCTATCCTTCCTATCCCTCCTATCCTTCCTACCACCTATCCCTCCCTCCCTCCTACCAGGGCTGGAACAGAGTGTTACCTTCCCCTCTATCCTTCTTATCCCTCCTACTGCCTATCCCTCCCTCCCTCCCACCAGGGCTGGAACAGAGTGTTACCTTCCTCTCTACCCTTCCTATCCCTCCTATCCCTCCTACCGCCTATCCCTCCCTCCCACCTGGGCTGGAACAGAGTAATACCTTCCCCTTTATCCTTCCTATCCCTCCTATCCTTCCTACCGTCTATCCCTCCCTCCCTCCCTCCCTCCCACCAGGGCTGGAACAGAGTGTTACCTTCCCCTCTATCCTTCCTATCCCTCCTATCCCTCCTACCGCCTTTCCCTCCTACCGCCTATCCCTCCCTCCCTCCCACCAGGGCTGGAACAGAGTGTTACCTTCCCCTCTATCCTTCCTATCCCTCCTACCGCCTATTCTTCCTACCGCCTATCCCTCCCTCCCACCAGGGTTGGAACAGAGTGTTACCTGCCCCTCTATCCTTCCTAACCCTCCTACCGCCTATCCCTCCTACCGCCTATCCCTCCTACCGCCTATCCCTCCCTCCCTCCCACCAGGGCTGGAACAGATTGTTACCTTCCCCTCTATACTTCCTATACCTCCTATCCCTCCTGCCACCTATACCTCCTACCGCCTATCCATCCTACCGCCTATCCATCCTACCGCCTATCCCTCCCTCCCTCCTACTAGGGCTGGAACAGTGTGTTACCTTCCCCTCTATCCTTCCTATCCCTCCTACCGCCTATCCCTCCCTCCCTCCCACCAGGGCTGGAACAGACTGTTACCTTCCCCTCTATCCCTCCTATCCCTCCTATCCCCTATCCCTCCTACCGCCTATCCCTCCCTCCCTCCCACCTGGGCTGGAACAGTGTGTTACCTTCCCCTCTATCCTTCTTATCCCACCTATCCTTCCTACCGCCTATCCCTCCCTCCCTCCCTCCCTCCCACCAGGGCTGGAACAGAGTGTTACCTTCCCCTCTATCCTTCATATCCCTCCTACCGCCTATCCCTCCTACCGCCTATCCCTCCCTCCCTCCCACATGGGCTGGAACAGAGTGTTACCTTCCCCTCTATCCTTGCTATCCCTCCTATCCTTCCTACCGCCTATCCCTCCCTCCCTCCCACCAGGGCTGGAACAGAGTGTTACCTTCCCCTCTATCCTTCCTATCTCTCCTATCGCCTATCCCTCCCTCCCTCCCACCAGGGCTGGAACAGAGTGTTACCTTCCCCTCTACCCTTCCTATCCCTCCTACCGCCTATCCCTCCTACCGCCTATCCCTAACTCCCTCCCACCTGGGCTGGAACAGTGTGTTACCTTCCCCTCTATCCTTCCTATCCCTCCTATCCCTCCTACCGCCTATCCCTCCCTCCCTCCCACCAGGGCTGGAACAGAGTGTTATCTTCCCCTCTATGCTTCCTATCCCTCCTACCGCCTATCCCTCCCTCCCTCCTACCAGGGCTGGAACAGAGTGTTACCTTCCCCTCTATCATTCCTATCCCTCCTACCGCCTATCCCTCCCTCCCTCCCACCAGGGCTGGAAAAGAGTGTTACCTTCCCCTCTATCCTTCCTATCCCTCCTATCCCTCCTACCACCTATCCCTCACTCCCACCAGGGCTGGAACAGAGTGTTACCTTCCCCTCTATCCTTCTTATCCCTCCTACTGCCTATCCCTCCCTCCCTCCCACCAGGGCTGGAACAGAGTGTTACCTTCCCCTCTATCCTTCCTATCCCTCCTATCCTTCCTACCGCCTATCCCTCCCTCCCTCCTACCAGGGCTGGAACAGAGTGTTACCTTCCCCTCTATCCTTCCTATCCCTCCTACCGCCTATCCCTCCCTCCCTCCTACCAGGGCTGGAACAGAGTGTTACCTTCCCCTCTATCCTTCCTATCCCTCCTACCGCCTATCCCTCCCACCTGGGCTGGAACAGAGTGTTACCTTTCCCTCTATCCTTCCTATCCCTCCTATCCTTCCTACCGCCTATCCCTCCCTCCCTCCTACCAGGGCTGGAACAGAGTGTTACCTTCCCCTCTATCCTTCTTATCCCTCCTACTGCCTATCCCTCCCTCCCTCCCTCCCACCAGGGCTAGAACAGAGTGTTACCTTCCTCTCTACCCTTCCTATCCCTCCTATCCCTCCTACCGCCTATCCCTCCCTCCCACCTGGGCTGGAACAGAGTAATACCTTCCCCTTTATCCTTCCTATCCCTCCTATCCTTCCTACCACCTATCCCTCCCTCCCTCCCACCAGGGCTGGAACAGAGTGTTACCTTCCCCTCTATCCTTCCTATCCCTCCTATCCCTCCTACCGCCTATTCTTCCTACCGCCTATCCCTCCCTCCCACCAGGGTTGGAACAGAGTGTTACCTTCCCCTCTATCCTTCCTAACCCTCCTACCGCCTATCCCTCCTACCGCCTATCCCTCCCTCCCTCCCATACCTCCCTCCCTCCCACCAGGGCTGGAACAGATTGTTACCTTCCCCTCTATCCTTCCTATACCTCCTATCCCTCCTACCACCTATACCTCCTACCGCCTATCCATCCTACCGCCTATCCATTCCACCGCCTATCCCTCCCTCCCTCCTACCAGGGCTGGAACAGTGTGTTACCTTCCCCTCTATCCTTCCTATCCCTCCTACCGCCTATCCCTCCCTCCCTCCCACCAGGGCTGAAACAGTGTTACCTTCCTATCCCTCCTATCCCTCCTATCCCTCCTATCCCTCCTATCCCTCCTATCCCTCCTATCCTTCCTATCCCTCCTATCCCTCCTACCGCCTATCCCTCCCTCCCACCAGGGCTGGAACAGACTGGTACCTTCCCCTCTATCCCTTCTATCCCTCCTATCCCCTATCCCTCCTACCGCCTATCCCTCCCTCCCTCCCACCTGGGCTGGAACAGTGTGTTACCTTCCCCTCTATCCTTCCTATCCCACCTATCCTTCCTACCGCCTATCCCTCCCTCCCTCCCTCCCACCAGGGCTGGAACAGAGTGTTACCTTCCCCTCTATCCTTCCTATCCCTCCTACCGCCTATCCCTCCTACCGCCTATCCCTCTCTCCCTCCCACATGGGCTGGAACAGAGTGTTACCTTCCCCTCTATCCTTGCTATCCCTCCTATCCTTATTACCGCCTATCCCTCCCTCCCACCAGGGCTGGAACAGAGTGTTACCTTCCCCTCTATCCTTCCTATCCCTCCTATCCCTCCTACCGCCTATCCCTCCCTCCCACCAGGGCTGGAACAGAGTGTTACCTTCCCCTCTATCCTTCCTATCCCTCCTACTGCCTATCCCTCCCTCCCTCCCACCAGGGCTGGAACAGAGTGTTACCTTCCCCTCTATCCTTCCTATCCCTCCTATCGCCTATCCCTCCCTCCCTCCCACCAGGGCTGGAACAGAGTGTTACCTTCCCCTCTATCCTTCCTATCCCTCCTATCGCCTATCCCTCCCACCAGGGCTGGAACAGACTGTTACCTTCCCCTCTATCCTTCCTATCCCTCCTATCCCTCCTACCGCCTATCCCTCCTACCGACTATCCCTCCCTCCCTCCTGGGCTGGAACAGTGAGTTACCTTCCCCTCTATCCTTCCTATCCCACCTATCCTTCCTACCGCCTATCCCTCCCTCCCTCCCACCAGGGCTGGAACAGTGTTACCTTCCCCTATATCCTTCCTATCCCTCCTATCCCTCCTACCGCCTATCCCTCCCTCCCTCTCACCAGGGCTGGAACAGAGTGTTACCTTCCCCTCTATCCTTCCTATCCCTCCTACCACCTATCCCTCCCTCCTTCCCACCAGGGCTGAAACAGAGTGTTACCTTCCCCTCAATCCTTCCTATCCTTCCTATCCCTCCTACCGCCTATCCCTCCCTCCTTCCCACCAGGGCTGGAACAGAGTGTTACCTTCCCCTCTATCCTTCCTATCCCTCCTACCGCCTATCCCTCCCTCCCTCCCACCAGGGCTGGAACAGAGTGTTACCTTCCCCTCTATCCTTCCTATCCATCGTATCCCTCCTACCGTCTATCCCTCCTACTGCCTTTCCCTCCCTCCCACCAGGGCTGGAATAGAGTGTTAACTTCCCCTCTATCCTTCCTATCCCTCCTATCCCTCCTACCGCCTATCCCTCCCTCCCTCCCACCAGGGCTGGAACAGAGTGTTACCTTCCCCTCTATCCTTCCTATCCCTCCTATCCCTCCTACCGCCTATCCCTCCCTCCCACCAGGGCTGGAACAGAGTGTTACCTTCCCCACTATTCCTTCCTATCCCACCTATCCTTCCTACCGCCTATCCCTCCCTCCCTCCCTCCCACCAGGCCTGGAACAGTGTTACCTTCCCCTCTATCCTTCCTATCCCTCCTATCCCTCCTACCGCCTATCCCTCCCTCCCTCCAACCTGGCCTGGAACAGAGTGTTACCTTCCCCTCTATCCTTCCTATCCCTCCTACCGCCTTTCCCTCCCTCCCACCAGGGCTGGCACAGACTGTTACCTTCCCCTCTATCCTTCCTATCCCTCCTACCGCCTATCCCTCCTACCGCCTATCCCTCCCTCCCTCCCACATGGGCTGGAACAGAGTGTTACCTTCCCCTCTATCCTTGCTATCCCTCCTATCCTTCCTACCGCCTATCCCTCCCTCCCTCCCTCCCACCAGGGCTGGAACAGAGTGTTACCTTCCCCTCTATCCTTCCTATCCCTCCTATCCCTCCTACCGCCTATCCCTCCCTCCCTCCCACCAGGGCTGGAACAGAGTGTTACCTTCCCCTCTATCCTTCCTATCCATCCTATCCCTCCTACCGTCTATCCCTCCTACTGCCTTTCCCTCCCTCCCACCAGGGCTGGAATAGAGTGTTAACTTCCCCTCTATCCTTCCTATCCCTCCTATCCCTCCTACCGCCTATCCCTCCCTCCCTCTCACCAGGGCTGGAACAGAGTGTTACCTTCCCCTCTATCCTTCCTATCCCTCCTACCGCCTATCCCTCCCTCCCACCAGGGCTGGAACAGAGTGTTACCTTCCCCTCTATCCTTCCTATCCATCCTATCCCTCCTACCGCCTATCCCTCCCTCCCTCCCACCAGGGCGGGAACAGAGTGTTACCTTCCCCTCTATCCATCCTATCCCTCCTACTGCCTATCCCTCACTCCCTCCCACCAGGGCTGGAACAGTGTTACCTTCCCCTCTATCCTTGCTATCCCTCCTATCCTTCCTACCGCCTATCCCTCCCTCCCTCCCTCCCACCAGGGCTGGAACAGAGTGTTACCTTCCCCTCTATCCTTCCTATCCCTCCTATCCCTCCTACCGCCTATCCCTCCCTCCCTCCCTCCCACCAGGGTTGGAACAGAGTGTTACCTTCCCCTCTATCCTTCCTATCCCTTCTACCGCCTATCCCTCCCTCCCACCAGGGCTGGAACAGAGTGTTACCTTCCCCTCTATCCTTCCTATCCATCCTATCCCTCCTACCGCCTATCCCTCCCTCCCTCCCACCAGGGCGGGAACAGAGTGTTACCTACCCCTCTATCCTTCCTATCCCTCCTATCACTCCTACCACCTATACCTCCCTCCCACCATGGCTGGAACAGTGTGTTACCCTCCCTCCCTCCCACCAGGGCTGGAACAGAGTGTTACCTTCCCCTCTATCCTTCCTACCGCCTATCCCTCCTACCGCCTATCCCTCCCTCCCTCCCACCAGGGCTAGAACAGAGTGTTACCTTCCCCTCTATCCTTCCTATCCCTCCTACTGCCTATCCCTCCTACCGCCTATCCCCCCTCCCTCCCACCAGGGCTGGAACAGAGTGTTACCTTCCCCTCTATCCTTCCTATGCCTCCTATCCCTCCTACCACCTATCCCTCCCTCCCTCCCACCAGGGCTGGAACAGAGTGTTAACTTCCCCTCTATCCTTCCTATCCCTCCTATCCCTCCTATCGCCTATCCCTCCCTCCCTCCCACCAGGGCTGGAACAGAGTGTTACCTTCCCCTCTATCCTTCCTATTCCTCCTATCCCTCCTACTGCCTATCCCTCCCTCCCTCCCTCCCACCAGGGCTGGATCAGTGTTACCTTCCCCTCTATCCTTCCTAACCCTCCTATCCCTTCTACCGCCAATCCCTCCTACAGCCTATCCCTCCCACCATGGCTGGAACAGTGTGTTATCTTCCCTCTATTCTTCCTATCCCTCCTATCCCTCCTACCACCTATCCCTCCTACCGCCTATCCCTAACTCCCTCCCACCTGGGCTGGAACAGTGTGTTACCTTCCCCTCTATCCTTCCTATCCCTCCTATCCCTCCTACCGCCTATCCCTAACTCCCTCCCACCTGGGCTGGAACAGTGTGTTACCTTCCCCTCTATCCTTCCTATCCCTCCTATCCCTCCTACCGCCTATTCCTCCCTCCCACCAGGGCTGGAACAGAGTGTTATCTTCCCCTCTATGCTTCCTATCCCTCCTACCACCTATCCCTCCCTCCTACCAGGGCTGGAACAGAGTGTTACCTACCCCTCTATCCTTTCTATCCCTCCTATCCCTCCTACCGCCTATCCCTCCCTCCCTCCCACCAGGGCTGGAAAAGAGTGTTACCTTCCCCTCTATCCTTCCTATCCCTCCTGTCCCTCCTACCACCTATCCCTCCCTCCCACCAGGGCTGGAACAGAGTGTTACCTTCCCCTTTATCCTTCCTATCTCTCCTATCCCTCCTACTGCCTATCCCTCCTACCGCCTATCCCTCCCACCTGGGCTGGAACAGAGTGTTACCTTCCCCTCTATCCTTCCTATCCCTCCTATCCTTCCTACCGCCTATCCCTCCCTCCCTCCCTCCTACCAGGGCTGGAACAGAGTGTTACCTTCCCCTCTATCCTTCTTATCCCTCCTACTGCCTATCCCTCCCTCCCTCCCACCAGGGCTGGAACAGAGTGTTACCTACCCCTCTATCCTTTCTATCCCTCCTATCCCTCCTACCGCCTATCCCTCCCTCCCTCCCACCAGGGCTGGAAAAGAGTGTTACCTTCCCCTCTATCCTTCCTATCCCTCCTGTCCCTCCTACCACCTATCCCTCCCTCCCACCAGGGCTGGAACAGAGTGTTACCTTCCCCTTTATCCTTCCTATCTCTCCTATCCCTCCTACTGCCTATCCCTCCTACCGCCTATCCCTCCCACCTGGGCTGGAACAGAGTGTTACCTTCCCCTCTATCCTTCCTATCCCTCCTATCCTTCCTACCGCCTATCCCTCCCTCCCTCCCTCCTACCAGGGCTGGAACAGAGTTTTACCTTCCCCTCTATCCTTCTTATCCCTCCTACTGCCTATCCCTCCTACCGCCTATCCCTCCCACCTGGGCTGGAACAGAGTGTTTCCTTCCTCTCTACCCTTCCTATCCCTCCTATCGCCTTTCCCTCCCTTCCACGTGGGCTGGAACAGAGTAATACCTTCCCCTTTATCCTTCCTATCCCTCCTATCCTTCCTACCGCCTATCCCTCCCTCCCTCCCTCCCACCAGGGCTGGAACAGAGTGTTACCTTCCCCTCTATCCTTCCTATCCCTCCTATCCCTCCTAACGCCTATCCCTCCTACCGCCTATCCCTCCCTCCCTCCCACCAGGGCTGGAACTGAGTGTTACCTTCCCCTCTATCCTTCCTATCCCTCCTACCGCCTATCCTTCCTACCGCCTATCCCTCCCTCCCACCAGGGTTGGAACAGAATGTTACCTTCCCCTCTATCCTGCCTATCCCTCCTACCGCCTATCCCTCCTACCGCCTATCCCTCCTACTGCCTATCCCTCCTACCGCCTATCCCTCCCTCCCTCCCACCAGGGCTGGAACAGATTGTTACCTTCCCCTCTATCCTTCCTATACCTCCTATCCCTCCTACCACCTATACCTCCTACTGCCTATCCATCCTACCGCCTATCCATCCTACCGCCTATCCCTCCCTCCTACCAGGGCTGGAACAGTGTGTTACCTTCCCCTCTATCCTTCCTATCCCTCCTACCGCCTATCCCTCCCTCCCTCCCACCAGGGCTGGAACAGACTGTTACCTTCCCCTCTATCCCTCCTATCCCCTATCCCTCCTACCGCCTATCCCTCCCTCCCCTCCCACCTGGGCTGGAACAGTGTGTTACCTTCTCCTCTATCCTTCCTATCCCACCTATCCCACCTATCCTTCCTACCGCCTATCCCTCCCTCCCTCCCACCAGGGCTGGAACAGAGTGTTACCTTCCCCTCTATCCTTCCTATCCCTCCTATCCCTCCTACCGCCTATCCCTCCCTCCCTCTCACCAGGGCTGGAACAGAGTGTTACCTTCCCCTCTATCCTTCCTATCCCTCCAATCCCTCCTACCGCCTATCCCTGCCTCCCTCCCACCAGGGCTGGAACAGAGTGTTACCTTCCCCTCTATCCTTCCTATCCCTCCTACTGCCTATCCCTCTCTCCCTCCCACCAGGGCTGGAACAGAGTGTTACCTTCCCCTCTATCCTTCCTATCCCTCCTATCCCTCCTACCGCCTATTCCTCCCTCCAACCTGGGCTGGAACTGAGTGTTACCTTACCCTCAATCCTTCTTATCCCTCCGATCACTCCTACCACCTATCCCTCCCTCCCTCCCACCAGGGCTGGAACAGAGTGTTACCTTCCCCTCAATCCTTCCTATCCTTCCTACCGCCTATCCCTCCCTCCCTCCCACCAGGGCTGGAACAGAGTGTTACCTTCCCCTCTATCCTTCCTATCCCTCCTACTGCCTATCCTTCCTACTGCCTATCCCTCTCTCCCTCCCACAAGGGCTGGAACAGAGTGTTACATTCCCCTCTATCCTTCCTATCACTCCTATCCCTCCTACCGCCTATCACTCCCTCCCTCCCACCAGGGCTGGAACAGAGTGTTACCTTCCCCTCTATCCTTCCTATCCCTCCTACCGCCTATCCCTCCTACCGCCTATCCCTCCCTCCCTCCCACCAGGGCTGGAACAGAGTGTTACGTTCCCCTCCATCCTTCCTATACCTCCTATCCCTCCTACCGCCTATCCATCCTACTGCCTATCCCTCCCCCCTCCTACCAGGGCTGGAACAGAGTAATACCTTCCCCTCTATCCTTCCTATCCCTCCTACCGCCTCTCCCTCCCTCCCACCAGGGCAGGAAAAGAGTGTTACCTTCCCCTCTATCCTTCCTAATCCCTCCTATACCTCCTACCGCCTATCCCTTCCTCCAACCCACCAGGGCTGGAACAGAGTGTTACCTTCCCCTCTATCTTTCCTATCCCTCCTATCCCTCCTACTGCCTATCCCTCCCTCCCTCCCACCAGGGCTGGAATAGAGTGTTACCTTCCCCTCTATCCTTCCTATACCTCCTATCCCTCCTACCACCTATCTCTCCTACCGCCTATCCATCCTACTGCCTATCCATCCTACCGCCTATCCCTCCCTACCTCCTACCAGGGCTGGAACAGAGTGTTACCTTCCCCTCTATCCTTCCTATCCCTCCTACCGCCTATCCCTCCCTCCCTCCCACCAGGGCTGGAACAGACTGTTACCTTCCCCTCTATCCTTCCTATCCCTCCTATCCCTCCTATCACCTATCCCTCCTACCGCCTATCCCTCCCTCCCTCCCACCTGGGCTGGAACAGTGTGATACCTTCCCCTCTATCCTTCCTATCCTTCCTACCGCCTATCCCTCCCTCCCTCCCTCCCACCAGGGCTGGAACAGAGTGTTACCTTCCCCTCTATCCTTCCTATCCCTACTATCCCTCCTACCGCCTATCCCTCCCTCCCACCAGGGCTGGAACAGAGTGTTACCTTCCCCTCTATTCTTCCTATCCCTCCTATCCCTCCTACCACCTATCCCTCCCTCCCACCCACCAGGGCTGGAACAAAGTGTTACCTTCTCTCAATCCTTCCTATCCTTCCTATCCCTCCTACCGCCTATCCCTTCCTCCCTCCCACCAGGGCTGGAACAGAGTGTTACCTTCCCCTCTATCCTTCCTATCCCTCCTACCGCCTATCCCTCCTACCGCCTATCCCTTCCTCCCTCCCACCAGGGCTGGAACTGAGTGTTACATTCCCCTCTATCCTTCCTATCCCTCCTATCCCTCCTACCTCCTATCACTCCCTCCCTCCAGGGCTGGAACAGAGTGTTACCTTCCCCCCTATCCTTCTTATCCCTCCTATCCCCCTATCCCTCCTACCGCCTATCCCTCTCTCTCTCTCCCACCAGGGCTGGAACAGAGTGTTATCTTCCCCTCTATGCTTCCTATCCCTCCTACCGCCTATCCCTCCTACCACCTATCCCTCCTACCACCTATCCCTCCCTCCCACCAGGGCTGGAACAGAGTGTTACCTTCCCCTCTATCCTTCCTATCCCTCCTACCGCATATCCCTCCCTCCCACCAGGGCTGGAACAGAGTGTTACCTTCCCCTCTATCCTTCCTATCCCTCCTACCGCCCATCCCTCCTACCGCCTATCCCTCTCTCCCTCCCACCTGGGCTGGATCAGAGTGTTACCTTCCCCTCTATCCTTGCTATCCCTCCTATCCTTCCTACCGCCTATCCCTCCCTCCCTCCCTCCCTCCCACCAGGGCTGGAACGAAGTGTTACCTTCCCCTCAATTTTTCCTATCTCTCCTATCCCTCCTACCGCCTATCCCTCCCTCCCTCCCACCAGGGCTGGAACAGAGTGTTACCTTCCCCTCTATCCTTCGTATCCCTCCTATCCCTCCTACCACCTATCTCTCCATCCCTCCTACCAGGGCTGGAACAAAGCGTTACCTTCCCCTCTATCCTTCCTATCCCTCCTATCCCTCCTACTGCCTATACCTCCCTCCCACCAGGGCTGGAACAGAGTGTTACCTTCCCCTCTATCCTTCCTATCCCTCCTATCCATCCTACCGCCTATCCCTCCTACCGCCTATCCCTCCCTCCCTCCCACCTGGGCTGGAACAGAGTGTTACCTTCCCCTCTATCCTTGCTATCCCTCCTATCCTTCCTACCACCTATCCCTCACTCTCTCCCTCCCACCAGGAATGGAACAGAGTGTTACCTTCCCCTCAATCCTTCCTATCCCTCCTATCCCTCCCACCGCCTATCCCTCCCTCCCTTCCACCAGGGCTGGAACAGAGTGTTACCTTCCCCTCTATCCTTCTTATCCCTCCTACCGCCTATCTCTCCCTCCCTCCTACCAGGGCTAGAACAGAGCGTTACCTTCCCCTCTATCCTTTCTATCCCTCCTACCGCCTATCCCTCCCTCCCTCCCACCTGGGCTGGAACAGAGTGTTACCTTCCCCTCTATCCTTCCTATCCCTCCTATCCCTCCTACCGCCTATCCCTCCCTCCCACCAGGGCTGGAACAAAGTGTTACCTTCCCCTCTATCCTTCCTATCCCTCCTACCGCCTATCCCTCCCTCCCTCCCACCAGGGCTGGAACAGAGTGTTACCTTCCCCTCTATCCTTCCTATCCCTCAAATCCCTCCAATCCCTCCTACCGCCTATCCCTCCCTCCTACCAGGACTGGAACAGAGTGTTACCTTTCCCTCTATCCTTCCTATCCCTCCTACCGCCTATCCCTCCTACCGCCTATCCCTCCCTCCCTCCCACCATGGCTGGAACAGAGTGTTACCTTTCCCTCTATCCTTCCTATCCCTCCTATCCCTCCTACCGCCTATCCCTCCCACCAGGGCTGGAACAGAGTGTTACCTTCCCCTCTATCCTTCCTATCCCTCCTACCGCCTATTCCTCCCTCCCACCAGGGCTGGAACAGAGTGTTACCTTCCCCTCTATCCTTCCTATCCCTCCTATCCCTCCTACTGCCTATCCCTCCCTCCCACCAGGGCTAGAACAGAGTGTTACCTTCCCCTCTATCCTTCTTATCCCTCCTATCCCTCCTACCGCCTATCCCTCCTACCACCTATCCCTCCCTCCCTCCCACCTGGGCTGGATCAGAGTGTTACCTTCCCCTCTATCCTTGCTATCCCTCCTATCCTTCCTACCGCCTATCCCTCCCTCCCTCCCACCAGGGCTGGAACAGAGTGTTACCTTCCCCTCAATCCTTCCTATCCCTCCTATCCCTCCTACCGCCTATCCCTCCTACCGCCTATCCCTAACTCCCTCCCACCTGGGCTGGAACAGTGTGTTACCTTCCCCTCTATCCTTCCTATCCCTCCTATCCCTCCTACCGCCTATCCCTCCCTCCCACCTGGGCTGGAACAGAGTTTTACCTTCCCCTCTATCCTTACTATCCCTCCTATCCCTCCTACCGCCTATCCCTCCCTCCCACCAGGGCTGGAACAGAGTGTTACCTTCCCCTCTATCCTTCCTATCCCTCCTATCCCTCCTACCACCTATCCCTCCCACCAGGGCTGGAACAGAGTGTTACCTTCCCCTCTATCCTTCCTATCCATCCTATCCCTCCTATCCATCCTATCCCTCCTATCGCCTATCCCTCCTACCGCCTATCCCTCCCTCCCTCCCACCTGGGCTGGAACAGTGTGTTACCTTCCCCTCTATCCTTCCTATCCCTCCTAGCCCTCCTACCACCTATCCCTCCTACCGCCTATCCCTCCCTCCCACCTGGGCTGGAACAGTGTGTTACCTTCCCCTCTATCCTTCCTATTCCTCGTATCCCTCCTACCGCCTATCCCTCCTACCACCTATCCCTCCCTCCCTCCCACCAGGGCTGGAACAGAGTGTTACCTTCCCCTCTATCCTTCCTATTCCTCCTATCCCTCCTACTGCCTATCCCTCCCTCCCTCCCTTCCACCAGGGCTGGAACAGTGTTACCTTCCCCTCTATCCTTCCTATCCCTCCCATCCCTCCTACTGCCAATCCCTCCCTCCCTCCCACCAGGGCTGGACCAGAGTGATACCTTCCCCTCTATTCTTCCTATCCCTCCTACTGCCTATCCCTCCCTCCCTCCCACCAGGGCTGGAACAGAGTGTTACTTTCCCCTCTATCCTTCCTATCCCTCCTATCCCTCCTATCCCTCCTACCGCCAATCCCTCCCTCCCTCCCTCCCACCAGGGCTGGAACAGAGTGTTACCTTCCCCTCTATCCTTCCTATCCATCCTATCCCTCCTATCGCCTATCCCTCCTACCGCCTATCCCTCCCTCCCTCCCACCAGGGCTGGACCAGAGTGTTACCTTCCCCTCTATTCTTTCTATCCCTCCTATCCCTCCTACCGCCTATCCCTCCCTCCCTCCCACCAGGGCTGGAACAGAGTGTTACCTTCCCCTCTATCCTTCCTATCCCTCCTACCGCCTATCTCTCCCTCCCTCCTACCAGGGATGGAACAGAGCGTTACCTTCCCCTCTATCCTTCCTATCCCTACTATCCCACCCTCCCACCAGGGCTGGAACAGAGTGTTACCTTCCCCTCTATCCTTCCTATCCCTCCTATCCCTCCTACCGCCTATCCCTCCCTCCCTCCCACCAGGGCTGGAACAGAGTGTTACCTTCCCCTCTATCCTTCCTATCCCTCCTACTGCTTATCCCTCCTACCACCTATCCCTCCTACCTCCTATCCCTCCCTCCCACCTGGGCTGGAACAGAGTGTTACCTTCCCCTATATCCTTCCTATCCTGCCTATCCCTCCTACTACCTATCCCTCCCTCCCACCAGGGCTGGAACAGAGTGTTACCTTCCCCTCTATCCCTCCTATCACCTATCCCTCCTACCGCCTATCCCTCCCTCCCACCTGGGCTGGAACAGTGTGTTACCTTCCCCTCTATCCTTCCTATCCCACCTATCCTTCCTACCGCCTATCCCTCCCTCCCTCCCACCAGGGCTGGAACAGAGTGTTACCTTCCCCTCTATCCTTCCTATCCCTCCTATCCCTTCTACCGCCTATCCCTCCCTCCCTCCCACCAGGGCTGGAACAGAGTGTTACCTTCCCCTCTATCCTTCCTATCCCTCCTATCCCTCCTACCGCCTATCCTTCCTACCGGCTATCCCTCCCTCCCTCACACCAGGGCTGGAACAGAGTGTTACGTTCCCGTCTATCCTTCCTATATCTCCTATCCCTCCTACCGCCTATCCCTCCTACCACCTATCCATCCTACCGCCTATCCCTCCCCCTCCTACAAGGGCTGGAACAGAGTAATACCTTCCCCTCTATCCTTCCTATCCCTCCTACCGCCTATCCCTCCCTCCCTCCCACCAGGGCAGGAAAAGAGTGTTACCTTCCCCTCTATCCTTCCTATACCTCCTATCCCTCCTACCACCTATCTCTCCTACCGCCTATCCATCCTACTGCCTATCCATCCTACCGCCTATCCCTCCCTACCTCCTACCAGGGCTGGAACAGAGTGTTACCTTCCCCTCTATCCTTCCTATCCCTCCTACCGCCTATCCCTCCCTCCCTCCCACCAGGGCTGGAACAGACTGTTACCTTCCCCTCTATCCTTCCTATCCCTCCTATCCCTCCTATCACCTATCCCTCCTACCGCCTATCCCTCCCTCCCTCCCACCTGGGCTGGAACAGTGTGATACCTTCCCCTCTATCCTTCCTATCCTTCCTACCGCCTATCCCTCCCTCCCTCCCTCCCACCAGGGCTGGAACAGAGTGTTACCTTCCCCTCTATCCTTCCTATCCCTACTATCCCTCCTACCGCCTATCCCTCCCTCCCACCAGGGCTGGAACAGAGTGTTACCTTCCCCTCTATTCTTCCTATCCCTCCTATCCCTCCTACCACCTATCCCTCCCTCCCACCCACCAGGGCTGGAACAGAGTGTTACCTTCTCTCAATCCTTCCTATCCTTCCTATCCCTCCTACTGCCTATCCCTTCCTCCCTCCCACCAGGGCTGGAACAGAGTGTTACCTTCCCCTCTATCCTTCCTATCCCTCCTACCGCCTATCCCTTCTACCGCCTATCCCTTCCTCCCTCCCACCAGGGCTGGAACAGAGTGTTACATTCCCCTCTATCCTTCCTATCCCTCCTATCCCTCCTACCTCCTATCACTCCCTCCCTCCAGGGCTGGAACAGAGTGTTACCTTCCCCCCTATCCTTCTTATCCCTCCTATCCCCCTATCCCTCCTACCGCCTATCCCTCTCTCTCTCTCCCACCAGGGCTGGAACAGAGTGTTATCTTCCCCTCTATGCTTCCTATCCCTCCTACCGCCTATCCCTCCTACCACCTATCCCTCCTACCACCTATCCCTCCCTCCCACCAGGGCTGGAACAGAGTGTTACCTTCCCCTCTATCCTTCCTATCCCTCCTACCGCATATCCCTCCCTCCCACCAGGGCTGGAACAGAGTGTTACCTTCCCCTCTATCCTTCCTATCCCTCCTACCGCCCATCCCTCCTACCGCCTATCCCTCTCTCCCTCCCACCTGGGCTGGATCAGAGTGTTACCTTCCCCTCTATCCTTGCTATCCCTCCTATCCTTCCTACCGCCTATCCCTCCCTCCCTCCCTCCCACCAGGGCTGGAACGAAGTGTTACCTTCCCCTCAATTTTTCCTATCTCTCCTATCCCTCCTACCGCCTATCCCTCCCTCCCTCCCACCAGGGCTGGAACAGAGTGTTACCTTCCCCTCTATCCTTCGTATCCCTCCTATCCCTCCTACCACCTATCTCTCCATCCCTCCTACCAGGGCTGGAACAAAGCGTTACCTTCCCCTCTATCCTTCCTATCCCTCCTATCCCTCCTACTGCCTATACCTCCCTCCCACCAGGGCTGGAACAGAGTGTTACCTTCCCCTCTATCCTTCCTATCCCTCCTATCCATCCTACCGCCTATCCCTCCTACCGCCTATCCCTCCCTCCCTCCCACCTGGGCTGGAACAGAGTGTTACCTTCCCCTCTATCCTTGCTATCCCTCCTATCCTTCCTACCACCTATCCCTCACTCTCTCCCTCCCACCAGGGCTGGAACAGAGTGTTACCTTCCCCTCAATCCTTCCTATCCCTCCTATCCCTCCCACCGCCTATCCCTCCCTCCCTTCCACCAGGGCTGGAACAGAGTGTTACCTTCCCCTCTATCCTTCTTATCCCTCCTACCGCCTATCTCTCCCTCCCTCCTACCAGGGCTAGAACAGATCGTTACCTTCCCCTCTATCCTTTCTATCCCTCCTACCGCCTATCCCTCCCTCCCTCCCACCTGGGCTGGAACAGAGTGTTACCTTCCCCTCTATCCTTCCTATCCCTCCTATCCCTCCTACCGCCTATACCTCCCTCCCACCAGGGCTGGAACAAAGTGTTACCTTCCCCTCTATCCTTCCTATCCCTCCTACCGCCTATCCCTCCCTCCCTCCCACCAGGGCTGGAACAGAGTGTTACCTTCCCCTCTATCCTTCCTATCCCTCAAATCCCTCCAATCCCTCCTACCGCCTATCCCTCCCTCCTACCAGGACTGGAACAGAGTGTTACCTTTCCCTCTATCCTTCCTATCCCTCCTACCGCCTATCCCTCCTACCGCCTATCCCTCCCTCCCTCCCACCAGGGCTGGAACAGAGTGTTACCTTTCCCTCTATCCTTCCTATCCCTCCTATCCCTCCTACCGCCTATCCCTCCCACCAGGGCTGGAACAGAGTGTTACCTTCCCCTCTATCCTTCCTATCCCTCCTACCGCCTATTCCTCCCTCCCACCAGGGCTGGAACAGAGTGTTACCTTCCCCTCTATCCTTCCTATCCCTCCTATCCCTCCTACTGCCTATCCCTCCCTCCCACCAGGGCTAGAACAGAGTGTTACCTTCCCCTCTATCCTTCTTATCCCTCCTATCCCTCCTACCGCCTATCCCTCCTACCACCTATCCCTCCCTCCCTCCCACCTGGGCTGGATCAGAGTGTTACCTTCCCCTCTATCCTTGCTATCCCTCCTATCCTTCCTACCGCCTATCCCTCCCTCCCTCCCACCAGGGCTGGAACAGAGTGTTACCTTCCCCTCAATCCTTCCTATCCCTCCTATCCCTCCTACCGCCTATCCCTCCTACCGCCTATCCCTAACTCCCTCCCACCTGGGCTGGAACAGTGTGTTACCTTCCCCTCTATCCTTCCTATCCCTCCTATCCCTCCTACCGCCTATCCCTCCCTCCCACCTGGGCTGGAACAGAGTTTTACCTTCCCCTCTATCCTTACTATCCCTCCTATCCCTCCTACCGCCTATCCCTCCCTCCCACCAGGGCTGGAACAGAGTGTTACCTTCCCCTCTATCCTTCCTATCCCTCCTATCCCTCCTACCACCTATCCCTCCCACCAGGGCTGGAACAGAGTGTTACCTTCCCCTCTATCCTTCCTATCCATCCTATCCCTCCTATCGCCTATCCCTCCTACCGCCTATCCCTCCCTCCCTCCCACCTGGGCTGGAACAGTGTGTTACCTTCCCCTCTATCCTTCCTATCCCTCCTAGCCCTCCTACCACCTATCCCTCCTACCGCCTATCCCTCCCTCCCACCTGGGCTGGAACAGTGTGTTACCTTCCCCTCTATCCTTCCTATTCCTCGTATCCCTCCTACCGCCTATCCCTCCTACCACCTATCCCTCCCTCCCTCCCACCAGGGCTGGAACAGAGTGTTACCTTCCCCTCTATCCTTCCTATTCCTCCTATCCCTCCTACTGCCTATCCCTCCCTCCCTCCCTTCCACCAGGGCTGGAACAGTGTTACCTTCCCCTCTATCCTTCCTATCCCTCCCATCCCTCCTACTGCCAATCCCTCCCTCCCTCCCACCAGGGCTGGACCAGAGTGATACCTTCCCCTCTATTCTTCCTATCCCTCCTACTGCCTATCCCTCCCTCCCTCCCACCAGGGCTGGAACAGAGTGTTACTTTCCCCTCTATCCTTCCTATCCCTCCTATCCCTCCTATCCCTCCTACCGCCAATCCCTCCCTCCCTCCCTCCCACCAGGGCTGGAACAGAGTGTTACCTTCCCCTCTATCCTTCCTATCCATCCTATCCCTCCTATCGCCTATCCCTCCTTCCGCCTATCCCTCCCTCCCTCCCACCAGGGCTGGACCAGAGTGTTACCTTCCCCTCTATTCTTTCTATCCCTCCTATCCCTCCTACCGCCTATCCCTCCCTCCCTCCCACCAGGGCTGGAACAGAGTGTTACCTTCCCCTCTATCCTTCCGATCCCTCCTACCGCCTATCTCTCCCTCCCTCCTACCAGGGCTAGAACAGAGCGTTACCTTCCCCTCTATCCTTCCTATCCCTACTATCCCACCCTCCCACCAGGGCTGGAACAGAGTGTTACCTTCCCCTCTATCCTTCCTATCCCTCCTATTTCTCCTACCGCCTATCCCTCCCTCCCTCCCACCAGGGCTGGAACAGAGTGTTACCTTCCCCTCTATCCTTCCTATCCCTCCTATCCCTCCTACCGCCTATCCCTCCCTCCCTCCCACCAGGGCTGGAACAGAGTGTTACCTTCCCCTCTATCCTTCCTATCCCTCCTACTGCTTATCCCTCCTACCACCTATCCCTCCTACCTCCTATCCCTCCCTCCCACCTGGGCTGGAACAGAGTGTTACCTTCCCCTATATCCTTCCTATCCTGCCTATCCCTCCTACTACCTATCCCTCCCTCCCACCAGGGCTGGAACAGAGTGTTACCTTCCCCTCTATCCCTCCTATCACCTATCCCTCCTACCGCCTATCCCTCCCTCCCACCTGGGCTGGAACAGTGTGTTACCTTCCCCTCTATCCTTCCTATCCCACCTATCCTTCCTACCGCCTATCCCTCCCTCCCTCCCACCAGGGCTGGAACAGAGTGTTACCTTCCCCTCTATCCTTCCTATCCCTCCTATCCCTTCTACCGCCTATCCCTCCCTCCCTCCCACCAGGGCTGGAACAGAGTGTTACCTTCCCCTCTATCCTTCCTATCCCTCCTATCCCTCCTACCGCCTATCCTTCCTACCGGCTATCCCTCCCTCCCTCACACCAGGGCTGGAACAGAGTGTTACGTTCCCGTCTATCCTTCCTATATCTCCTATCCCTCCTACCGCCTATCCCTCCTACCACCTATCCATCCTACCGCCTATCCCTCCCCCTCCTACAAGGGCTGGAACAGAGTAATACCTTCCCCTCTATCCTTCCTATCCCTCCTACCGCCTATCCCTCCCTCCCTCCCACCAGGGCAGGAAAAGAGTGTTACCTTCCCCTCTATCCTTCCTATCCCTCCTATACCTCCTACCGCCTATCCCTTCCTCCCTCCCACCAGGGCTGGAACAGAGTGTTACCTTCCCCTCTATCCTTCCTATCCCTCCTATCCCTCCTACTGCCTATCCCTCCTTCCCTCCCACCAGGGCTGGAATAGAGTGTTACCTTCCCCTCTATCCTTCCTATACGTCCTATCCCTCCTACCACCTATCCCTCCTACCGCCTATCCATCCTACTGCCTATCCATCCTACCGCCTATCCCTCCCTACCTCCTACCAGGGCTGGAACAGAGTGTTACCTTCCCCTCTATCCTTCCTATCCCTCCTACCGCCCCTACCGCCTATCCCTCCCTCCCTCCCTCCCTCCCACCAGGGCTGGAACAGAGTGTTACCTTCCTATCCCTCCTATCCCTCCTACCGCCTATCCCTCCCTCCCTCCCACCAGGGCTGGAACAGAGTGTTACCTTCCCCTCTATCCTTCCTATCCCTCCTATCCCTCCTATCACCTATCCCTCCTACCGCCTATCCCTCCCTCCCTCCCACCTGGGCTGGAACTGTGTGTTACCTTCCCCTCTATCCTTCCTATCCTTCCTACCGCCTATCCCTCCCTCCCTCCCTCCCACCAGGGCTGGAACAGAGTGTTACCTTCCCCTCTATCCTTCCTATCCCTACTATCCCTCCTACCACCTATCCCTCCCTCCCACCAGGGCTGGAACAGAGTGTTACCTTCCCCTCTATTCTTCCTATCCCTCCTATCCCTCCTACCACCTATCCCTCCCTCCCTCCCACCAGGGAAGGAACAGAGTGTTACCTTCTCTCAATCCTTCCTATCCTTCCTATCCTTCCTATCCCTTCTACCGCCTATCCCTTCCTCCCTCCCACCAGGGCTGGAACAGAGTGTTACCTTCCCCTCTATCCTTCCTATCCCTCCTACCGCCTATCCCTCCTACTGCCTATCCCTTCCTCCCTCCCACCAGGGCTGGAATAGAGTGTTACATTCCCCTCTATCCTTCCTATCCCTCCTACCTCCTATCACTCCCTCCCTCCAGGGCTGGAACAGAGTGTTACCTTCCCCTCTATCCTTCTTATCCTTCCTATCCCTCCTATCCCTCCTACCGCCTATCCCTCCCTCCCTCCCACCAGGGCTGGAACAGAGTGTTACCTTCCCCTCTATCCTTCCTATCCCTCCTACTGCTTATCCCTCCTACCACCTTTCCCTCCTACCGCCTATCCCTCCCTCCCTCCCACCTGGGCTGGAACAGAGTGTTACCTTCCCCTATATCCTTCCTATCCTGCCTATCCCTCCTACTACCTATCCCTCCCTCCCACCAGGGCTGGAACAGAGTGTTACCTTCCCCTCTATCCCTCCTATCACCTATCCCTCCTACCGCCTATCCCTCCCTCCCACCTGGGCTGGAACAGTGTGTTACCTTCCCCTCTATCCTTCCTATCCCACCTATCCTTCCTACCGCCTATCCCTCCCTCCCTCCCACCAGGGCTGGAACAGAGTGTTACCTTCCCCTCTATCCTTCCTATCCCTCCTATCCCTCCTACCGCCTATCCTTCCTACCGGCTATCCCTCCCTCCCTCCCACCAGGGCTGGAACAGAGTGCTACCTTCCCCTCTATCCTTCCTATCTCTCCTATCCCTCCTACCGCCTATCCCTCCGTCCCTCCCACCAGGGCTGGAACAGAGTGTTACCTTTCCCTCTATCCTTCCTATCCGTCCTATCCCTCCTACCGCCTATCCCTCCCTCCCTCCCACCTGGGCTGGAACAGAGTGTTACCTTCCCCTCTATCTTTCCTATCCCTCCTATCCCTTCTACCGCCTATCCCTCCCTCCCTCCCACCAGGGCTGGAACAGAGTGTTACCTTCCCCTCTATCCTTCCTATCCCTCCTATCCCTCCTACCGCCTATCCTTCCTACCGGCTATCCCTCCCTCCCTCCCACCAGGGCTGGAACAGAGTGTTACGTTCCCGTCTATCCTTCCTATATCTCCTATCCCTCCTACCGCCTATCCCTCCTACCACCTATCCATCCTACCGCCTATCCCTCCCCCTCCTACAAGGGCTGGAACAGAGTAATACCTTCCCCTCTATCCTTCCTATCCCTCCTACCGCCTATCCCTCCCTCCCTCCCACCAGGGCAGGAAAAGAGTGTTACCTTCCCCTCTATCCTTCCTATCCCTCCTATACCTCCTACCGCCTATCCCTTCCTCCCTCCCACCAGGGCTGGAACAGAGTGTTACCTTCCCCTCTATCCTTCCTATCCCTCCTATCCCTCCTACTGCCTATCCCTCCTTCCCTCCCACCAGGGCTGGAATAGAGTGTTACCTTCCCCTCTATCCTTCCTATACCTCCTATCCCTCCTACCACTTATCCCTCCTACCGCCTATCCATCCTACCGCCTATCCATCCTACCGCCTATCCCTCCCTACCTCCTACCAGGGCTGGAACAGAGTGTTACCTTCCCCTCTATCCTTCCTATCCCTCCTACCGCCCCTACCGCCTATCCCTCCCTCCCTCCCTCCCTCCCACCAGGGCTGGAACAGAGTGTTACCTTCCTATCCCTCCTACCGCCTATCCCTCCCTCCCTCCCACCAGGGCAGGAACAGACTGTTACCTTCCCCTCTATCCTTCCTATCCCTCCTATCCCTCCTATCACCTATCCCTCCTACCGCCTATCCCTCCCTCCCTCCCACCTGGGCTGGAACTGTGTGTTACCTTCCCCTCTATCCTTCCTATCCTTCCTACCGCCTATCCCTCCCTCCCTCCCTCCCACCAGGGCTGGAACAGAGTGTTACCTTCCCCTCTATCCTTCCTATCCCTACTATCCCTCCTACCACCTATCCCTCCCTCCCACCAGGGCTGGAACAGAGTGTTACCTTCCCCTCTATTCTTCCTATCCCTCCTATCCCTCCTACCACCTATCCCTCCCTCCCTCCCACCAGGGAAGGAACAGAGTGTTACCTTCTCTCAATCCTTCCTATCCTTCCTATCCTTCCTATCCCTCCTACCGCCTATCCCTTCCTCCCTCCCACCAGGGCTGGAACAGAGTGTTACCTTCCCCTCTATCCTTCCTATCCCTCCTACCGCCTATCCCTCCTACTGCCTATCCCTTCCTCCCTCCCACCAGGGCTGGAATAGAGTGTTACATTCCCCTCTATCCTTCCTATCCCTCCTATCCCTCCTACCTCCTATCACTCCCTCCCTCCAGGGCTGGAACAGAGTGTTACCTTCCCCTTTATCCTTCTTATCCCTCCTATCCCCCTATCCCTCCTACCGCCTATCCCTCTCTCTCTCCCACCAGGGCTGGAACAGAGTGTTATCTTCCCCTCTATGCTTCCTATCCCTCCTACCGCCTATCCCTCCTACCGCCTATCCCTCCCTCCCTCCCACTAGGGCTGGAACAGAGTGTTACCTTCCCCTCTATCCTTCCTATCCCTCCTATCCCTCCTACCACCTATCCCTCCCTCCCTCCCACCAGGGCTGGAACAGAGGGTTACCTTCCCCTCTATCCTTCCTATCCCTCCTATCCCTCCTACCGCCTATCCCTCCCTCCCACCAGGGCTGGAACAGAGTGTTACCTTCCCCTCTATCCTTCCTATCCCTCCTACTGCCTATCCCTCCTACCGCCTATCCCTCCTACCGCCTATCCCTCCCTCCCTCCCACATGGGCTGGATCAGAGTGTTACCTTCCCCTCTATCCTTGCTATCTCTCCTATCCTTCCTACCGCCTATCCCTCCCTCCCTCCCTCCCACCAGGGCTGGAACAGAGTGTTACCTTCCCCTCAATTCTTCCTATCCCTCCTACCGCCTATCGCTCCCTCCCTCCCACCAGGGCTGGAACAGAATGTTACCTTCCCTTCTATCCTTCCTATCCCTCCTATCCCTCCTACCACCTATCTCTCCCTCCCTCCTACCAGGCCTGGAACAGAGCGTTACCTTCCCCTCTATCCTTCCTATCCCTCCTATCCCTCCTACCGCCTATCCCTCCCTCCCTCCCACCTGGGGTGGAACAGAGTGTTACCTTCCCCTCTATCCTTCCTATCTCTCCTATCCCTCCTACCACCTATCCCTCCCTCCCACCAGGGCTGGAATTGAGTGTTACCTTCCCCTCTATCCTTCCTATCCCTCCTATCCCTCCTACCGCCTATCCCTCCCTCCCTCCCACCAGGGATGGAACAGAGTGTTACCTTCCCCTCTATCCTTCCTATCCCTCCAATCCCTCCTACCGCCTATCCCTCCCTCCCACCTTCCAGGGCTGGAACAGAGTGTTACCATTCCCTCTATCCTCCCTATCCCTCCTATCCCTCCTACCGCCTATCCCTCCCTCACTCCCACCTGGGCTGGAACAGTGTGTTACCTTCCCCTCTATCCTTCCTATCCCTCCTATCCCTCCCTGCCTTCCACCAGGGCTGGAACAGAGTGTTACCTTCCCCTCTATCCTTCCTATCCCTCCTATCCCTCCTACCGCCTATCCCACCCGCCCACCAGGGCTGGAACAGAGTGTTACCTTCCCCTCTATCCTTCCTATCCCTCCTATCCCTCCTACCGCCTATCCCTCCCCCCCACCAGGGCTGGAACAGAGTGTTACCTTCTCCTCTATCCTTCCTATCCCTCCTATCCCTCCTACCGCCTATCCCTCCCTCCCTCCCACCAGGGCTGGAACAGAGTGTTACCTTCCCCTCTATCCTTCCTATCCCTCCTACCGCCTATCCCTCCTACCGCCTATCCCTCCCTCCCTCCTACCTGGGCTGGAACAGAGTGTTACCTTCCCCTCTATCCTTCCTATCCCTCCTATCCCTCCTACTACCTATCCCTCCCTCCCTCCCACCAGGGCTGGAACAGAGTGTTACCTTCCCCTCTATCCTTCCTATCCCTCCTATCGCCTATCCTTCCCTCCCTCCCATCTGGGCAGGAACAGAGTGTTACCTTCCCCTCTATCCTTCCCATACCTCCTATCCCTCCTAGTGCCTATCCTTCCTACCGCCTATCCCTCCCTCCCTTTCACCAGGGCTGGAACAGAGTGTTACGTTCCCCTCTATCATTCCTATTCCTCCTATCCCTCATACCGCCTATCCCTCCTACCACCTATCCATCCTACCGCCTATCCCTCCCTCCCTCTTACCAGGGCTGGAACAGAGTGTTACCTTCCCCTCTATCCTTCCTATACCTCCTACCGCCTATCCCTCCCTCCCTCCCACCAGGGCTGGAAAAGAGTGTTACCTTCACCTCTATCCTTCCTATCCCTCCTATCCCTCCTACCGCCTATCCCTCCCTCCCTCCCACCAGGGCTGGAACAGAGTGTTACCTTCCCCTCTATCCTTCCTATCCCTCTTATCCCTCCTACTGCCTATCCCTCCTACCGCCTATCCCTCCCTCCCATTGGGGCTGGAACAGAGTGTTACCTTCCCCTCTATCCTTCCAATCCCTCCTATCCTTCCTACCGCCTATCCCTCCTTCCCACCAGGGTTGGAACAGAGTGTTACCTTCCCCTCTATCCTTCCTATCCCTCCTATCCCTCCTACCGCCTATCCTTCCTACCGCCTATCCCTCCTTCCCTCCCACCAGGGTTGGAACAGAGTGTTACCTTCCCCTCTATCCTTCCTATCTCTCCTATCCCTCCTACCGCCTATCCCTCCCTCCCTCCTACCAGGGCTGGAACAGAGTGTTACCTTTCCCTCTATCCCTTCTATCCCTCCTACCGCCTATCCCTCCCTCCCTTCCACCAGGGCTGGAACAGAGTGTTACCTTCCCCTCTATCCTTTCTATCCCTCTTACCGCCTATCCCTCCTACCACCTATCCCTAACTCCCTCCCACCTGGGCTGGAACTGAGAGTTACCTTCCCCTCAATCCTTCCTATCCCTCCTATCACTCCTACCACATATACCTCCCTCCCTCCCACCAGGGCTGTAACAGTGTGTTACCTTCCCCTCTATCCTTCCTATCCCTCCTATCGCCTATCCCTCCCTCCCTCCCACCAGGGCTGGAACAGAGTGTTACCTTCCCCTCTATCCTTCCTGTCCCTCCTACCGCCTATCCCTCTTACCGCCTATCCCTCCCTCCCTCCCACCAGGGCTGGAACAGAGTATTACATTCCCCTCTATCCTTCCTATCCCTCCTATCCCTCCTACCGCCTATCACTCCCTCCCTCCCACCAGGGCTGGAACAGAGTGTTACCTTCCCCTCTATCCTTCTTATCCCTCCTATCCCCCTATCCCTCCTACTGCCTATCCCTCCCTCTCTCCCACCAGGGCTGGAACAGAGTGTTACCTTCCCCTCTATGCTTCCTATCCCTCCTACCGCCTATCCCTCCTATCGCCTATCCCTCCCTCCCTCCCACCAGGGCTGAAACAGAGTATGACCTTCCCCTCTATCCTTCCTATCCCTCCTATCCCTCCTACCGCCTATCCCTCCCTCCCACCAGGGCTGGAACAGAGTGTTACCTTCCCCTCTATCCTTCCTATCCCTCCTACCGCCTATACCTCCCTCCCACCAGGGCTGGAACAGAGTGTTACCTTCCCCTCTATCCTTCCTATCCCTCCTATCCATCCTACCGCCTATCCCTCCTACCGCCTATCCCTCCCTCCCTCCCACCTGGGCTGGAACAGAGTGTTACCTTCCCCTCTATCCTTGCTATCCCTCCTATCCATCCTACCGCCTATCCCTCCTACCGCCTATCCCTCCCTCCCTCCCACCTGGGCTGGAACAGAGTGTTACCTTCCCCTCTATCCTTCCTATCCCTCCTATCCATCCTACCGCCTATCCCTCCTACCGCCTATCCCTCCCTCCCTCCCACCAGGGCTGGAACAGAGTGTTACCTTCCCCTCTATCCTTCCTATCCCTACTATCCCTCCTACCACCTATCCCTCCCTCCCACCAGGGCTGGAACAGAGTGTTACCTTCCCCTCTATTCTTCCTATCCCTCCTATCCCTCCTACCACCTATCCCTCCCTCCCTCCCAGCAGGGAAGGAACAGAGTGTTACCTTCTCTCAATCCTTCCTATCCTTCCTATCCTTCCTATCCCTCCTACCGCCTATCCCTTCCTCCCTCCCACCAGGGCTGGAACAGAGTGTTACCTTCCCCTCTATCCTTCCTATCCCTCCTACCGCCTATCCCTCCTACTGCCTATCCCTTCCTCCCTCCCACCAGGGCTGGAATAGAGTGTTACATTCCCCTCTATCCTTCCTATCCCTCCTATCCCTCCTACCTCCTATCACTCCCTCCCTCCAGGGCTGGAACAGAGTGTTACCTTCCCCTCTATCCTTCTTATCCCTCCTATCCCCCTATCCCTCCTACCGCCTATCCCTCTCTCTCTCCCACCAGGGCTGGAACAGAGTGTTATCTTCCCCTCTATGCTTCCTATCCCTCCTACCGCCTATCCCTCCTACCGCCTATCCCTCCCTCCCTCCCACTAGGGCTGGAACAGAGTGTTACCTTCCCCTCTATCCTTCCTATCCCTCCTATCCCTCCTACCACCTATCCCTCCCTCCCTCCCACCAGGGCTGGAACAGAGTGTTACCTTCCCCTCTATCCTTCCTATCCCTCCTATCCCTCCTACCGCCTATCCCTCCCTCCCACCAGGGCTGGAACAGAGTGTTACCTTCCCCTCTATCCTTCCTATCCCTCCTACTGCCTATCCCTCCTACCGCCTATCCCTCCTACCGCCTATCCCTCCCTCCCTCCCACATGGGCTGGATCAGAGTGTTACCTTCCCCTCTATCCTTGCTATCTCTCCTATCCTTCCTACCGCCTATCCCTCCCTCCCACCAGGGCTGGAACAGAGTGTTACCTTCCCCTCAATTCTTCCTATCCCTCCTACCGCCTATCGCTCCCTCCCTCCCACCAGGGCTGGAACAGAATGTTACCTTCCCTTCTATCCTTCCTATCCCTCCTACCACCTATCTCTCCCTCCTACCACCTATCTCTCCCTCCCTCCTACCAGGCCTGGAACAGAGCGTTACCTTCCCCTCTATCCTTCCTATCCCTCCTATCCCTCCTACCGCCTATCCCTCCCTCCCTCCCACCTGGGCTGGAATTGAGTGTTACCTTCCCCTCTATCCTTCCTATCCCTCCTATCCCTCCTACCGCCTATCCCTCCCTCCTACCTTCCAGGGCTGGAACAGAGTGTTACCATTCCCTCTATCCTTCCTATCCCTCCTATCCCTCCTACCGCCTATCCCTCCCTCACTCCCACCTGGGCTGGAACAGTGTGTTACCTTCCCCTCTATCCTTCCTATCCCTCCTATCCCTCCCTACCTTCCACCAGGGCTGGAACAGAGTGTTACCTTCCCCTCTATCCTTCCTATCCCTCCTATCCCTCCTACCGCCTATCCCACCCGCCCACCAGGGCTGGAACAGAGTGTTACCTTCCCCTCTATCCTTCCTATCCCTCCTATCCCTCCTACCGCCTATCCCTCCCCCCCACCAGGGCTGGAACAGAGTGTTACCTTCTCCTCTATCCTTCCTATCCCTCCTATCCCTCCTACCACCTATCCCTCCCTCCCTCCCACCAGGGCTGGAACAGAGTGTTACCTTCCCCTCTATCCTTCCTATCCCTCCTACCGCCTATCCCTCCTACCGCCTATCCCTCCCTCCCTCCTACCTTGGCTGGAACAGAGTGTTACCTTCCCCTCTATCCTTCCTATCCCTCCTATCCCTCCTACTACCTATCCCTCCCTCCCTCCCACCAGGGCTGGAACAGAGTGTTACCTTCCCCTCTATCCTTCCTATCCCTCCTATCGCCTATCCTTCCCTCCCTCCCATCTGGGCAGGAACAGAGTGTTACCTTCCCCTCTATCCTTCCCATACCTCCTATCCCTCCTAGTGCCTATCCTTCCTACCGCCTATCCCTCCCTCCCTTTCACCAGGGCTGGAACAGAGTGTTACGTTCCCCTCTATCATTCCTATTCCTCCTATCCCTCATACCGCCTATCCCTCCTACCACCTATCCATCCTACCGCCTATCCCTCCCTCCCTCTTACCAGGGCTGGAACAGAGTGTTACCTTCCCCTCTATCCTTCCTATACCTCCTACCGCCTATCCCTCCCTCCCTCCCACCAGGGCTGGAAAAGAGTGTTACCTTCACCTCTATCCTTCCTATCCCTCCTACCGCCTATCCCTCCCTCCCTCCCACCAGGGCTGGAACAGAGTGTTACCTTCCTCTCTATCCTTCCTATCCCTCTTATCCCTCCTACTGCCTATCCCTCCTACCGCCTATCCCTCCCTCCCATTGGGGCTGGAACAGAGTGTTACCTTCCCCTCTATCCTTCCAATCCCTCCTATCCTTCCTACCGCCTATCCCTCCTTCCCACCAGGGTTGGAACAGAGTGTTACCTTCCCCTCTATCCTTCCTATCCCTCCTATCCCTCCTACCGCCTATCCTTCCTACCGCCTATCCCTCCTTCCCTCCCACCAGGGTTGGAACAGAGTGTCACCTTCCCCTCTATCCTTCCTATCTCTCCTATCCCTCCTACCGCCTATCCCACCCTCCCTCCTACCAGGGCTGGAACAGAGTGTTACCTTTCCCTCTATCCTTCCTATCCCTCCTACCGCCTATCCCTCCCTCCCTCCCACCAGGGCTGGAACAGAATGTTACCTTCCCCTCTATCCTTTCTATCCCTCTTACCGCCTATCCCTCCTACCACCTATCCCTAACTCCCTCCCACCTGGGCTGGAACTGAGAGTTACCTTCCCCTCAATCCTTCCTATCCCTCCTATCACTCCTACCACATATACCTCCCTCCCTCCCACCAGGGCTGTAACAGTGTGTTACCTTCCCCTCTATCCTTCCTATCCCTCCTATTGCCTATCCCTCCCTCCCTCCCACCAGGGCTGGAACAGAGTGTTACCTTCCCCTCTATCCTTCCTGTCCCTCCTACCACCTATCCCTCCTACCGCCTATCCCTCCCTCCCTCCCACCAGGGCTGGAACAGAGTATTACATTCCCCTCTATCCTTCCTATCCCTCCTATCCCTCCTACCGCCTATCACTCCCTCCCTCCCACCAGGGCTGGAACAGAGTGTTACCTTCCCCTCTATCCTTCTTATCCCTCCTATCCCCCTATCCCTCCTACTGCCTATCCCTCCCTCTCTCCCACCAGGGCTGGAACAGAGTGTTACCTTCCCCTCTATGCTTCCTATCCCTCCTACCGCCTATCCCTCCTATCGCCTATCCCTCCCTCCCTCCCACCAGGGCTGAAACAGAGTATGACCTTCCCCTCTATCCTTCCTATCCCTCCTATCCCTCCTACCGCCTATCCCTCCCTCCCACCAGGGCTGGAACAGAGTGTTACCTTCCCCTCTATCCTTCCTATCCCTCCTACCGCCTATACCTCCCTCCCACCAGGGCTGGAACAGAGTGTTACCTTCCCCTCTATCCTTCCTATCCCTCCTATCCCTCCTATCCATCCTACCGCCTATCCCTCCTACCGCCTATCCCTCCCTCCCTCCCACCTGGGCTGGAACAGAGTGTTACCTTCCCCTCTATCCTTGCTATCCCTCCTATCCATCCTACCGCCTATCCCTCCTACCGCCTATCCCTCCCTCCCTCCCACCTGGGCTGGAACAGAGTGTTACCTTCCCCTCTATCCTTCCTATCCCTCCTATCCATCCTACCGCCTATCCCTCCTACCGCCTATCCCTCCCTCCCTCCCACCAGGGCTGGAACAGAGTGTTACCTTCCCCTTAATCCTTCCTATCCCTCCTATTCCTCCTATCCCTCCCACCGCCTATCCCTCCCTCCCTCCTACCAGGGCTGGAACAGAGTGTTACCTTCCCCTCTATCTTTCCTATCCCTCCTACCGCCTATCTCTCCCTCCCTTCTACCAGGGCTGGAACAGAGCGTTACCTTCCCCTCTATCCTTTCTATCCCTCCTACCGCCTATCCTTCCCTCCCTCCCTCCCACCTGGGCTGGAACAGAGTGTTACCTTCCCCTCTATCCTTCCTATCCCTCCTATCCCTCCTACCGCCTATCCCTCCCTCCCACCAGGGCTGGAACAGAGTGTTACCTTCCCCTCTATCCTTCCTATCTCTCCTACCGCCTATCCCTCCCTCCCTCCCACCAGGGCCAAACAGAGTGTTACCTTCCCCTCTATCCTTCCTATCCCTTCAATCCCTCCTACCGCCTATCCCTCCCTCCCTCCTACCAGGACTGGAACAGAGTGTTACCTTTCCCTCTATCCTTCCTATCCCTCCTATCGCCTATCCCTAACTCCCTCCCACCTGGGCTGGAACAGTGTGTTACCTTCCCCTCTATCTTTCCTATCCCTCCTATCCCTCCTACCACCTATCCCTCCCTCCCTCCCACCTGGGCTGGAACAGAGTGTTACCTTCCCCTCTATCCTTCCTATCCCTCCTATCCCACCCTCCCACCAGGGCTGGAACAGAGTGTTACCTTCCCCTCTATCCTTCCTATCCCTCCTATTTCTCCTACCACCTATCCCTCCCTCCCTCCCTCCCACCAGGGCTGGAACAGAGTGTTACCTTCCCCTCTATCCTTCCTATCCCTCCTATCCCTCCTACCGCCTATCCCTCCCTCCCTCCCACCTGGGCTGGAACAGAGTGTTACCTTCCCCTCTATCCTTCCTATCCCTCCCTCCCACCAGGGCTGGAACAGAGTGTTACCTTCCCCTCTATCCTTCCTATCCCTCCTATCGCCTATCCCTCCCTCCCTCCCACCAGGGCTGGAACAGAGTGTTACCTTCCCCTCTATCCTTCCTATCCATCCTATCGCCTATCCCTCCTACCGCCTATCCCTCCCTCCCTCCCACCTGGGCTGGAACAGTGTATTACCTACTCCTCTATCCTTCCTATCCCTCCTATCCCTCCTACCACCTATCCCTCCCTCCCTCCCACCAGGGCTGGAACAGAGTGTTACCTTCCCCTCTATCCTTCCTATCCCTCCTATCCCTCCTACCACCTATCCCTCCCTCCCACCTGGGCTGGAACAGAGTGTTACCTTCCCCTCTATCCTTCCTATCCCTCCTACCACCTATCCCTCCTACCGCCTATCCCTCCCTCCCTCCCACCTGGGCTGGATCAGAGTGTTACCTTCCCCTCTATCCTTCCTATCCCTCCTATCACTCCTACTGCCTATACCTCCTCCCTCCCACCAGGGTTGGAACAGAGTGTTACCTTCCCCTCTATCCTTCCTATCCCTCCTACCGCCTATCCCTCCCTCCCACCAGGGCTGGAAAGGAGTGTTACCTTCCCCTCTATCCTTCCTATCCCTCCTACCGCCTATCCCTCCCTCCCTCCCACCAGGGCCAAACAGAGTGTTACCTTCCCCTCTATCCTTCCTATCCCTCCTATACCTCATACCGCCTATCCCTCCTATCGCTTATCCCTCCCTCCCTCCTACCTGTGCTGGAACAGAGTGTTACCTTCCCCTCTATCCTTCCTATCCCTCCTATCCCTCCTACCGCCTATCCCTTCCTCCCTCCCACCAGGGCTGGAACAGAGTGTTACCTTCCCCTCTATCCTTCCTATCCCACCTATCCTTCCTACCGCCTATCCCTCCCTCCCTCCCTCCCACCAGGACTGGAACAGTGTTATCTTCCCCCTCAATCCTTCCTATCCCTCCTATCCCTCCTACCGCCTATCCCTCCCTCCCACCAGGGCTGGAACAGAGTGTTACCTTCCCCTCTATCCTTCCTATCCCTCCTATCCCTCCTACCGCCTATCCTTCCTACCGCCTATCCCTCCTTCCCTCCCACCAGGATTGGAACAGAGTGTTACCTTCCCCTCTATCCTTCCTATCCCTCCTACCACCTATCCCTCCTACCGCCTATCCCTCCCTCCCTCCCACCGCCTATCCCTCCCTCCCTCCCACCAGGGCTGGAACAGAGTGTTACCTTCCCCTCTATCCTTCCTATCCCTACTATCCCTCCTACCACCTATCCCTCCCTCCCACCAGGGCTGGAACAGAGTGTTACCTTCCCATCTATTCTTCCTATCCCTCCTATCCCTCCTACCACCTATCCCTCCCTCCCTCCCACCAGGGAAGGAACAGAGTGTTACCTTCTCTCAATCCTTCCTATCCATCCTATCCTTCCTATCCCTCCTACCGCCTATCCCTCCCTCCCTCCCACCTGGGCTGGAACAGAGTGTTACCTTCCCCTCTATCCTTCCTATCTCTCCTATCCCTCCTACCACCTATCCCCCCCTCCCACCAGGGCTGGAACAGAGTGTTACCTTCCCCTCTATCCTTCCTATCCCTCCTACTGCCTATCCCTCCTACCGCCTATCCCTCCCTCCCTCCCACCTGGGCTGGATCAGAGTCTTACCTTCCCCTCTATCCTTGCTATCCCTCCTATCCTTCCTAACGCCTATCCCTCCCTCCCTCCTACCAGGGCTGGAACAGAGTGTTACCTTCCCCTCAATCCTTCCTATCCCTCCTATCCCTCCTACCGCCTATCCCTCCCTCCCACTAGGGCTGGAACAGAGTGTTACCTTCCCCTCTATCCTTCCTATCCCTCTTATCCCTCCTACCACTTATCTCTCCCTCCCTCCCACCTGGGCTGGATCAGAGTCTTACCTTCCCCTCTATCCTTGCTATCCCTCCTATCCTTCCTAACGCCTATCCCTCCCTCCCTCCTACCAGGGCTGGAACAGAGTGTTACCTTCCCCTCAATCCTTCCTATCCCTCCTATCCCTCCTACCGCCTATCCCTCCCTCCCACCAGGGCTGGAACAGAGCGTTACCTTCCCCTCTATCCTTCCTATCCCTCCTACCGCCTATCCCTCCCTCCCTCCCACCTGGGCTGGAACAGAGTGTTACCTTCCCCTCTATCCTTCCTATCCCTCCTATCCCTCCTATCCCTCCTATCCCTCCTACCGCCTATCCCTCCCTCCCTCCCACCTGGGCTGGAACAGAGTGTTACCTTCCCCTCTATCCTTCCTATCCCTCCTATCCCTCCTATCCCTCCTATCCCTCCTACCACCTATCCCTCCCTCCCACCAGGGCTGGAATAGAGTGTTACCTTCCCCTCTATCCTTCCTATCCCTCCTACCGCCTATCCCTCCCTCCCTCCCACCAGGGATGGAACAGAGTGTTACCTTCCCCTCTATCCTTCCTATCCCTCCAATCCCTCCTACCGCCTATCCCTCCCTCCCTCCTTCCAGGGCTGGAACAGAGTGTTACCATTCCCTCTATCCTTCCTATCCCTCCTATCCCTCCTACCGCCTATCCCTCCCTCACTCCCACCTGGGCTGGAACAGTGTTTTACCTTCCCCTCTATCCTTCCTATCCTTCCTATCCCTCCTATCCCTCCCTCCCTCCCACCAGGGCTGGAACAGAGTGTTACCTTCCCCTCTATCCTTCCTATCCCTCCTACCGCCTATCCCACCCTCCCACCAGGGCTGGAACAGAGTGTTACCTTCCCCTCTATCCTTCCTATCCCTCCTACCGCCTATCCCTCCCTCCCTCCCACCAGGGCTGGAACAGAGTGTTACCTTCTCCTCTATCCTTCCTATCCCTCCTATCCCTCCTACCGCCTATCCCTCCTACCGCCTATCCCTCCTACCGCCTATCCCTCCCTCCCTCCCACCTGGGCTGGATCAGAGTGTTACCTTCCCCTCTATCCTTGCTATCCCTCCTATCCTTCCTACCGCCTATCCCTCCCTCCCTCCCTCCCTCCCCACCAGGGCTGGAACAGAGTGTTACCTTCCCCTCAATTCTTCCTATCCCTCCTATCGCCTATCGCTCCCTCCCTCCCACCAGGGCTGGAACAGAGTGTTACCTTCCCCTCTATCCTTCCTATCCCTCCTATCCCTCCTACCACCTATCTCTCCCTCCCTCCTACCAGGCCTGGAACAGAGCGTTACCTTCCCCTCTATCCTTCCTATCCCTCCTATCCCTCCTACCGCCTATCCCTCCCTCCCTCCCACCTGGGCTGGAACAGAGTGTTACATTCCCCTCTATCCTTCCTATCCCTCCTATCCCTCCTACCACCTATCCCTCCCTCCCACCAGGGCTGGAATTGAGTGTTACCATTCCCTCTATCCTTCCTATCCCTCCTATCCCTGCTACCGCCTATCCCTCCCTCACTCCCACCTGGGCTGGAACAGTGTGTTACCTTCCCCTCTATCCTTCCTATCCCTCCTATCCCTCCCTCCCTCCCTCCCACCAGGGCTGGATCAGAGTGTTACCTTCCCCTCTATCCTTCCTATCCCTCCTACCGCTTATCCCACCCTCCCACCAGGGCTGGAACAGAGTGTTACCTTCCCCTCTATCCTTCCTATCCCTCCTACCGCCTATCCCTCCCTCCCTCCCTCCCTCCCACCAGGGCTGGAACAGAGTGTTACCTTCCCCTCTATCCTTCCTATCCCTCCTATCCCTCCTACTGCCTATACCTCCCTCCCACCAGGGCTGGAACAGAGTGTTACCTTCCCCTCTATCCTTCCTATCCCTCCTGTCCATCCTATCGCCTATCCCTCCTACCGCCTATCCCTCCCTCCCTCCCACCTGGGCTGGAACAGAGTGTTACCTTCCCCTCTATCCTTGCTATGCCTCCTATCCTTCCTACCACCAATCCCTCACTCTCTCCCTCCCACCAGGGCTGGAACAGAGTGTTACCTTCCCCTCAATCCCTCCTATCCCTCCTATCCCTCCTATCCCTCCCTCCCACCAGGGCTGGAACAGAGTGTTACCTTCCCCTCTATCCTTCCTATCCCTCCTATCGCCTATCCCTCCCTCCCACCAGGGCTGGAAGAGAGTGTTACCTTCCCCTCTATCCTTCCTATCCATCCTATCCCTCCTATCGCCTATCCCTCCTACCGCCTATCCCTCCCTCCCTCCCACCTGGGCTGGAACAGTGTGTTACCTACTCCTCTATCCTTCCTATCCCTCCTATCCCTCCTACCACCTATCCCTCCCTCCCTCCCACCAGGGCTGGAACAGAGTGTTACCTTCCCCTCTATCCCTCCTATCCCTCCTACCACCTATCCCTCCCTCCCTCCCACCAGGGCTGGAACAGAGTGTTACCTTCCCCTCTATCCTTCCTATCCCTCCTACTGCCTATCCCTCCTACCGCCTATCCCTCCCTCCCTCCCACCTGGGCTGGATCAGAGTCTTACCTTCCCCTCTATCCTTGCTATCCCTCCTATCCTTCCTAACGCCTATCCCTCCCTCCCTCCTATCAGGGCTGGAACAGAGTGTTACCTTCCCCTCAATCCTTCCTATCCCTCCTATCCCTCCTACCGCCTATCCCTCCCTCCCACCAGGGCTGGAACAGTGTGTTACCTTCCCCTCTATCCTTCCTATCCCTCTTATCCCTCCTACCACTTATCTCTCCCTCCCTCCCACCAGGGCTGGAACAGAGTGTTACCTTCCCCTCTATCCTTCCTATCCCTCCTACTGCCTATCCCTCCTACCGCCTATCCCTCCCTCCCTCCCACCTGGGCTGGATCAGAGTCTTACCTTCCCCTCTATCCTTGCTATCCCTCCTATCCTTCCTAACGCCTATCCCTCCCTCCCTCCTACCAGGGCTGGAACAGAGTGTTACCTTCCCCTCAATCCTTCCTATCCCTCCTATCCCTCCTACCACCTATCCCTCCCTCCCACCAGGGCTGGAACAGAGCGTTACCTTCCCCTCTATCCTTCCTATCCCTCCTACCGCCTATCCCTCCCTCCCTCCCTCCCACCTGGGCTGGAACAGAGTGTTACCTTCCCCTCTATCCTTCCTATCCCTCCTATCCCTCCTATTCCTCCTATCCCTCCTACCACCTATCCCTCCCTCCCACCAGGGCTGGAATAGAGTGTTACCTTCCCCTCTATCCTTCCTATCCCTCCTACCGCCTATCCCTCCCTCCCTCCCACCAGGGATGGAACAGAGTGTTACCTTCCCCTCTATCCTTCCTATCCCTCCAATCCCTCCTACCGCCTATCCCTCCCTCCCTCCTACCAGGACTGGAACAGAGTGTTATCTTCCCCTCTATCCTTCCTATCCCTCCAATCCCTCCTACCGCCTATCCCTCCCTCCCTCCTTCCAGGGCTGGAACAGAGTGTTACCATTCCCTCTATCCTTCCTATCCCTCCTATCCCTCCTACCGCCTATCCCTCCCTCACTCCCACCTGGGCTGGAACAGTGTTTTACCTTCCCCTCTATCCTTCCTATCCCTCCTATCCCTCCCTCCCTCCCACCAGGGCTGGAACAGAGTGTTACCTTCCCCTCTATCCTTCCTATCCCTCCTACCGCCTATCCCACCCTCCCACCAGGGCTGGAACAGAGTGTTAACTTCCCCTCTATCCTTCCTATCCCTCCTACCGCCTATCCCTCCCTCCCTCCCTCCCACCAGGGCTGGAACAGAGTGTTACCTTCTCCTCTATCCTTCCTATCCCTCCTATCCCTCCTACCGCCTATCCCTCCTACCGCCTATCCCTCCTACCGCCTATCCCTCCCTCCCTCCCACCTGGGCTGGATCAGAGTGTTACCTTCCCCTCTATCCTTGCTATCCCTCCTATCCTTCCTACCGCCTATCCCTCCCTCCCTCCCTCCCCACCAGGGCTGGAACAGAGTGTTACCTTCCCCTCAATTCTTCCTATCCCTCCTATCGCCTATCGCTCCCTCCCTCCCACCAGGGCTGGAACAGAGTGTTACCTTCCCCTCTATCCTTCCTATCCCTCCTATCCCTCCTACCACCTATCTCTCCCTCCCTCCTACCAGGCCTGGAACAGAGCGTTACCTTCCCCTCTATCCTTCCTATCCCTCCTATCCCTCCTACCGCCTATCCCTCCCTCCCACCTGGGCTGGAACAGAGTGTTACATTCCCCTCTATCCTTCCTATCCCTCCTATCCCTCCTACCACCTATCCCTCCCTCCCACCAGGGCTGGAATTGAGTGTTACCTTCCCCTCTATCCTTCCTATCCCTCCTATCGCCTATCCCTCCCTCCCTCCCACCAGGGATGGAACAGAGTGTTACCTTCCCCTCTATCCTTCCTATCCCTCCAATCCCTTCTACCGCCTATCCCTCCCTCCCACCTTCCAGGGCTGGAACAGAGTGTTACCATTCCCTCTATCCTTCCTATCCCTCCTATCCCTGCTACCGCCTATCCCTCCCTCACTCCCACCTGGGCTGGAACAGTGTGTTACCTTCCCCTCTATCCTTCCTATCCCTCCTATCCCTCCCTCCCTCCCTCCCACCAGGGCTGGAACAGAGTGTTACCTTCCCCTCTATCCTTCCTATCCCTCCTATCCCTCCTACCGCTTATCCCACCCTCCCACCAGGGCTGGAACAGAGTGTTACCTTCCCCTCTATCCTTCCTATCCCTCCTATCCCTCCTACCGCCTATCCCTCCCTCCCACTAGGGCTGGAACAGAGTGTTACCTTCTCCTCTATCCTTCCTATCCCTCCTACCGCCTATCCCTCCTACCGCCTATCCCTCCCTCCCACCAGGGCTGGAACAGAGTGTTACCTTCCCCTCTATCCTTCCTATCCCTCCTATCCCTCATACCGCCTATCCCTCCCTCCCTCCTACCTGGGCTGGAACAGAGTGTTACCTTCCCCTCTATCCTTCCTATCCCTCCTATCCCTCCTACTACCTATCCCTCCCTCCCTCCCACCAGGGCTGGAACAGAGTGTTACCTTCCCCTCTATCCTTCCTATCCCTCCTATCGCCTATCCCTCCCTCCCTCCCATTTGGGCAGGAACAGAGTGTTACCTTCCCCTCTATCCTTCCCATACCTCCTATCCCTCCTACTGCCTATCCTTCCTACCGCCTATCCCTCCCTCCCTCTTACCAGGGCTGGAACAGAGTGTTACGTTCCCCTCTATCCTTCCTATCCCTCCTACCGCCTATACCTCCTACCACCTATCCATCCTACCGCCTATCCCTCCCTCCCTCTTACCAGGGCTGGAACAGAGTGTTACCTTCCCCTCTATCCTTCCTATCCCTCCTACCGCCTATCCCTCCCTCCCTCCCACCAGGGCTGGAAAAGAGAGTTACCTTCCCCTCTATCCTTCCTATCCCTCCTATCCCTCCTACCGCCTATTCCTCCCTCCCTCCCACCAGGGCTGGAACAGAGTGTTACCTTCCCCTCTATCCTTCCTATCCCTCTTATCCCTCCTACTGCCTATCCCTCCTACGGCCTATCCCTCCCTCCCTCCCATCTGGGCTGGAACAGAGTGTTACCTTCCCCTCTATCCTTCCTATCCCTCCTATCCTTCCTACCGCCTATCCCTCCCTCCCACCAGGGTTGGAACAGAGTGTTACCTTCCCCTCTATCCTTCCTATCCCTCCTATCCCTCCTACCGCCTATCCTTCCTACCGCCTATCCCTCCTTCCCTCCCACCAGGGTTGGAACAGAGTGTTACCTTCCCCTCTATCCTTCCTATCCCTCCTACCACCTATCCCTCCTACCGCCTATCCCTCCTACCGCCTATCCCTCCCTCCCTCCCACCAGGGCTGGAAAAGAGTGTTACCTTCCCCTCTATCCTTCCTATATCTCCTATCCCTCCTACCGCCTATCCCTCCCTCCCTCCTACCAGGGCTGGAACAGAGTGTTACCTTTCCCTCTATCCTTCCTATCCCTCCTACCGCCTATCCCTCCCTCCCTCCCACCAGGGCTGGAACAGAGTGTTACCTTCCCCTCTATCCTTTCTATCCCTCTTACCGCCTATCCCTCCTACCACCTATCCCTAACTCCCTCCCACCTGGGCTGGAACTGAGAGTTACCTTCCCCTCAATCCTTCCTATCCCTCCTACCACATATACCTCCCTCCCACCAGGGCTGTAACAGTGTGTTACCTTCCCCTCTATCCTTCCTATCCCTCCTATCCCTCCTACCGCCTATCCCTCCCTCCCTCCCACCAGGGCTGGAACAGAGTGTTACCTTCCCCTCTATCCTTGCTATCCCTCCTGTCCTTCCTACCACCTATCCCTCACTCTCTCCCTCCCACCAGGGCTGGAACAGAGTGTTACCTTCCCCTCAATCCTTCCTATCTCTCCTATCCCTCCTATCCCTCCCACCGCCTATCCCTCCCTCCCCCCTACCAGGGCTGGAACAGAGTGTTACCTTCCCCTCTATCTTTCCTATCCCTCCTACCGCCTATCTCTCCCTCCCTCCTACCAGGGCTAGAACAGAGCGTTACCTTCCCCTCTATCCTTTCTATCCCTCCTACCGCCTATCCCTCCCTCCCTCCCTCCCACCTGGGCTGGAACAGAGTGTTACCTTCCCCTCTATCCTTCCTATCCCTCCTATCCCTCCTACCGCCTATCCCTCCCTCCCACCAGGGCTGGAACAGAGTGTTACCTTCCCCTCTATGCTTCCTATCCCTCCTACCGCCTATCCCTCCTATCGCCTATCCCTCCCTCCCTCCCACCAGGGCTGAAACAGAGTATGACCTTCCCCTCTATCCTTCCTATCCCTCCTATCCCTCATACCGCCTATCCCTCATACTGCCTATCCCTCATACCGCCTATCCCTCCTACCGCCTATCCCTCCCTCCCTCCCACCTGGGCTGGAACAGAGTGTTACCTTCCCCTCTATCCTTGCTATCCCTCCTATCCTTCCTACCACCAATCCCTCACTCTCTCCCTCCCACCAGGGCTGGAACAGAGTGTTACCTTCCCCTCAATCCTTCCTATCCCTCCCACCGCCTATCCCTCCCTCCCTCCCACCAGGGCTGGAACAGAGTGTTACCTTCCCCTCTATCCTTCCTATCCCTCCAATCCCTCCTACCGCCTATCCCCCCCTCCCTCCTACCAGGGCTGGAACAGAGTGTTACCTTCCCCTCTATCCTTCCTATCCCTCCAATCCCTCCTACCGCCTATCCCTCCCTCCCTCCCACCAGGGCTGGAACAGAGTGTTACCTTCCCCTCTATCCTTCCTATCCCTCCAATCCCTCCTACCGCCTATCCCCCCCTCCCTCCCACCAGGGCTGGAACAGAGTGTTACCTTCCCCTCTATCCTTCCTATCCCTCCTATCCCTCCTACCACCTATCCCTCCCTCCCTCCCACCAGGGCTGGAACAGAGTGTTACCTTTCCCTCTATCCTTCCTATCCCTCCTATCCCTCCTACCGCCTATCCCTCCTACCGCCTATCCCTAACTCCCTCCCACCGCCTATCCCTAACTCCCTCCCACCTGGGCTGGAACAGTGTGTTACCTTCCCCTCTATCCTTCCTATCCCTCCTATCCCTCCTACCGCCTATCCCTCCCTCCCACCTGGGCTGGAACAGAGTGTTACCTTCCCCTCTATCCTTCCTATCCCTCCTATCCCTCCTATCCCTCCCTCCCACCAGGGCTGGAAGAGAGTGTTACCTTCCCCTCTATCCTTCCTATCCATCCTATCTCTCCTATCGCATATCCCTCCTACCGCCTATCCCTCCCTCCCTCCCACCTGGTCTGGAACAGTGTGTTACCTACTTCTCTATCCTTCCTATCCATCCTATCCCTCCTACCACCTATCCCTCCCTCCCTCCCACCAGGGCTGGAACAGAGTGTTACCTTCCCCTCTATCCTTCCTATCCCTCCTATCCCTCCTACCACCTATCCCTCCCTCCCACCTGGGCTGGAACAGAGTGTTACCTTCCCCTCTATCCTTCCTATCCCTCCTACTGCCTATCCCCCCTACCGCCTATCCCTCCCTCCCTCCCACCTGGGCTGGATCAGAGTGTTACCTTCCCCTCTATCCTTGCTATCCCTCCTATCCTTCCTAACGCCTATCCCTCCCTCCCTCCCTCCCACCAGGGCTGGAACAGAGTGTTACCTTCCCCTCTATCCTTCCTATCCCTCCTACCGCCTATCCCTCCCTCCCACCTGGGCTGGAACAGAGTGTTACCTTCCCCTCTATCCTTCCTATCCTTCCTATCCCTCCTATCCCTCCTATCTCTCCTACCACCTATCCCTCCCTCCCACCAGGGCTGGAATAGAGTGTTACCTTCCCCTCTATCCTTCCTATCCCTCCTACCGCCTATCCCTCCCTCCCTCCCACCAGGGATGGAACAGAGTGTTATCTTCCCCTCTATCCTTCCTATCCCTCCAATCCCTCCTACCGCCTATCCCTCCCTCCCTCCTTCCAGGGCTGGAACAGAGTGTTACCATTCCCTCTATCCTTCCTATCCCTCCTATCCCTCCTACCGCCTATCCCTCCCTCACTCCCACCTGGGCTGGAACAGTGTTTTACCTTCCCCTCTATCCTTCCTATCCCTCCTATCCCTCCCTCCCACCAGGGCTGGAACAGTGTTACCTTCCCCTCTATCCTTCCTATCCCTCCTACCGCCTATCCCACCCTCCCACCAGGGCTGGAACAGAGTGTTACCTTCCCCTCTATCCTTCCTGTCCCTCCTACCGCCTATCCCTCCCTCCCTCCCACCAGGGCTGGAACAGAGTGTTACCTTCCCCTCTATCCTTCCTATCCCTCCTATCCCTCCTATCCCTCATACCGCCTATCCCTCCTACCGCCTATCCCTCCCTCCCTCCCATCTGGGCTGGAACAGTGTTACCTTCCCCTCTATCCTTCCCATACCTCCTATCCCTCCTACTGCCTATCCTTCCTACCGCCTATCCCTCCCTCCCTCCCACCAGGGCTGGAACAGAGTGTTACGTTCCCCTCTATCATTCCTATACCTCCTATCCCTCCTACCGCCTATCCCTCCTACCACCTATCCATCCTACCGCCTATCCCTCCCTCCCTCCTACCAGGGCTGGAACAGAGTGTTACCTTCCCCTCTATCCTTCCTATCCCTCCTACCGCCTATCCCTCCCTCCCTCCCACCAGGGCTGGAAAAGAGTGTTACCTTCCCCTCTATCCTTCCTATCCCTCCTATCCCTCCTACCGCCTATCCTTCCCTCCCTCCCACCAGGGCTGGAACAGTGTGTTACCTACTCCTCTATCCTTCCTATCCCTCCTATCCCTCCTACCGCCTATCCCTCCCTCCCTCCCACCAGGGCTGGAACAGAGTGTTACCTTCCCCTCTATCCTTCCTATCCCTCCTATCGCCTATCCCTCTCTCCCTCCCACCAGGGCTAGAACAGAGTGTTACCTTCCCCTCTATCCTTCCTATCCCTCTTATCCCTCCTACTGCCTATCCCTCCTACCGCCTATCCCTCCCTCCCTCCCATCTGGGCTGGAACAGAGTGTTACCTTCCCCTCTATCCTTCCTTTCCCTCCTATCCTTCCTACCGCCTATCCCTCCCTCCCACCAGGGCTGGAACAGAGTGTTACCTTCCCCTCTATCCTTCCTATCCCTCCTATCCCTCCTACCGCCTATACTTTCTACCGCCTATCCCTCCTTCCCTCCCACCAGGGTTGGAACAGAGTGTTACCTTCCCCTCTATCCTTCCTATCCCTCCTACCACCTATCCCTCCTACCGCCTATCCCTCCTACCGCCTATCCCTCCTACCGCCTATCCCTCCCTCCCACCAGGGCTGGAACAGAGTGTTACCTTCCCCTCTATCCTTCCTATCTCTCCTATCCCTCCTACCGCCTATTCCTCCCTCCCTCCTACCAGGGCTGGAACAGAGTGTTACCTTTCCCTCTATCCTTCCTATCCCTCCTACTGCCTATCCCTCCCTCCCTCCCACCAGGGCTGGAACAGAGTGTTACCTTCCCCTCTATCCTTTCTATCCCTCTTACCGCCTATCCTTCCTACCACCTATCCCTAACTCCCTCCCACCTGGGCTGGAACTGAGTGTTACCTTCCCCTCAATCCTTCCTATCCCTCCTATCACTCCTACCACCTATACCTCCCTCCCTCCCACCAGGGCTGTAACAGTGTGTTACCTTCCCCTCTATCCTTCCTATCCCTCCTATCCCTCCTACCGCCTATCCCTCCCTCCCTCCCACCAGGGCTGGAACAGAGTGTTACTTTCCCCTCTATCCTTCCTATCCCTCCTACCGCCTATCCCTCCTACCGCCTATCCCTCCCTCCCTCCCACCAGGGCTGGAACAGAGTATTACATTCCAATCTATCCTTCCTATCCCTCCTATCCCTCCTACCGCCTATCACTCCCTCCCTCCCACCAGGGCTGGAACAGAGTGTTACCTTCCCCTCTATCCTTCTTATCCCTCCTATCCCCCTATCCCTCCTACTGCCTATCCCTCCCTCTCTCCCACCAGGGCTGGAACAGAGTGTTACCTTCCCCTCTATGCTTCCTATCCCTCCTACCGCCTATCCCTCCTATCGCCTATCCCTCCCTCCCTCCCTCCCACCAGGGCTGAAAGAGAGTATGACCTTCCCCTCTATCCTTCCTATCCCTCCTATCCCTCCTACCGCCTATCCCTCCCTCCCACCAGGGCTGGAACAGAGTGTTACCTTCCCCTCTATCCTTCCTATCCCTCCTACCGCCTATACCTCCCTCCCACCAGGGCTGGAACAGAGTGTTACCTTCCCCTCTATCCTTGCTATCCCTCCTATCCACCCTACCGCCTATCACTCCTACCGCCTATTCCTCCCTCCCTCCCACCTGGGCTGGAACAGAGTGTTACCTTCCCCTCTATCCTTGCTATCCCTCCTATCCTTCCTACCACCTATCCCTCACTCTCTCCCTCCCACCAGGGCTGGAACAGAGTGTTACCTTCCCCTCAATCCTTCCTATCCCTCCTATCCCTCCCACCGCCTATACCTCCCTCCCTCCCACCAGGGCTGGAACAGAGTGTTACCTTCCCCTCTATCCTTCCTATCCCTCCTACCGCCTATCTCTCCCTCCCTCCTACCAGGGCTGGAACAGAGTGTTACCTTCCCCTCTATCCTTTCTATCCCTCCTACCGCCTATCCCTCCCTCCCTCCCACCTGGGCTGGAACAGAGTGTTAACTTCCCCTCTATCCTTCCTATCCCTCCTATCCCTCCTACCGCCTATCCCTCCCTCCCACCTGGGCTGGAACAGAGTGTTACCTTCCCCTCTATCCTTCCTATCCCTCCTATCCCTCCTACCGCCTATCCCTCCCTCCTACCTGGGCTGGATCAGAGTGTTACCTTCCCCTCTATCCTTGCTATCCCTCCTACCGCCTATACCTCCCTCCCTCCCACCAGGGCTGGAACAGTGTTACCTTCCCCTCTATCCTTGCTATCCCTCCTATCCACCCTACCGCCTATCACTCCTACCGCCTATTCCTCCCTCCCTCCCACCTGGGCTGGAACAGAGTGTTACCTTCCCCTCTATCCTTGCTATCCCTCCTATCCTTCCTACCACCTATCCCTCACTCTCTCCCTCCCACCAGGGCTGGAACAGAGTGTTACCTTCCCCTCAATCCTTCCTATCCCTCCTATCCCTCCCACCGCCTATACCTCCCTCCCTCCCACCAGGGCTGGAACAGAGTGTTACCTTCCCCTCTATCCTTCTTATCCCTCCTATCCCCCTATCCCTCCTACTGCCTATCCCTCCCTCTCTCCCACCAGGGCTGGAACAGAGTGTTACCTTCCCCTCTATGCTTCCTATCCCTCCTACCGCCTATCCCTCCTATCGCCTATACCTCCCTCCCTCCCACCAGGGCTGAAACAGAGTATGACCTTCCCCTCTATCCTTCCTATCCCTCCTATCCCTCCTACCGCCTATCCCTCCCTCCCTCTCACCAGGGCTGGAACAGAGTGTTACCTTCCCCTCTATCCTTCCTATCCCTCCTATCCCTCCTACCGCCTATACCTCCCTCCCACCAGGGCTGGAACAGAGTGTTACCTTCCCCTCTATCCTTCCTATCCCTCCTATCCCTCCTACCGCCTATCCCTCCCTCCCACCTGGGCTGGAACAGAGTGTTACCTTCCCCTCTATCCTTGCTATCCCTCCTATCCTTCCTAACACCTATCCCTCACTCTCTCCCTCCCACCAGGGCTGGAACAGAGTGTTACCTTCCCCTCAATCCTTCCTATCCCTCCTATCCCTCCTATCTCTCCCACCGCCTATCCCTCCCTCCCTCCCACCAGGGCTGGAACAGAGTGTTACCTTCCCCTCTATCTTTCCTATCCCTCCTACCGCCTATCTCTCCCTCCCTCCTACCAGGGCTGGAACAGAGCGTTACCTTCCCCTCTATCCTTTCTATCCCTCCTACCGCCTATCCCTCCCTCCCTCCCTCCCACCTGGGCTGGAACAGAGTGTTACCTTCCCCTCTATCCTTCCTATCCCTCCTATCCCTCCTACCGCCTATCCCTCCCTCCCACCAGGGCTGGAACAGAGTGTTACCTTCCCCTCTATCCTTCCTATCCCTCCTACTGCCTATCCCTCCCTCTCTCCCACCAGGGCTGGAACTGAGTGTTACCTTCCCCTCTATCCTTCCTATCCCTCCAATCCCTCCTACCGCCTATCCCTCCCTCCCTCCTACCAGGACTGGAACAGAGTGTTACCTTTCCCTCTATCCTTCCTATCCCTCCTATCCCTCCTACTGCCTATCCCTCCTACCGCCTATCCCTAACTCCCTCCCACCTGGGCTGGAACAGTGTGTTACCTTCCCCTCTATCTTTCCTATCCCTCCTATCCCTCCTACCGCCTATCCCTCCCTCCCTCCCTCCCTCCTACCTGGGCTGGAACAGAGTGTTACCTTCCCCTCTATCCTTCCTATCCCTCCTATCCCTCCCTCCCTCGAGGGCTGGAACAGAGTGTTACCTTCCCCTCTATCCTTCTTATCCCTCCTATCGCCTATCCCTCCCTCCCACCAGGGCTGGAACAGAGTGTTACCTTCCCCTCTATCCTTCCTATCCATCCTATCCCTCCTATCGCCTATCCCTCCTACCGCCTATCCCTCCCTCCCTCCCACCTGGGCTGGAACAGAGTGTTACCTTTCCCTCTATCCTTCCTATCCCTCCTATCCGTCCTACCGCCTATCCCTAACTCCCTCCCACCTGGGCTGGAACAGTGTGTTACCTTCCCCTCTATCCTTCCTATCCCTCCTGTCCCTCCTATCCCTCCTACCGCCTATCCCTCCCTCCCTCCCACCTGGGCTGGAACAGAGTGTTACCTTCACCTCTATCCTTCCTATCCCTCCTATCCCTCCTATCCCTCCCTCCCACCAGGGCTGGAACAGAGTGTTACCTTCCCCTCTATCCTTCCTATCGCCTATCCCTCCCTCCCTCCCACCAGGGCTGGAACAGAGTGTTATCTTCCCCTCTATCCTTCCTATCCATCCTATCCCTCCTATCGCCTATCCCTCCTACCGCCTATCCCTCCCTCCCTCCCACCTGGGCTGGAACAGTGTATTACCTACTCCTCTATCCTTCCTATCCCTCCTATCCCTCCTACCACCTATCCCTCCCTCCCTCCCACCAGGGCTGGAACAGAGTGTTACCTTCCCCTCTATCCTTCCTATCCCTCCTATCCCTCGTACCACCTATCCCTCCCTCCCACCTGGGCTGGAACAGAGTGTTACCTTCCCCTCTATCCTTCCTATCCCTCCTATCCCTCCTACCGCCTATCCCTCCTACCGCCTATCCCTCCCTCCCTCCCACCTGGGCTGGATCAGAGTGTTACCTTCCCCTCTATCCTTCCTATCCCTCCTATCACTCCCACTGCCTATACCTCCTCCCTCCCACCAGGGCTGGAACAGAGTGTTACCTTCCCCTCTATCCTTCCTATCCCTCCTACCGCCTATCCCTCCCTCCCACCAGGGCTGGAAAAGAGTGTTACCTTCCCCTCTATCCTTCCTATCCCTCCTACCGCCTATCCCTCCCTCCCTCCCACCAGGGCCAAACAGAGTGTTACCGTCCCCTCTATCCTTCCTATCCCTCCTATCCCTCATACCGCCTATCCCTCCTACAGCCTATCCCTCCCTCCCTCCTACCTGTGCTGGAACAGAGTGTTACCTTCCCCTCTATCCTTCCTATCCCTCCTACCGCCTATCCCTTCCTCCCTCCCACCAGGGCTGGAACAGAGTGTTACCTTCCCCTCTATCCTTCCTATCCCACCTATCCTTCCTACCGCCTATCCCTCCCTCCCTCCCTCCCACCAGGGCTGGAACAGTGTTACCTTCCCCTCAATCCTTCCTATCCCTCCTATCCCTCCTACCGCCTATCACTCCCTCCCACCAGGGCTGGAACAGTGTGTTACCTTCCCCTCTATCCTTCCTATCCCTCCTATCCCTCCTACCGCCTATCCTTCCTACCGCCTATCCCTCCTTCCCTCCCACCAGGGTTGGAACAGAGTGTTACCTTCCCCTCAATCCTTCCTATCCCTCCTATCCCTCCTACCGCCTATCCCTCCTACCGCCTATCCCTCCCTCCCGCCAGGGCTGGAACAGAGTGTTACCATCCCCTCTATCCTTCCTATCTCTCCTATCCCTCTTACCGCCTATCCCTCCCTCCCTCCTACCAGGGCTGGAACAGAGTGTTACCTTTCCCTCTATCCTTCCTATCCCTCCTACCGCCTATCCCTCCCTCCCACCAGGGCTGGAACAGAGTTTTACCTTCCCCTCTATCCTTTCTATCCCTCTTACCGCCTATCCCTCCTACCACCTATCCCTAACTCCCTCCCACCTGGGCTGGAACTGAGTGTTACCTTCCCCTCAATCCTTCCTATCCCTCCTATCACTCCTACCATATATACCTCCCTCCCTCCCACCAGGGCTGTAACAGTGTGTTACCTTCCCCTCTATCCTTCCTATCCCTCCTATCCCTCCTACCGCCTATCCCTCCCTCCCACCAGGGCTGGAACAGAGTGTTACCTTCCCCTCTATCCTTCCTATCCCTCCTATCGCCTATCCCTCCTACCGCCTATCCCTCCCTCCCTCCAGGGCTGGAACAGAGTATTACATTCCCCTCTATCCTTCCTATCCCTCCTACCGCCTATCACTCCCTCCCTCCCACCAGGGCTGGAACATAGTGTTACCTTCCCCTCTATCCTTCTTATCCCTCCTATCCCCCTATCCCTCCTACTGCCTATCCCTCCCTCTCTTCCACCAGGGCTGGAACAGAGTGTTACCTTCCCCTCTATGCTTCCTATCCCTCCTACCGCCTATCCCTCCTATCGCCTATCCCTCCCTCCCTCCCACCAGGGCTGAAACAGAGTATGACCTTCCCCTCTATCCTTCCTATCCCTCCTATCCCTCCTACCGCCTATCCGTCCCTCCCTCCCACCAGGGCTGGAACAGAGTGTTACCTTCCCCTCTATCCTTCCTATCCCTCCTATCCCTCCTACTGCCTATACCTCCCTCCCACCAGGGCTGGAACAGAGTGTTACCTTCCCCTCTATCCTTCCTATCCCTCCTGTCCATCCTATCGCCTATCCCTCCTACCGCCTATCCCTCCCTCCCTCCCACCTGGGCTGGAACAGAGTGTTACCTTCCCCTCTATCCTTGCTATGCCTCCTAGCCTTCCTACCACCAATCCCTCACTCTCTCCCTCCCACCAGGGCTGGAACAGAGTGTTACCTTCCCCTCAATCCCTCCTATGCCTCCTATCCCTCCTATCCCTCCCACCGCCTATCCCTCCCTCCCTCCCTCCCACCAGGGCTGGAACAGAGTGTTACCTTCCCCTCTATCCTTCCTATCCCTCCAATCCCTCCTACCGCCTATCCCTCCCTCCCTCCTACCAGGACTGGAACAGAGTGTTACCTTTCCCTCTATACTTCCTATCCCTCCTACCGCCTATCCCTCCTACCGCCTATCCCTAACTCCCTCCCACCTGGGCTGGAACAGTGTGTTACCTTCCCCTCTATCCTTCCTATCCCTCCTATCCCTCCTACCACCTATCCCTCCCTCCCTCCCACCTGGGCTGGAACAGAGTGTTACCTTCCCCTCTATCCTTCCTATCCCTCCTATCCCTTCCTCCCACCAGGGCTGGAACAGAGTGTTACCTTCCCCTCTATCCTTCCTATCCCTCCTATCGCCTATCCCTCCCTCCCACCAGGGCTGGAAGAGAGTCTTACCTTCCCCTCTATCCTTCCTATCCATCCTATCCCTCCTATCGCCTATCCCTCCTACCGCCTATCCCTCCCTCCCTCCCACCTGGGCTGGAACAGTGTGTTACCTACTCCTCTATCCTTCCTATCACTCCTATCCCTCCTACCACCTATCCCTCCCTCCCTCCCACCAGGGCTAGAACAGAGTGTTACCTTCCCCTCTATCCCTCCTATCCCTCCTATCACTCCTACCACCTATCCCTCCCTCCCTCCCACCAGGGCTGGAACAGAGTCTTACCTTCCCCTCTATCCTTCCTATCCCTCCTACTGCCTATCCCTCCTACCGCCTATCCCTCCCTCCCTCCCACCTGGGCTGGATCAGAGTGTTACCTTCCCCTCAATCCTTGCTATCCCTCCTATCCTTCCTAACGCCTATCCCTCCCTCCCTCCTACCAGGGCTGGAACAGAGTGTTACCTTCCCCTCTATCCTTCCTATCCCTCCTACCACCTATCCCTCCCTCCCTCCCACCAGGGCTGGAACAGAGTGTTACCTTCCCCTCTATCCTTCCTATCCCTCCTATCCCTCCTACTGCCTATCCCTCCTACCGCCTATCCCTCCCTCCCACCAGGGCTGGAACAGAGTGTTACCTTCCCCTCTATCCTTCCTATCCCTCTTATCCCTCCTACCACCTATCTCTCCCTCCCTCCTACCAGGACTGGAACAGAGCGTTACCTTCCCCTCTATCCTTCCTATCCCTCCTACCGCCTATCCCTCCCTCCCTCCCACCTGGGCTGGAACAGAGTGTTACCTTCCCCTCTATCCTTCCTATCCCTCCTATTCCTCCTATCCCTCCTACCACCTATCCCTCCCTCCCACCAGGGCTGGAATAGAGTGTTACCTTCCCCTCTATCCTTCCTATCCCTCCTACCGCCTATCCCTCCCTCCCTCCCACCAGGGATGGAACAGAGTGTTATCTTCCCCTCTATCCTTCCTATCCCTCCAATCCCTCCTACCGCCTATCCCTCCCTCCCTCCTACCAGGACTGGAACAGAGTGTTATCTTCCCCTCTATCCTTCCTATCCCTCCAATCCCTCCTACCGCCTATCCCTCCCTCCCTCCTTCCAGGGCTGGAACAGAGTGTTACCATTCCCTCTATCCTTCCTATCCCTCCTATCCCTCCTACCGCCTATCCCTCCCTCACTCCCACCTGGGCTGGAACAGTGTTTTACCTTCCCCTCTATCCTTCATATCCCTCCTATCCCTCCCTCCCTCCCACCAGGGCTGGAACAGAGTGTTACCTTCCCCTCTATCCTTCCTATCCCTCCTACCGCCTATCCCACCCTCCCACCAGGGCTGGAACAGAGTGTTACCTTCCCCTCTATCCTTCCTATCCCTCCTACCGCCTATCCCTCCCTCCCTCCCACCAGGGCTGGAACAGAGTGTTACCTTCTCCTCTATCCTTCCTATCCCTCCTATCCCTCCTACCGCCTATCCCTCCTACCGCCTATCCCTCCTACCGCCTATCCCTCCCTCCCTCCCACCTGGGCTGGATCAGAGTGTTACCTTCCCCTCTATCCTTGCTATCCCTCCTATCCTTCCTACCGCCTATCCCTCCCTCCCTCCCTCCCTCCCCACCAGGGCTGGAAAAGAGTGTTACCTTCCCCTCTATCCTTCCTATCCCTCCTATCGCCTATCCCTCCCTCCCTCCCACCAGGGATGGAACAGAGTGTTACCTTCCCCTCTATCCTTCCTATCCCTCCAATCCCTTCTACCGCCTATCCCTCCCTCCCACCTTCCAGGGCTGGAACAGAGTGTTACCATTCCCTCTATCCTTCCTATCCCTCCTATCCCTGCTACCGCCTATCCCTCCCTCACTCCCACCTGGGCTGGAACAGTGTGTTACCTTCCCCTCTATCCTTCCTATCCCTCCTATCCCTCCCTCCCTCCCACCAGGGCTGGAACAGAGTGTTACCTTCCCCTCTATCCTTCCTATCCCTCCTATCCCTCCTACCGCTTATCCCACCCTCCCACCAGGGCTGGAACAGAGTGTTACCTTCCCCTCTATCCTTCCTATCCCTCCTACCGCCTATCCCTCCCTCCCACCAGGGCTGGAACAGAGTGTTACCTTCTCCTCTATCCTTCCTATCCCTCCTACCGCCTATCCCTCCTACCGCCTATCCCTCCCTCCCACCAGGGCTGGAACAGAGTGTTACCTTCCCCTCTATCCTTCCTATCCCTCCTACCGCCTATCCCTCCTACCGCCTACCCCTCCCTCCCTCCTACCTGGGCTGGAACAGAGTGTTACCTTCCCCTCTATCCTTCCTATCCCTCCTATCCCTCCTACTACCTATCCCTCCCTCCCTCCCACCAGGGCTGGAACAGAGTGTTACCTTCCCCTCTATCCTTCCTATCCCTCCTATCGCCTATCCCTCCCTCCCTCCCATTTGGGCAGGAACAGAGTGTTACCTTCCCCTCTATCCTTCCCATACCTCCTATCCCTCCTACTGCCTATCCTTCCTACCGCCTATCCCTCCCTCCCTTTCACCAGGGCTGGAACAGAGTGTTACGTTCCCCTCTATCATTCCTATACCTCCTATCCCTCCTACCGCCTATCCCTCCTACCACCTATCCATCCTACCGCCTATCCCTCCCTCCCTCTTACCAGGGCTGGAACAGAGTGTTACCTTCCCCTCTATCCTTCCTATCCCTCCTACCGCCTATCCCTCCCTCCCTCCCACCAGGGCTGGAAAAGAGTGTTACCTTCCCCTCTATCCTTCCTATCCCTCCTATCCCTCCTACCGCCTTTTCCTCCCTCCCTCCCACCAGGGCTGGAACAGAGTGTTACCTTCCCCTCTATCCTTCCTATCCCTCTTATCCCTCCTACTGCCTATCCCTCCTACGGCCTATCCCTCCCTCCCTCCCATCTGGGCTGGAACAGAGTGTTACCTTCCCCTCTATCCTTCCTATCCCTCCTATCCTTCCTACCGCCTATCCCTCCCTCCCACCAGGGTTGGAACAGAGTGTTACCTTCCCCTCTATCCTTCCTATCCCTCCTATCCCTCCTACCGCCTATCCTTCCTACCGCCTATCCCTCCTTCCCTCCCACCAGGGTTGGAACAGAGTGTTACCTTCCCCTCTATCCTTCCTATCCCTCCTACCACCTATCCCTCCTACCGCCTATCCCTCCTACCGCCTATCCCTCCCTCCCTCCCACCAGGGCTGGAACAGAGTGTTACCTTCCCCTCTATCCTTCCTATATCTCCTATCCCTCCTACCGCCTATCCCTCCCTCACTCCTACCAGGGCTGGAACAGAGTGTTACCTTTCCCTCTATCCTTCCTATCCCTCCTACCGCCTATCCCTCCCTCCCTCCCACCAGGGCTGGAACAGAGTGTTACCTTCCCCTCTATCCTTTCTATCCCTCTTACCGCCTATCCCTCCTACCACCTATCCCTAACTCCCTCCCACCTGGGCTGGAACTGAGTTACCTTCCCCTCAATCCTTCCTATCCCTCCTATCACTCCTACCACATATACCTCCCTCTCACCAGGGCTGTAACAGTGTGTTACCTTCCCCTCTATCCTTCCTATCCCTCCTATCCCTCCTACCGCCTATCCCTCCCTCCCTCCCACCAGGGCTGGAACAGAGTGTTACCTTCCCCTCTATCCTGCCTATCCCTCCTACCGCCTATCCCTCCTACCGCCTATCGCTCCCTCCCTCCCACCAGGGCTGGAACAGAGTATTACATTCCCCTCTATCCTTCCTATCCCTCCTATCCCTCCTACCGCCTATCACTCCCTCCCTCCCACCAGGGCTGGAACAGAGTGTTACCTTCCCCTCTATCCTTCTTATCCCTCCTATCCCCCTATCCCTCCTACTGCCTATCCCTCCCTCTCTCCCACCAGGGCTGGAACAGAGTGTTACCTTCGCCTCTATGCTTCCTATCCCTCTTACCGCCTATCCCTCCTATCGCCTATCCCTCCCTCCCTCCCACCAGGGCTGAAACAGAGTATGACCTTCCCCTCTATCCTTCCTATCCCTCCTATCCCTCCTACCGCCTATCCCTCCCTCCCACCAGGGCTGGAACAGAGTGTTACCTTCCCCTCTATCCTTCCTATCCCTCCTATCCCTCCTACCGCCTATACCTCCCTCCCACCGCTTATACCTCCCTCCCACCAGGGCTGGAACATAGTGTTACCTTCCCCTCTATCCTTCCTATCCCTCCTATCCATCCTACCGCCTATCCCTCCTACTGCCTATCCCTCCCTCCCTCCCACCTGGGCTGGAACAGAGTGTTACCTTCCCCTCTATCCTTGCTATCCCTCCTATCCTTCCTACCACCTATCCCTCACTCTCTCCCTCCCACCAGGGCTGGAACAGAGTGTTACCTTCCCCTCAATCCTTCCTATCCCTCCTATCCCTCCTATCCCTCCCACCGCCTATCCCTCCCTCCCTCCTACCAGGGCTGGAACATAGTGTTACCTTCCCCTCTATCCTTCCTATCCCTCCTATCCATCCTACCGCCTATCCCTCCTACCGCCTATCCCTCCCTCCCTCCCACCTGGGCTGGAACAGAGTGTTACCTTCCCCTCTATCCTTGCTATCCCTCCTATCCTTCCTACCACCAATCCCTCACTCTCTCTCTCCCACCAGGGCTGGAACAGAGTGTTACCTTCCCCTCAATCCTTCCTATCCCTCCCACCGCCTATCCCTCCCTCCCTCCCACCAGGGCTGGAACAGAGTGTTACCTTCCCCTCTATCCTTCCTATCCCTCCTATCCCTCCTACCACCTATCCCTCCCTCCCACCTGGGCTGGAACAGAGTGTTACCTTCCCCTCTATCCTTCCTATCCCTCCTACTGCCTATCCCTCCTACCGCCTATCCCTCCCTCCCTCCCACCAGGGCTGGAACAGAGTGTTACCTTCCCCTCTATCCTTGCTATCCCTCCTATCCTTCCTAACACCTATCCCTCCCTCCCTCCCTCCCACCAGGGCTGGAACAGAGAGTTACCTTCCCCTCAATCCTTCCTATTCCTCCTACCGCCTATCCCTCCCTCCCTCCCACCAGGGCTGGAACAGAGTGTTACCTTCCCCTCTATCCTTCCTATCCCTCTTATCCCTCCTACCACCTATCTCTCCCTCCCTCCTACCAGGGCTGGAACAGAGCGTTACCTTCCCCTCTATCCTTCCTATCCCTCCTACCGCCTATCCCTCCCTCCCACCTGGGCTGGAACAGAGTGTTACCTTCCCCTCTATCCTTCCTATCCCTCCTATCCCTCCTATCCCTCCTACCACCTATCCCTCCCTCCCACCAGGGCTGGAATAGAGTGTTACCTTCCCCTCTATCCTTCCTATCCCTCCTACCGCCTATCCCTCCCTCCCTCCCACCAGGGATGGAACAGAGTGTTACCTTCCCCTCTATCCTTCCTATCCCTCCAATCCCTCCTACCGCCTATCCCTCCCTCCCTCCTTCCAGGGCTGGAACAGAGTGTTACCATTCCCTCTATCCTTCCTATCCCTCCTATCCCTCCTACCGCCTATCCCTCCCTCACTCCCACCTGGGCTGGAACAGTGTTTTACCTTCCCCTCTATCCTTCCTATCCCTCCTATCCCTCCCTCCCACCAGGGCTGGAACAGTGTTACCTTCCCCTCTATCCTTCCTATCCCTCCTACCGCCTATCCCACCCTCCCACCAGGGCTGGAACAGAGTGTTACCTTCCCCTCTATCCTTCCTGTCCCTCCTACCGCCTATCCCTCCCTCCCTCCCACCAGGGCTGGAACAGAGTGTTACCTTCTCCTCTATCCTTCCTATCCCTCCTATCCCTCCTACCGCCTATCCCTCCCTCCCTCCCACCAGGGCTGGAACAGAGTGTTACCTTCCCCTCTATCCTTCCTATCCCTCCTATCCCTCCTATCCCTCATACCGCCTATCCCTCCTACCGCCTATCCCTCCCTCCCTCCCATCTGGGCTGGAACAGTGTTACCTTCCCCTCTATCCTTCCCGTACCTCCTATCCCTCCTACTGCCTATCCTTCCTACCGCCTATCCTTCCTACCGCCTATCCCTCCCTCCCTCCCTCCCACCAGGGCTGGAACAGATTGTTACGTTCCCCTCTATCATTCCTATACCTCCTATCCCTCCTACCGCCTATTCCTCCTACCACCTATCCATCCTACCGCCTATCCCTCCCTCCCTCCTACCAGGGCTGGAACAGAGTGTTACCTTCCCCTCTATCCTTCCTATCCCTCCTACCGCCTATCCCTTCCTCCCTCCCACCAGGGCTGGAAAAGAGTGTTACCTTCCCCTCTATCCTTCCTATCCCTCCTATCCCACCTACCGCCTATCCTTCCCTCCCTCCCACCAGGGCTGGAACAGTGTGTTACCTACTCCTCTATCCTTCCTATCCTTCCTATCCCTCCTACCGCCTATCCCACCCTCCCACCAGGGCTGGAACAGAGTGTTACCTTCCCCTCTATCCTTCCTGTCCCTCCTACCGCCTATCCCTCCCTCCCTCCCACCAGGGCTGGAACAGAGTGTTACCTTCTCCTCTATCCTTCCTATCCCTCCTATCCCTCCTACTGCCTATCCCTCCTACCGCCTATCCCTCCCTCCCTCCCATCTGGGCTGGAACAGAGTGTTACCTTCCCCTCTATCCTTCCTTTCCCTCCTATCCTTCCTACCGCCTATCCCTCCCTCCCACCAGGGCTGGAACAGAGTGTTACCTTCCCCTCTATCCTTCCTATCCCTCCTATCCCTCCTACCGCCTATACTTTCTACCGCCTATCCCTCCTTCCCTCCCACCAGGGTTGGAACAGAGTGTTACCTTCCCCTCTATCCTTCCTATCCCTCCTACCACCTATCCCTCCTACCGCCTATCCCTCCTACCGCCTATCCCTCCCTCCCTCCAGGGCTGGAACAGAGTGTTACCTTTCCCTCTATCCTTCCTATCTCTCCTATCCCTCCTACCGCCTATTCCTCCCTCCCTCCTACCAGGGCTGGAACAGAGTGTTACCTTTCCCTCTATCCTTCCTATCCCTCCTACTGCCTATCCCTCCCTCCCTCCCACCAGGGCTGGAACAGAGTGTTACCTTCCCCTCTATCCTTTCTATCCCTCTTACCGCCTATCCTTCCTACCACCTATCCCTAACTCCCTCCCACCTGGGCTGGAACTGAGTGTTACCTTCCCCTCAATCCTTCCTATCCCTCCTATCACTCCTACCACCTATACCTCCCTCCCTCCCACCAGGGCTGTAACAGTGTGTTACCTTCCCCTCTATCCTTCCTATCCCTCCTACCGCCTATCCCTCCCTCCCTCCCACCAGGGCTGGAACAGAGTGTTACTTTCCCCTCTATCCTTCCTATCCCTCCTACCGCCTATCCCTCCTACCGCCTATCCCTCCCTCCCTCCCACCAGGGCTGGAACAGAGTATTACATTCCAATCTATCCTTCCTATCCCTCCTATCCCTCCTACCGCCTATCACTCCCTCCCTCCCACCAGGGCTGGAACAGAGTGTTACCTTCCCCTCTATCCTTCTTATCCCTCCTATCCCCCTATCCCTCCTACTGCCTATCCCTCCCTCTCTCCCACCAGGGCTGGAACAGAGTGTTACCTTCCCCTCTATGCTTCCTATCCCTCCTACCGCCTATCCCTCCTATCGCCTATCCCTCCCTCCCTCCCTCCCACCAGGGCTGAAAGAGAGTATGACCTTCCCCTCTATCCTTCCTATCCCTCCTATCCCTCCTACCGCCTATCCCTCCCTCCCTCCCACCAGGGCTGGAACAGAGTGTTACCTTCCCCTCTATCCTTCCTATCCCTCCTATCCCTCCTACCGCCTATACCTCCCTCCCACCAGGGCTGGAACAGAGTGTTACCTTCCCCTCTATCCTTGCTATTCCTCCTATCCACCCTACCGCCTATCACTCCTACCGCCTATTCCTCCCTCCCTCCCACCTGGGCTGGAACAGAGTGTTACCTTCCCCTCTATCCTTCCTATCCCTCCTATCCCTCCTACCGCCTATCCCTCCCTCCCTCCCACCAGGGCTGAAACAGAGTGTTACCTTCCCCTCTATCCTTCCTATCCCTCCTATCCCTCCTACCGCCTATACCTCCCTCCCACCAGGGCTGGAACAGAGTGTTACCTTCCCCTCTATCCTTGCTATTCCTCCTATCCACCCTACCGCCTATCACTCCTACCGCCTATTCCTCTCTCCCTCCCACCAGGGCTGGAACAGAGTGTTACCTTCCCCTCAATCCTTCCTATCCCTCCTATCCCTCCCACCGCCTATACCTCCCTCCCTCCTACCAGGGCTGGAACAGAGTGTTACCTTCCCCTCTATCCTTTCTATCCCTCCTACCGCCTATCCCTCCCTCCCTCCCACCTGGGCTGGAACAGAGTGTTAACTTCCCCTCTATCCTTCCTATCCCTCCTATCCCTCCTACCGCCTATCCCTCCCTCCCACCAGGGCTGGAACAGAGTGTTACCTTCCCCTCTATCCTTGCTATCCCTCCTACCGCCTATACCTCCCTCCCTCCCACCAGGGCTGGAACAGTGTTACCTTCCCCTCTATCCTTGCTATCCCTCCTATCCACCCTACCGCCTATCACTCCTACCGCCTATTCCTCCCTCCCTCCCACCTGGGCTGGAACAGAGTGTTACCTTCCCCTCTATCCTTGCTATCCCTCCTATCCTTCCTACCACCTATCCCTCACTCTCTCCCTCCCACCAGGGCTGGAACAGAGTGTTACCTTCCCCTCAATCCTTCCTATCCCTCCTATCCCTCCCACCGCCTATACCTCCCTCCCTCTCACCAGGGCTGGAACAGAGTGTTACCTTCCCCTCTATCCTTCCTATCCCTCCTATCCCTCCTATCCCTCCTACCGCCTATACCTCCCTCCCACCAGGGCTGGAACAGTGTTACCTTCCCCTCTATCCTTCCTATCCCTCCTATCCATCCTACCGCCTATCCCTCCTACCGCCTATCCCTCCCTCCCTCCCACCTGGGCTGGAACAGAGTGTTACCTTCCCCTCTATCCTTGCTATCCCTCCTATCCTTCCTACCACCTATCCCTCACTCTCTCCCTCCCAGCAGGGCTGGAACAGAGTGTTACCTTCCCCTCAATCCTTCCTATCCCTCCTATCCCTCCTATCTCTCCCACCGCCTATCCCTCCCTCCCTCCCTCCCAACAGGGCTGGAACAGAGTGTTACCTTCCCCTCTATCCTTCCTATCCCTCCTACCGCCTATCTCTCCCTCCCTCCTACCAGGGCTGGAACAGAGCGTTACCTTCCCCTCTATCCTTTCTATCCCTCCTACCACCTATCCCTCCCTCCCTCCCTCCCACCTGGGCTGGAACAGAGTGTTACCTTCCCCTCTATCCTTCCTATCCCTCCTATCCCTCCTATCGCCTATCCCTCCCTCCCACCAGGGCTGGAACAGAGTGTTACCTTCCCCTCTATCCTTCCTATCCCTCCTACCTCCTATCCCTCCCTCCCTCCCACCAGGGCTGGAACTGAGTGTTACCTTCCCCTCTATCCTTCCTATCCCTCCAATCCCTCCTACCGCCTATCCCTCCCTCCCTCCTACCAGGACTGGAACAGAGTGTTACCTTTCCCTCTATCCTTCCTATCCCTCCTATCCCTCCTACTGCCTATCCCTCCTACCGCCTATCCCTAACTCCCTCCCACCTGGGCTGGAACAGTGTGTTACCTTCCCCTCTATCTTTCCTATCCCTCCTATCCCTCCTACCGCCTATCCCTCCCTCCCTCCCTCCCTCCCACCTGGGCTGGAACAGAGTGTTACCTTCCCCTCTATCCTTCCTATCCCTCCTATCCCTCCCTCCCACGAGGGCTGGAACAGAGTGTTACCTTCCCCTCTATCCTTCTTATCCCTCCTATCGCCTATCCCTCCCTCCCACCAGGGCTGGAACAGAGTGTTACCTTCCCCTCTATCCTTCCTATCCATCCTATCCCTCCTATCGCCTATCCCTCCTACCGCCTATCCCTCCATCCCTCCCACCTGGGCTGGAACAGTGTGTTACCTACTCCTCTATCCTTCCTATCCCTCCTACCACCTATCCCTCCCTCCCTCCCACCAGGGCTGGAACAGAGTGTTACCTTCCCCTCTATCCTTCCTATCCCTCCTATCCCTCCTACCACCTATCCCTCCCTCCCACCTGGGCTGGAACAGAGTGTTACCTTCCCCTATATCCTTCCTATCCCTCTTATCCCTCCTACCGCCTATCCCTCCCTCCCTCCCACCAGGGCTGGAACAGAGTGTTACCTTCCCCTCTATCCTTCCTATCCCTCCTACCGCCTATCCCTCCCTCCCTCCCACCAGGGCTGGAACAGAGTGTTACCTTCCCCTCTATCCTTCCTATCCCTCCAATCCCTCCTACCGCCTATCCCTCCCTCCCTCCTACCAGGACTGGAACAGAGTGTTACCTTTCCCTCTATCCTTCCTATCCCTCCTATCCGTCCTACCGCCTATCCCTAACTCCCTCCCACCTGGGCTGGAACAGTGTGTTACCTTCCCCTCTATCCTTCCTATCCCTCCTGTCCCTCCTATCCCTCCTGTCCCTCCTATCCCTCCTATCCCTCCTACCGCCTATCCCTCCCTCCCTCCCACCTGGGCTGGAACAGAGTGTTACCTTCCCCTCTATCCTTCCTATCCCTCCTATCCCTCCTATCCCTCCCTCCCACCAGGGCTGGAACAGAGTGTTACCTTCCCCTCTATCCTTCCTATCCCTCCTATCACCTATCCCTCCCTCCCTCCCACCAGGGCTGGAACAGAGTGTTACCTTCCCCTCTATCCTTCCTATCGCCTATCCCTCCTACCGCCTATCCCTCCCTCCCTCCCACCTGGGCTGGAACAGTGTGTTACCTACTCCTCTATCCTTCCTATCCCTCCTATCCCTCCTACCACCTATCCCTCCCTCCCTCCCTCCCTCCCCCCAGGGCTGGAACAGAGTGTTACCTTCCCCTCTATCCTTCCTATCCCTCCTATCCCTCCTACCACCTATCCCTCCCTCCCACCTGGGCTGGAACAGAGTGTTACCTTCCCCTCTATCCTTCCTATCCCTCCTACCGCCTATCCCTCCTACCGCCTATCCCTCTCTCCCTCCCACCAGGGCTGGAACAGTGTTACCTTCCCCTCTATCCTTCCTATCCCTCCTATCCCTCCTACTACCTATCCCTCCCTCCCACCAGGGCTAGAACAGAGTGTTACCTTCCCCTCTATCCTTCCTATCCCTTCTATCCCTCCTACCGCCTATCCCTCCCTCCCTCCCACCAGGGCTAGAACAGAGTGTTAACTTCCCCTCTATCCTTCCTATCCCTCCTACTGCCTATCCCTCCCTCCCTCCCACCAGGGCTGGAAAAGAGTGTTACCTTCCCCTCTATCCTACCTATCCCTCCTATCCCTCCTACCGCCTATCCCTTTCTTCCTCCCTCCCACCAGGGCTGGAACAGACTATTACCTTCCCCTCTATCCTTCCTATCCCTTCTATCCCTCCTACCGCCTATCCCTCCTACCGCCTATCCCTCCCTCCCACCAGGGCTGGAACAGAATGTTACCTTCCCCTCTATCCTTCCTATCCCTCCTATCCCTCCTACCGCCTATCCTTCCTACCGCCTCTCCCTCCCTCCCTCCCACCAGGGTTGGAACAGAGTGTTACCTTCCCCTCTATCCTTCCTATCCCTCCTACCGCCTATCCCTCCTACCGCCTATCCCTCCCTCCCTCCCACCAGGGCTAGAACAGAGTGTTACCTTCCCCTCTATCCTTCCTATCCCTCCTACCGCCTATCCCTCCCTCCCTCCCACCAGGGCTGGAACAGAGTGTTACCTTACCCTCTATCCCTCCTACCACCTATCCCTCCTACCACCTATCCCTAACTCCCTCCCACCTGGGCTGGAACAGAGTGTTACCTTCCCCTCAATCCTTCCTATCCCTCCTATCACTCCTACCACCTATACCTCCCTCCCTCCCACCAGGGCTGGACCAGTGTGTTACCTTCCCCTCTATCCTTCCTATCCCTCCTACCGCCTATCCCTCCTTTCCTCCCATCAGGGCTGGAACAGAGTGTTACCTTCCCCTCTATCCCTCCTACCGCCTATCCCTCCCTCCCTCCCACCAGGGCTGGAACAGAGTGTTACCTTCCCCTCTATCCTTCCTATCCCTCCTACTGCCTATCCCTCCCTCCCTCCCACCAGGGCTGGAACAGAATGTTACCTTCCCCTCTATCCATCCTATCCCTCCTATCCCTCGTACCGCCTATCCCTCCTGCCGCCTATCCCTCCCACCCTCCCACCATGGCTGGAACAGAGTTTTACCTTCCCCACTATCCTTTCTATTCCTTCTACCGCATATCCCTCCTACCACCTATCCCTAACTCCCTCCCACCTGGGCTGGAACAGAGTGTTACCTTCCCCTCAATCCTTCCTATCCCTCCTATCACTCCTACCACCTATACCTCCCTCCCTTCCACCAGGGCTGGACCAGTGTGTTACCTTCCCCTCTATCCTTCCTATACCTCCTATCCCTCCTACCACCTATCCCTCCCTCCCTCCCACCAGGGATGGAACAGAGTATTACCTTCCCCTCTATCCTTCCTATCCCTCCTATCCCTCCTACTGCCTATCCCTCCCTCCCTCCCACCAGGGCTGGAACAGAGTGTTACCTTCCCCTCTATCCTTCCTATCTCTCCTATCCCTCCTACCGCCTATCCCTCCGTCCCTCCCACCAGGGCTGGAACAGAGTGTTACCTTTCCCTCTATCCTTCCTATCCATCCTATCCTTCCTACCGCCTATCCCTCCCTCCCACCAGGGTTGGAACAGAGTGTTACCTTCCCCTCTATCCTTCCTATCCCTCCTATCCCTCCTACCGCCTATCCTTCCTACTGCCTATCCCTCCTTCCCTCCCACCAGGGTTGGAACAGAGTGTTACCTTCCCCTCTATCCTTCCTATCCCTCCTACCACCTATCCCTCCTACCGCCTATCCTTCCTACCGCCTATCCCCCCTCCCTCCCTCCCACCAGGGCTAGAACAGAGTGTTACCTTCCCCTCTATCCTTCCTATCTCTCCTATCCCTCCTACCGCCTATCCCTCCCTCCCTCCCACCAGGGCTGGAACAGAGTGTTACCTTCCCCTCTATCCTTTCTATCCCTCTTACCGCCTATCCCTCCTACCACCTATCCCTAACTCCCTCCCACCTGGGCTGGAACTGAGTGTTACCTTCCCCTCAATCCTTCCTATCCCTCCTATCCCTCCTACCGCCTATCCCTCCCTCCCTCCCACCAGGGCTGGAACAGAGTATTACCTTCCCCTCTATCCTTCCTATCCCTCCTACCGCCTATCCCTCCTACCTCCTATCCCTCCCTCCCTCCCACCAGGGCTGAAACAGAGTATTACATTCCCCTCTATCCTTCCTATCCCTCCTATCCCTCCTACCGCCTATCACTCCCTCCCTCCCTCCAGGGCTGGAACAGAGTGTTACCTTCCCCTCTATGCTTCCTATCCCTCCTACCGCCTATCCCTCCTACCGCCTATACCTCCCTCCCACCAATACCTCCCTCCCACCAGGGCTGGAACAGAGTGTTACCTTCCCCTCAATCCTTCCTATCCCTCCTATCTCTCCCACCGCCTATCCCTCCCTCCCTCCCACCAGGGCTGGAACAGAGTGTTACCTTCCCCTCTATCCTTCCTATCCCTCCTACTGCCTATCTCTCCCTCCCTCCTACCAGGGCTGGAACAGAGCGTTACCTTACCCTCTATCCTTTCTATCCCTCCTACCGCCTATCCCTCACTCCCTCCCTCCCACCTGGGCTGGAACAGAGTGTTACCTTCCCCTCTATCCTTCCTATCCCTCCTATCCCTCCTACCGCCTATCCCTCCCTCCCACCAGGGCTGGAACAGAGTGTTACCTTCCCCTCTATCCTTCCTATCCCTCCTACTGCCTATCCCTCCCTCCCTCCCACCAGGGCTGGAACAGAGTGTTACCTTCCCCTCTATCCTTCCTATCCCTCCAATCCCTCCTACCGCCTATCCCTCCCTCCCTCCTACCAGGACTGGAACAGTGTTACCTTTCCCTCTATCCTTCCTATCCCTCCTATCCCTCCTACTGCCTATCCCTCCTACCGCCTATCCCTAACTCCCTCCCACCTGGGCTGGAACAGTGTGTTACCTTCCCCTCTATCTTTCCTATCCCTCCTATCCCTCCTACTGCCTATCCCTCCCTCCCTCCCTCCCACCTGGGCTGGAACAGAGTGTTACCTTCCCCTCTATCCTTCCTATCCCTCCTATCCCACCCTCCCACCAGGGCTGGAACAGAGTGTTACCTTCCCCTCTATCCTTCTTATCCCTCCTATCGCCTATCCCTCCCTCCCTCCCACCAGGGCTGGAACAGAGTGTTACCTTCCCCTCTATCCTTCCTATCCATCCTATCCCTCCTATCGCCTATCCCTCCTACCGCCTATCCCTCCCTCCCTCCCACCTGGGCTGGAACAGTGTGTTACCTACTCCTCTATCCTTCCTATCCCTCCTATCCCTCCTACCACCTATCCCTCCCTCCCTCCCACCAGGGCTGGAACAGAGTGTTACCTTCCCCTCTATCCTTCCTATCCCTCCTACCACCTATCCCTCCCTCCCACCTGGGCTGGAACAGAGTGTTACGTTCCACTCTATCCTTCCTATCCCTCTTATCCCTCCTACCGCCTATCCCTCCTACCGCCTATCCCTCCCTCCCTCCCACCTGGGCTGGATCAGAGTGTTACCTTCCCCTCTATCCTTGCTATCCCTCCTATCCTTCCTACCGCCTATCCCTCCCTCCCTCCCTCCCACCAGGGCTGGAACAGAGTGTTACCTTCCCCTCAATCCTTCCTATCCCTCCTATCCCTCCTACCGCCTATCCCTCCCTCCTATCAGGGCTGGAACAGAGTGTTACCTTTCCCTCTATCCTTCCTATCACTCCTATCCCTCCTACCGCCTATCCCTCCTTCCCTCCCACCCTGGTTGGAACAGAGTGTTACCTTCCCCTCTATCCTTCCTATCCCTCCTACCACCTATCCCTCCTACCTCCTACCGCCTATCCCTCCCTCCCTCCCACCAGGGCTGGAGCAGAGTGTTACCTTCCCCTCAATTCTTCCTATCCCTCCTACCGCCTATCGCTCCCTCCCTCCCACCAGGGCTGGAACAGAGTGTTACCTTCCCCTCTATCCTTCCTATCCCTCCTACTGCCTATCTCTCCCTCCCTCCTACCAGGGCTGGAACAGAGCGTTACCTTACCCTCTATCCTTTCTATCCCTCCTACCGCCTATCCCTCCCTCCCTCCCACCAGGGCTGGAACAGAGTGTTACCTTCCCCTCTATCCTTTCTATCCCTCTTACCACCTATCCCTCCTACCACCTATCCCTAACTCCCTCCCACCTGGGCTGGAACAGAGTGTTACCTTCCCCTCTATACTTTCTATCCCTCCTATCCCTCCTAACCCCTATCCCTCCCTCCCTCCCACCAGGGCTGGAACAGAGTGTTACCTTCCCCTCTATCCTTCTTATCCCTCCTATCCCTCATACCGCCTATCCCTCCTACCGCCTATCCCTCCTTCCCTCCTTCCTGGGCTGGAACAGAGTGTTACCTTCCCCTCTATCCTTCCTATCCCACCTATCCCTCCTACTACCTATCCCTCCCTCCCACCAGGGCTGGAACAGAGTGTTACCTTCCCCTCTATCTTTCCTATCCCTCCTACCGCCTATCCCTGCCTCCCTCCCATCTGGGCTGGAACAGAGTGTTACCTTCTCCTCTATCCTTCCCATACCTCCTATCCCTCCTACTGCCTATCCTTCCTACCGCCTATCCCTCCCTCCCTCCCACCAGGGCTGGAACAGAGTGTTACGTTCCCCTCTATCATTCCTATACCTCCTACCGCCTATCCCTCCTACCACCTATCCATCCTACCGCCTATCCCTCCCTCCCTCCTACCAGGGCTGGAACAGTGTTACCTTCCCCTCTATCCTTCCTATCCCTCCTACCGCCTATCCCTCCCTCCCTCCCACCAGGGCTGGAAAAGAGTGTTACCTTCCCCTCTATCCTTCCTATCCCTCCTATCACTCCTACCACATATATCTCCCTCCCTCCTACCAGGGCTGTAACAGTGTGTTACCTTCCCCTCTATCCTTCCAATCCCTCCTATCCCTCCTACCGCCTATCCCTCCCTCCCTCCCACCAGGGCTGGAACAGAGTGTTACCTTCCCCTCTATCCTTCCTATCCCTCCTACCGCCTATCCCTCCCTCCCTCCCACCAGGGCTGGAACAGAGTATTACATTCCCCTCTATCCTTCCTATCCCTCCTATCCCTCCTACCGCCTATCACTCCCTCCCTCCCACCAGGGCTGGAACATAGTGTTACCTTCCCCTCTATCCTTCTTATCCCTCCTATCCCCCTATCCCTCCTACTGCCTATCCCTCCCTCTCTCCCACCAGGGCTGGAACAGAGTGTTACCTTCCCCTCTATGCTTCCTATCCCTCCTATCGCCTATCCCTCCTATCGCCTATCCCTCCCTCCCTCCCACCAGGGCTGGAACAGAGTGTTACCTTCCCCTCTATCCTTCCTATCCCTCCTATCCCTCCTATCCCTCCTACCGCCTATACCTCCCTCCCACCAGGGCTGGAACAGAGTGTTACCTTCCCCTCTATCCTTCCTATCCCTCCTATCCATCCTACCACCTATCCCTCCTACCACCTATCCCTCCCTCCCTCCCACCTGGACTGGAACAGAGTGTTACCTTCCCCTCTATCCTTGCTATCCCTCCTATCCTTCCTACCACCTATCCCTCACTCTCTCCCTCCCACCAGGGCTGGATCAGAGTGTTACCTTCCCCTCAATCCTTCCTATCCTTCCTATCCCTCCTATCCCCCCATCCCTCCTACTGCCTATCCCTCCCTCCCTCCCACCAGGGCTGGAACAGAGTGTTACCTTCCCCTCTATCCTTCCTATCCCTCCTACCGCCTATCTCTCCCTCCCTCCTACCAGGGCTGGAACAGAGCGTTACCTTCCCCTCTATCCTTCCTATCCCTCCTATCCCTCCTACCGCCTATCCCTCCCTCCCACCAGGGCTGGAACAGAGTGTTACCTTCCCCTCTATCCTTCCTATCCCTCCTACCACCTATCCCTCCCTCCCACCAGGGCTGGAACAGAGTGTTACCTTCCCCTCTATCCTTCCTATCCCACCAATCCCTCCTACCGCCTATCCCTCCCTCCCTCCTACCAGGACTGGAACAGAGTGTTACCTTTCTCTCTATCCTTCCTATCCCTCCTATCCCTCCTACCGCCTCTCCCTCCTACCGCCTATCCCTAACTCCCTCCCACCTGGGCTGGAACAGTGTGTTACCTTCCCCTCTATCCTTCCTATCCCTCCTATCCCTCCTACCGCCCCTATCCCTCCTACCGCCTATCCCTCCCTCCCTCCCTCCCACCTGGGCTGGAACAGAGTGTTACCTTCCCCTCTATCCTTCCTATCCCTCCTATCCCTCCTATCCTTCCCTCCCACCAGGGCTGGAACAGAGTGTTACCTTCCCCTCTATCCTTCCTATCCCTCCTATAGCCTATCCCTCCCTCCCTCCCACCAGGGCTGGAACAGAGTGTTACCTTCCCCTCAATCCTTCCTATCCCTCCTATCCCTCCTACCGCCTATCCCTCCCTCCTACCAGGGCTGGAACAGAGTGTTACCTTCCCCTCTATCCTTCCTATCCATCCTATCCCTCCTATCGCCTATCCCTCCTACCGCCTATCCCTCCCTCCCTCCCACCAGGGCTGGAACAGAGTGTTACCTTCCCCTCTATCCTTCCTATCCCTCCTATCCCTCCTACCACCTATCCCTCCCTCCCACCTGGGCTGGAACAGAGTGTTACCTTCCCCTCTATCCTTCCTATCCCTCCTACCGCCTATCCCTCCTACCGCCTATCCCTCCCTCCCTCCCACCTGGGCTGGATCAGAGTGTTACCTTCCCCTCTATCCTTGCTATCCCTCCTATCCTTCCTACCGCCTATCCCTCCCTCCCTCTCACCAGGGCTGGAACAGAGTGTTACCTTCCCCTCTATCCTTCCTATCCCTCCTATCCCTCCTACCGCCTATCCCTCCCTCCTACCAGGGCTGGAACAGAGTGTTACCTTCCCCTCTATCCTTCCTATCCATCCTATCCCTCCTATCGCCTATCCCTCCTACCGCCTATCCCTCCCTCCCACCTGGGCTGGAACAGTGTGTTACCTACTCCTCTATCCTTCCTATCCCTTCTATCCCTCCTACCACCTATCCCTCCCTCCCTCCCACCAGGGCTGGAACAGAGTGTTACCTTCCCCTCTATCCTTCCTATCCCTCCTATCACCTATCCCTCCCTCCCACCTGGGCTGGAACAGAGTGTTACCTTCCCCTCTATCCTTCCTATCCCTCCTACCGCCTATCCCTCCTACCGCCTATCCCTCCCTCCCTCCCACCTGGGCTGGATCAGAGTGTTACCTTCCCCTCTATCCTTGCTATCCCTCCTATTCTTCCTACCGCCTATCCCTCCCTCTCTCCCACCAGGGCTGGAACAGAGTGTTACCTTCCCCTCTATGCTTCCTATCCCTCCTATCCCTCCTATCCCTCCTACCGCCTATACCTCCCTCCCACCAGGGCTGGAACAGAGTGTTACCTTCCCCTCTATCCTTCCTATCCCTCCTATCCATCCTACCACCTATCCCTCCTACCGCCTATCCCTCCCTCCCTCCCACCTGGACTGGAACAGAGTGTTACCTTCCCCTCTATCCTTGCTATCCCTCCTATCCTTCCTACCACCTATCCCTCACTCTCTCCCTCCCACCAGGGCTGGAACAGAGTGTTACCTTCCCCTCAATCCTTCCTATCCTTCCTATCCCTCCTATCCCCCTATCCCTCCTACTGCCTATCCCTCCCTCCCTCCCACCAGGGCTGGAACAGAGTGTTACCTTCCCCTCTATCCTTCCTATCCCTCCTACCGCCTATCTCTCCCTCCCTCCTACCAGGGCTGGAACAGAGCGTTACCTTCCCCTCTATCCTTCCTATCCCTCCTATCCCTCCTACCGCCTATCCCTCCCTCCCACCAGGGCTGGAACAGAGTGTTACCTTCCCCTCTATCCTTCCTATCCCTCCTACCACCTATCCCTCCCTCCCACCAGGGCTGGAACAGAGTGTTACCTTCCCCTCTATCCTTCCTATCCCTCCAATCCCTCCTACCGCCTATCCCTCCCTCCCTCCTACCAGGACTGGAACAGAGTGTTACCTTTCCCTCTATCCTTCCTATCCCTCCTACCGCCTCTCCCTCCTACCGCCTATCCCTAACTCCCTCCCACCTGGGCTGGAACAGTGTGTTACCTTCCCCTCTATCCTTCCTATCCCACCTATCCCTCCTACCGCCTATCCCTCCCTCCCTCCCTCCCACCTGGGCTGGAACAGAGTGTTACCTTCCCCTCTATCCTTCCTATCCCTCCTATCCCTCCTATCCTTCCCTCCCACCAGGGCTGGAACAGAGTGTTACCTTCCCCTCTATCCTTCCTATCCCTCCTATAGCCTATCCCTCCCTCCCTCCCACCAGGGCTGGAACAGAGTGTTACCTTCCCCTCAATCCTTCCTATCCCTCCTATCCCTCCTACCACCTATCCCTCCCTCCTACCAGGGCTGGAACAGAGTGTTACCTTCCCCTCTATCCTTCCTATCCATCCTATCCCTCCTATCGCCTATCCCTCCTACTGCCTATCCCTCCCTCCCTCCCACCTGGGCTGGAACAGTGTGTTACCTACTCCTCTATCCTTCCTATCCCTTCTATCCCTCCTACCACCTATCCCTCCCTCCCTCCCACCAGGGCTGGAACAGAGTGTTACCTTCCCCTCTATCCTTCCTATCCCTCCTATCCCTCCTACCACCTATCCCTCCCTCCCACCTGGGCTGGAACAGAGTGTTACCTTCCCCTCTATCCTTCCTATCCCTCCTACCGCCTATCCCTCCTACCGCCTATCCCTCCCTCCCTCCCTCCCACCTGGGCTGGATCAGAGTGTTACCTTCCCCTCTATCCTTGCTATCCCTCCTACCGCCTATCCCTCCCTCCCTCTCACCAGGGCTGGAACAGAGTGTTACCTTCCCCTCTATCCTTCCTATCTCTCCTATCCCTCCTACCACCTATCTCTCCCTCCCTCCTACCAGGGCTGGAACAGAGCGTTACCTTCCCCTCTATCCTTCCTATCCCTCCTACCGCCTATCCCTCCCTCCCTCCCACCTGGGCTGGAACAGAGTGTTACCTTCCCCTCTATCCTTCCTATCCCTCCTATCCCTCCTATCCCTCCTACCACCTATCCCTCCCACCAGGGCTGGAATAGAGTGTTACCTTCCCCTTTATCCTTCCTATCCCTCCAATCCCTCCTACCGCCTATCCCTCCCTCCCTCCTTCCAGGGCTGGAACAGAGTGTTACCATTCCCTCTATCCTTCCTATCCCTCCTATCCCTCCTACCGCCTATCCCTCCCTCACTCCCACCTGGGCTGGAACAGTGTGTTACCTTCCCCTCTATCCTTCCTATCCCTCCTATCCCTCCCTCCCTCCCACCAGGGCTGGAACAGAGTGTTACCTTCCCCTCTATCCTTCCTATCCCTCCTATCCCTCCTACCGCCTATCCCTCCTACCGCCTATCCCTCCCTCCCTCCCTCCCACCAGGGCTGGAACAGAGTGTTACCTTCCCCTCTATCCTTCCTATCCCTCCTACCGCCTATCCCTCCCTCCCTCCCACCAGGGCTGGAACAGAGTGTTACCTTCTCCTCTATCCTTCCTATCCCTCCTATCCCTCCTACCGCCTATCCCTCCTACCGCCTATCCCTCCCTCCCTCCCACCAGGGCTGGAACAGAGTGTTACCTTCCCCTCTATCCTTCTTATCCCTCCTATCCCTCCTATCCCTCATACCGCCTATCCCTCCTACCGCATATCCCTCCTTCCCTCCTTCCTGGGCTGGAACAGAGTGTTACCTTCCCCTCTATCCTTCCTATCCCACCTATCCCTCCTACTACCTATCCCTCCCTCCCTCCCACCAGGGCTGGAACAGAGTGTTACCTTCCCCTCTATCTTTCCTATCCCTCCTACCGCCTATCCCTCCCTCCCTCCCATCTGGGCTGGAACAGAGTGTTACCTTCTCCTCTATCCTTCCCATACCTCCTATCCCTCCTACTGCCTATCCTTCCTACCGCCTATCCCTCCCTCCCTCCCAACAGGGCTGGAACAGAGTGTTACGTTCCCCTCTATCATTCCTATACCTCCTACCGCCTATCCCTCCTACCACCTATCCATCCTACCGCCTATCCCTCCCTCCCTCCTACCAGGGCTGGAACAGTGTTACCTTCCCCTCTATCCTTCCTATCCCTCCTACCGCCTATCCCTCCCTCCCTCCCACCAGGGCTGGAAAAGTGTTACCTTCCCCTCTATCCTTCCTATCCCTCCTATCCCTCCTCCCGCCTATCCCTCCCTCCCTCCCACCAGGGCTGGAACAGAGTGTTACCTTCCCCTCTATCCTTCCTATCCCTCTTATCCCTCCTACTGCCTATCCATCCTACCGCCTATCCCTCCTACCGCCTATACCTCCCTCCCTCCCACCAGGGCTGGAACAGAGTGTTACCTTCCCCTCTATCCTTCCTATCACTCCTACCGCCTATCTCTCCCTCCCTCCTACCAGGGCTGGAACAGAGCGTTACCTTCCCCTCTATCCTTTCTATCCCTCCTACCACCTATCCCTCCCTCCCTCCCTCCCACCTGGGCTGGAACAGAGTGTTACCTTCCCCTCTATCCTTCCTATCCCTCCTATCCCTCCTACCGCCTATCCTTCCTACCGCCTATCCCTCCTTCCCTCCCACCAGGGTTGGAACAGAGTGTTACCTTCCCCTCGATCCTTCCTATCCCTCCTACCACCTATCCCTCCTACCGCCTATCCCTCCCTCCCTCCCTCCCACCAGTGCTGGAACAGAGTGTTACCTTCCCCTCTATCCTTCCTATCTCTCCTATCCCTCCTACCGCCTATTCCTCCCTCCCTCCTACCAGGGCTGGAACAGAGTGTTACCTTTCCCTCTATCCTTCCTATCCCTCCTACCGCCTATCCCTCCCTCCCTCCCACCAGGGCTGGAACAGAGTGTTACCTTCCCCTCTATCCTTTCTATCCCTCTTACCGCCTATCCCTCCTACCACCTATCCCTAACTCCCTCCCACCTGGGCTGGAACTGAGTGTTACCTTCCCCTCAATCCTTCCTATCCCTCCTATCACTCCTACCACCTATACCTCCCTCCCTCCCACCAGGGTTCTAACAGTGTGTTACCTTCCCCTCTATCCTTCCTATCCCTCCTACCGCCTATCTCTCCCTCCCTCCTACCAGGGCTGGAACAGAGCGTTACCTTCCCCTCTATCCTTTCTATCCCTCCTACCGCCTATCACTCCCTCCCTCCCTCCCACCTGGGCTGGAACAGAGTGTTACCTTCCCCTCTATCCTTCCTATCCCTCCTATCCCTCCTACCGCCTATCCCTCCTACCGCCTATCCCTAACTCCCTCCCACCTGGGCTGGAACAGTGTTACCTTCCCCTCTATCCTTCCTATCCCTCCTATCCCTCCTACCGCCTATCCCTCCCTCCCTCCCACCTGGGCTGGAACAGAGTGATACCTTCACCTCTATCCTTCCTATCCCTCCTATCCCTCCCTCCCACCAGGGCTGGAACAGAGTGTTACCTTCCCCTCTATCCTTCCTATCCCTCCTATCGCCTATCCCTCCCTCCCTCCCACCAGGGCTGGAACAGAGTGTTACCTTCCCCTCTATCCTTCCTATCCCTCCTATCGCCTATCCCTCCCTCCCTCCCACCTGGGCTGGAACAGTGTGTTACCTATTCCTCTATCCTTCCTATCCCTCCTACCCCTCCCTCCCACCAGGGCTGGAACAGAGTGTTACCTTCCCCTCTATCCTTCCTATCCCTCCTATCCCTCCTACCACCTATCCCTCCCTCCCACCTGGGCTGGAACAGAGTGTTACCTTCCCCTCTATCCTTCCTATCCCTCCTACCGCCTATCCCTCCTCCGCCTATCCCTCTCTCCCTCCCACCAGGGCTGGAACAGTGTTACCTTCCCCTCTATCCTTCCTATCCCTCCTATCCCTCCTACCGCCTATCCCTCCCTCCCTCCCACCTGGGCTGGAACAGAGTGTTACCTTCCTCTCTATCCTTCCTATCCCTCCTATCCCTCCTACTACCTATCCCTCCCTCCCTCCCACCAGGGCTAGAACAGAGTGTTACCTTCCCCTCTATCCTTCCTATCCCTTCTATCCCTCCTACCGCCTATCCCTCCCTCCCTCCCACCAGGGCTAGAACAGAGTGTTAACTTCCCCTCTATCCTTCCTATCCCTCCTATCCCTCCTACTGCCTATCCCTCCCTCCCACCAGGGCTGGAAAAGAGTGTTACCTTCCCCTCTATCCTACCTATCCCTCCTATCCCTCCTACCGCCTATCCCTCCCTCCCTCCCACCAGGGCTGGAACAGAGTATTACCTTCCCCTCTATCCTTCCTATCCCTTCTATCCCTCCTACCGCCTATCCCTCCTACCGCCTATCCCTCCCTCCCACCAGGGCTGGAACAGAATGTTACCTTCCCCTCTATCCTTCCTATCCCTCCTACCGCCTATCCTTCCTACCGCCTCTCCCTCCCTCCCTCCCACCAGGGTTGGAACAGAGTGTTACCTTCCCCTCTATCCTTCCTACCGCCTATCCCTCCTACCGCCTATCCCTCCCTCCCTCCCACCAGGGCTGGAACAGAGTGTTACCTTCCCCTCTATCCTTCCTATCCCTCCTACCGCCTATCCCTCCTTCCCTCCCACCAGGGCTGGAACAGAGTGTTACCTTCCCCACTATCCCTCCTACCACCTGTCCCTCCTACCACCTATCCCTAACTCCCTCCCACCTGGGCTGGAACAGAGTGTTACCTTCCCCTCAATCCTTCCTATCCCTCCTATCACTCCTACCACCTATACCTCCCTCCCTCCCACCAGGGCTGGACCAGTGTGTTACCTTCCCCTCTATCCTTCCTATCCCTCCTATCCCTCCTACCGCCTATCCCTCCTTCCCTCCCACCAGGGCTGGAACAGAGTGTTACCTTCCCCTCTATCCTTCCTATCCCTCCTACCGCCTATCCCTCCCTCCCTCCCACCAGGGCTGGAACAGAGTGTTACCTTCCCCTCTATCCTTCCTATCCCTCCTACTGCCTATCCCTCCCTCCCTCCCACCAGGGCTGGAACAGAGTGTTACCTTCCCCTCTATCCATCCTATCCCTCCTATCCCTCCTATCCCTCCTGCCGCCTATCCCTCCTGCCGCCTATCCCTCCCACCCTCCCACCATGGCTGGAACAGAATGTTACCTTCCCCACTATCCTTTCTATCCCTCTTACCGCATATCCCTCCTACCACCTATCCCTAACTTCCTCCCACCAGGGCTGGAACAGAGTGTTACCTTCCCCTCAATCCTTCCTATCCCTCCTATCACTCCTACCACCTATATCTCCCTCCCTCCCACCAGGGCTGGACCAGTGTGTTACCTTCCCCTCTATCCTTCCTATCCCTCCTACCGCCTATCCCTCCCTCCCACCAGGGCTGGAACAGAGTGTTACCTTCCCCTCTATCCTTCCTATCCCTCCTACTGCCTATCCCTCCCTCCCTCCCACCAGGGCTGGAACAGAGTGTTACCTTCCCCTCTATCCTTCCTATCCCTCCTCTCCCTCCTACCGCCTATCCCTCCTACTGCCTATCCCTCCTACCGCCTATCCCTCCCTCCCTCCCTCCCACCAGGGCTGGAACAGAGTGTTACCTTCCCCTCTATCCTTCCTATCTCTCCTATCCCTCCTACCGCCTATCCCTCCGTCCCTCCCACCAGGGCTGGAACAGAGTGTTACCTTTCCCTCTATCCTTCCTATCCGTCCTATCCCTCCTACCGCCTATCCCTCCCTCCCTCCCACCTGGGCTGGAACAGAGTGTTACCTTCCCCTCTATCCTTCCTATCCCTCCTACCGCTTATCCCTCCCTCCCTCCCACCAGGGCTGGAACAGAGTGTTACCTTCCCCTCTATCCTTCCTATCCCTCCTACTGCCTATTCCTCCCTCCCTCCCACCAGGGCTGGAACAGAGTGTTACCTTCCCCTCTATCCTTCCTATCCCTCCTACCGCCTATCCCTCCTACCGCCTATCCCTCCCTCCCTCTCACCAGGGCTGGAACAGAGTGTTACCTTCCCCTCTATCCTTCCTATCCCTCCTACCGCCTATCCCTCCCTCCCTCCCACCAGGGCTGGAACAGAGTGTTACCTTTCCCTCTATCCCTCCTATCCCTCCTACCGCCTATCCCTCACTCCCACCAGGGCTGGAACAGAGTGTTACCTTTCCCTCTATCCTTCCTATCCCTCCTACCGCCTATCCCTTCCTCCCACCAGGGCTGGAACAGAGTGTTACCTTCCCCTCTATCCTTCCTATCCCTCCTATCCCTCCTACTGCCTATCCCTCCCTCCCTCCTACCAGGGCTGGAACAGAGTGTTACCTTCCCCTCTATCCTTCCTATCCCTCCTATCCCTCCTACTGCCTATCCCTCCCTCCCTCCTACCAGGGCTGGAACAGAGTGTTACCTTCCCCTCTATCCTTCCTATCCCTCCTATCCCTCCCACCGCCTATCCTTCCCTCCCTCCCACCAGAGCTGGAACATAGTGTTACCTTCCCCTCTATACTTCCTATCCCTCCTACCGCCTATCCCTCCCTCCCACCAGGGCTGGAACAGAGTGTTACCTTCCCCTCTATCCTTCCTATACCTCCTATCCCTCCTATTGCCTATCCCTCCTACTGCCTATCCCTTCTACCGCCTATCCCTCCCTCCCTCGCACCAGGGCTGGAACAGAGTGTTACCTTCCCCTCTATCCTTCCTATCCCTCCTACCGCCTATCCCTCCCTCCCACCAGGGCTGGAACAGAGTGCTACCTTCCCCTCTATCCTTCCTATCTCTCCTATCCCTCCTACCGCCTATCCCTCCGTCCCTCCCACCAGGGCTGGAACAGAGTGTTACCTTTCCCTCTATCCTTCCTATCCGTCCTATCCCTCCTACCGCCTATCCCTCCCTCCCTCCCACCTGGGCTGGAACAGAGTGTTACCTTCCCCTCTATCTTTCCTATCCCTCCTATCCCTCCTACTGCCTATCCCTCCCTCCCTCCTACCAGGGCTGGAACAGAGTGTTACCTTCCCCTCTATCCTTCCTATCCCTCCTATCCCTCCCACCGCCTATCCTTCCCTCCCTCCCACCAGGGCTGGAACATAGTGTTACCTTCCCCACTATCCTTCCTATCCCTCCTCTCCCTCCTACCGCCTATCCCTCCTACTGCCTATCCCTCCTACCGCCTATCCCTCCCTCCCTCCCTCCCACCAGGGCTGGAACAGAGTGTTACCTTCCCCTCTATCCTTCCTATCCCTCCTATCCCTCCTACCGCCTATCCCTCCGTCCCTCCCACCAGGGCTGGAACAGAGTGTTACCTTTCCCTCTATCCTTCCTATCCGTCCTATCCCTCCTACCGCCTATCCCTCCCTCCCTCCCACCTGGGCTGGAACAGAGTGTTACCTTCCCCTCTATCCTTCCTATCCCTCCTACCGCTTATCCCTCCCACCTGGGCTGGAACAGTGTGTTACCTACTCGTCTATCCTTCCTATCCCTCCTACCACCTATCCCTCCCTCCCTCCCTCCCACCAGGGCTGCAACAGAGTGTAACCTTCCCCTCTATCCTTCCTATCCCTCCTATCCCTCCTATCCCTCCTACCGCCTATCCCTCCCTCCCTCCCACCAGGGCTGGAACAAAGTGTTACCTTCCCCTCTATCCTTCCTATCCCTCCTATCCCTCCTACCACCTATCCCTCCCTCCCTCCCTCCCACCAGGGCTGGAACAGAGTGTTACCTTCCCCTCTATCCTTCCTATCCCTCCTATCCCTCCTATCCCTCGTATCCCTCCTACCGCCTATCCCTCCCTCCCTCCCACCAGGGCTAGAACAGAGTGTTACCTTCTCCTCTATCCTTCCTATCCCTCCTATCCCTCCTACCGCCTATCCCTCCCTCCCTCCCACCAGGGCTGGAACAGAGTGTTACCTTCCCCACTATCCCTCCTACCACCTGTCCCTCCTACCACCTATCCCTAACTCCCTCCCACCTGGGCTGGAACAGAGTGTTACCTTCCCCTCAATCCTTCCTATCCCTCCTATCACTCCTACCACCTATACCTCCCTCCCTCCCACCAGGGCTGGACCAGTGTGTTACCTTCCCCTCTATCCTTCCTATCCCTCCTATCACTCCTACCACCTATCCCTAACTCCCTCCCACCAGGGCTGGAACAGAGTGTTACCTTCCCCTCAATCCTTCCTATCCCTCCTATTCCTCCTACTGCCTATCCCTCACTCCCTCCCACCAGGCCTGGAACAGAGTGTTACCTTCCCCTCTATCCTTCCTATCCCTCCTATCCCTCCTACCGCCTATCCCTCCTACCGCCTATCCCTCCCTCCCTCCCACCAGGGCTGGAACAGAGTGTTACCTTCCCCTCTATCCTTTATATCCCTGCTATCCCTCCTACCGCCTATCCCTCCCTCCCTCCCACCAGGGCTGGAACAGAGTATTAACTTCCCCTCTATCCTTCCTATCCCCCCTCCCTCCCTCCCACCAGGGCTGGAACAGTGTTACCTTTCCCTCTATCCTTCCTATACCTCCTACCACCTATCCCTCCCTCCCACCAGGGCTGGAACAGAGTGTTACCTTCCCCTCTATCCTTCCTATCCCTCCTACCGCCTATCCCTCCTACCGCCTATCCCTCCCTCCCTCCCTCCCACCAGGGCTGGAACAGAGTGTTACCTTCCCCTCTATCCTTCCTATACCTCCTATCCCTCCTACTGCCTATCCCTCCTACTGCCTATCCCTTCTACCGCCTATCCCTCCCTCCCTCCCATCAGGGCTGGAACAGAGTGTTACCTTCCCCTCAATCCTTCCTATCCCTCCTATTCCTCCTACTGCCTATCCCTCACTCCCTCCCACCAGGCCTGGAACAGAGTGTTACCTTCCCCTCTATCCTTCCTATCCCTCCTATCCCTCCTACCGCCTATCCCTCCTACCGCCTATCCCTCCCTCCCTCCCACCAGGGCTGGAACAGAGTGTTACCTTCCCCTCTATCCTTCCTATCCCTCCTATCCCTCTTACCGCCTATCCCTCCCTCCCTCCCACCAGGGCTGGAACAGAGTGTTACTTTCCCCTCTATCCTTCCTATCCCTCCTACCGCCTATCCCTCCTACCGCCTATCCCTCCCTCCCTCCCACCAGGGCTGGAACAGAGTATTACATTCCCCTCTATCCTTCCTATCCCTCCTACCGCCTATCACTCCCTCCCTCCCACCAGGGCTGGAACAGAGTGTTACCTTCCCCTCTATCCTTCTTATCCCTCCTATCCCCCTATCTCTCCTACTGCCTATCCCTCCCTCTCTCCCACCAGGGCTGGAACAGAGTGTTACCTTCCCCTCTATGCTTCCTATCCCTCCTACCGTCTATCCCTCCCTCCCACCAGGGCTGGAACAGATTGTTACCATCCCCTCTATCCTTCCTATCCCTCCTACCGCCTATCCCTCCCTCCCACCAGGGCTGGAACAGAGTGTTACCTTCCCCTCTATCCTTCCTATCCCTCCTATCCCTCCTACCGCCTATCCCTCCTACCGCCTATCCCTAACTCCCTCCCACCTGGGCTGGAACAGTGTGTTACCTTCCCCTCTATCCTTCCTATCCCTCCTATCCCTCCTACCGCCTATCCCTCCCTCCCTCCCACCTGGGCTGGAACAGAGTGATACCTTCACCTCTATCCTTCCTATCCCTCCTATCCCTCCCTCCCACCAGGGCTGGAACAGAGTGTTACCTTCCCCTCTCTCCTTCCTATCCCTCCTATCGCCTATCCCTCCCTCCCTCCCACCAGGGCTGGAACAGAGTGTTACCTTCCCCTCTATCCTTTCTATCCATCCTATCCCTCCTATCGCCTATCCCTCCTACCGCCTATCCCTCCCTCCCACCTGGGCTGGAACAGTGTGTTACCTACTCCTCTATCCTTCCTATCCCTCCTACCACCTATCCCTCCCTCCCTCCCACCAGGGCTGGAACAGAGTGTTACCTTCCCCTCTATCCTTCCTATCCCTCCTACCGCCTATCCCTCCTCCGCCTATCCCTCTCTCCCTCCCACCAGGGCTGGAACAGTGTTACCTTCCCCTCTATCCTTCCTATCCCTCCTATCCCTCCTACCGCCTATCCCTCCTACCGCCTATCCCTCCCTCCCTCCCACCTGGGCTGGAACAGAGTGTTACCTTCCCCTCTATCCTTCCTATCCCTCCTATCCCTCCTACTACCTATCCCTCCCTCCCTCCCACCAGGGCTAGAACAGAGTGTTACCTTCCCCTCTATCCTTCCTATCCCTTCTATCACTCCTACCGCTTATCCCTCCCTCCCTCCCACCAGGGCTAGAACAGAGTGTTAACTTCCCCTCTATCCTTCCTTTCCCTCCTATCCCTCCTACTGCCTATCCCTCCCTCCCTCCCACCAGGGCTGGAAAAGAGTGTTACCTTCCCCTCTATCCTACCTATCCCTCCTATCCCTCCTACCGCCTATCCCTCCCTCCCTCCCACCAGGGCTGGAACAGAGTGTTATCTTCCCCTCTATCCTTCCTATCCCTTCTATCCCTCCTACCGCCTATCCCTCCTACCGCCTATCCCTCCCTCCCACCAGGGCTGGAACAGAATGTTACCTTCCCCTCTATCCTTCCTATCCCCCCTATCCCTCCTACCGCCTATCCTTCCTACCGCCTCTCCCTCCCTCCCTCCCACCCACCAGGGTTGGAACAGGGTGTTACCTTCCCCTCTATCCTTCCTACCGCCTATCCCTCCTACCGCCTATCCCTCCCTCCCTCCCACCAGGGCTGGAACAGAGTGTTACCTTCCCCTCTATCCTTCCTATCCCTCCTACCGCCTATCCCTCCCTCCCTCCCACCAGGGCTGGAACAGAGTGTTACCTTCCCCACTATCCCTCCTACCACCTGTCCCTCCTACCACCTATCCCTAACTCCCTCCCACCTGGGCTGGAACAGAGTGTTACCTTCCCCTCAATCCTTCCTATCCCTCCTATCACTCCTACCACCTATACCTCCCTCCCTCCCACCAGGGCTGGACCAGTGTGTTACCTTCCCCTCTATCCTTCCTATCCCTCCTATCTCTCCTACCGCCTATCCCTCCTTCCCTCCCACCAGGGCTGGAACAGAGTGTTACCTTCCCCTCTATCCTTCCTATCCCTCCTACCGCCTATCCCTCCCTCCCTCCCACCAGGGCTGGAACAGAGTGTTACCTTCCCCTCTATCCTTCCTATCCCTCCTACTGCCTATCCCTCCCTCCCTCCCACCAGGGCTGGAACAGAGTGTTACCTTCCCCTCTATCCATCCTATCCCTCCTATCCCTCCTATCCCTCCTGCCGCCTATCCCTCCTGCCGCCTATCCCTCCCACCCTCCCACCATGGCTGGAACAGAATGTTACCTTCCCCACTATCCTTTCTATCCCTCCTACCGCATATCCCTCCTACCACCTATCCCTAACTCCCTCCCACCTGGGCTGGAACAGAGTGTTACCTTCCCCTCAATCCTTCCTATCCCTCCTATCACTCCTACCACCTATATCTCCCTCCCTCCCACCAGGGCTGGACCAGTGTGTTACCTTCCCCTCTATCCTTCCTATCCCTCCTACCGCCTATCCCTCCCTCCCTCCCACCAGGGCTGGAACAGAGTGTTACCTTCCCCTCTATCCTTCCTATCCCTCCTACTGCCTATCCCTCCCTCCCTCCCACCAGGGCTGGAACAGAGTGTTACCTTCCCCTCTATCCTTCCTATCCCTCCTCTCCCTCCTACCGCCTATCCCTCCTACTGCCTATCCCTCCTACCGCCTATCCCTCCCTCCCTCCCTCCCACCAGGGCTGGAACAGAGTGTTACCTTCCCCTCTATCCTTCCTATCTCTCCTATCCCTCCTACCGCCTATCCCTCCGTCCCTCCCACCAGGGCTGGAACAGAGTGTTACCTTTCCCTCTATCCTTCCTATCCGTCCTATCCCTCCTACCGCCTATCCCTCCCTCCCTCCCACCTGGGCTGGAACAGAGTGTTACCTTCCCCTCTATCCTTCCTATCCCTCCTACCGCTTATCCCTCCCTCCCTCCCACCAGGGCTGGAACAGAGTGTTACCTTCCCCTCTATCCTTCCTATCCCTCCTACTGCCTATTCCTCCCTCCCTCCCACCAGGGCTGGAACAGAATGTTACCTTCCCCTCTATCCTTCCTATCCCTCCTATCCCTCCTACCGCCTATCCCTCCTACCGCCTATTCCTCCTACCGCCTATTCCTCCCTCCCTCTCACCAGGGCTGGAACAGAGTGTTACCTTCCCCTCTATCCTTCCTATCCCTCCTATCCCTCCTACTGCCTATCCCTCCCTCCCTCCCACCAGGGCTGGAACAGAGTGTTACCTTTCCCTCTATCCCTCCTATCCCTCCTACCGCCTATCCCTCCCTCCTACCGCCTATCCCTCCCTCCCTCCCACCAGGGCTGGAACAGAGTGTTACCTTTTCCTCTATCCTTCCTATCCCTCCTACCGCCTATCCCTCCCTCCCACCAGGGCTGGAACAGAGTGTTACCTTCCCCTCTATCCTTCCTATCCCTCCTATCCCTCCTACTGCCTATCCCTCCCTCCCTCCCTCCTACCAGGGCTGGAACAGAGTGTTACCTTCCCCTCTATCCTTCCTATCCCTCCTATCCCTCCCACCGCCTATCCTTCCCTCCCTCCCACCAGGGCTGGAACATAGTGTTACCTTCCCCTCTATACTTCCTATCCCTCCTACCGCCTATCCCTCCCTCCCTCCCTCCCACCAGGGCTGGAACAGAGTGTTACCTTCCCCTCAATCCTTCCTATCCCTCCTATCCCTCCTACTGCCTATCCCTCCCTCCCTCCCACCAGGGCTGGAACAGAGTGTTACCTTCCCCTCTATACTTCTTATCCCTCCTATACCTCCTACCGCCTATCCCTCCCTCCCTCCCACCAGGGCTGGAACAGAGTGTTAACTTCCCCTCTATCCTTCCTATTCCTCCTATCCCTCCTACCGCCTATCCCTCCTACTGCCTATCCCTCCCTCCCTCGCACCAGGGCTGGAACAGAGTGTTACCTTCCCCTCTATCCTTCCTATCCCTCCTATCCCTCTTACCGCCTATCCCTCCCTCCCTCCCACCAGGGCTAGAACAGTGTTATCTTCCACTCTATCCTTCCTATCCCTCCTACCGCCTATCCCTCCAACCACCTATCCCTAACTCCCTCCCACCTGGGCTAGAACAGAGTGTTACCTTCCCCCTCAATCCTTCCAATCCCTCCTCTCACTCCTACCGCCTATACCTCCCTCCCTCCCACCAGGGCTGGAACAGTGTGTTACCTTCCCCTCTATCCTTCCTATCCCTCCTATCCCTCCTACCGCCTATACCTCCCTCCCACCAGGGCTGGAACAGAGTGTTACCTTCCCCTCTATCCTTCCTATCCCTCCTATCCCTCCTACCGCCTATCCCTACTACCGCCTATCCCTCCCTCCCTCCCTCCCACCAGGGCTGGAACAGAGTGTTACCTTCCCCTCTATCCTTCCTATCCCTCCTATCCCTCCTACCGCCTATCCCTCCCACCAGGGCTGGAACAGAGTGTTACCTTCCCCTCTATCCTTCCTATCCTTCCTATCCTTCCTATCCCTCCTATCCCTCCTATCCCTCCTACCGCCTATCCCTCCCTTACTGCCACCAGGGCTGGAACAGAGTGTTACCTTCCCCTCTATCCTTCCTATCCCTCCTATCCCTCCTACCAACTATTCCTCCCTCTCTCCTACCAGGGCTGGAACAGAGTGTTACCTTCCCCTCTATCCTTCCTATCCCTCCTATCCCTCCTACCACCTATCCCTCCCTCCCTCCCACCAGGGCTGGAACAGAGTGTTACCTTCCCCTCTATCCTTCCTATTGTCCTATCCCTCCTACCAACTATCCCTCCCTCCCTCCCACCAGGGCTGGAACGGAGTGTTACCTTCCCCTTCATCCTTCCTATCCCTCCTATCCCTCCTACCACCTATCCCTCCCTCCCTCCCACCAGGGCTGGAACAGAGTGTTACCTTCCCCTCAATCCTTCCTATCCCTCCTATCCCTCCTACCGCCTATACCTCCCTCCCTCCCACCAGGGCTGGAACAGAGTGTTACCTTCCCCTCTATCCTTCCTATCCCTCCTATCCCTCCTACCGCCTATCCCTCCTACCGCCTATCCCTCCCTCCCTCCCTCCCACCAGGGCTGGAACAGAGTATTACATTCCCCTCTATCCTTCCTATCCCTCCTACCGCCTATCACTCCCTCCCTCCCACCAGGGCTGGAACAGAGTGTTACCTTCCCCTCTATCCTTCTTATCACTCCTATCACTCCTATCCCTCCTACCGCCTATCCCTCCCTCTCTCCCACCAGACTGGAACAGAGTGTTTCCTCTCCCTCTATCGCTCCTATCCCTCCTATCCCACCTATCCCACCTACCACCTTTCCCTCCCTCCCTCCCACCAGGGCTGGAACAGAGTGTTACCTTCCCCTCTATCCTTCCTATCCTTCCTATCCCCCCCATCCCTCCTACTGCCTATCCCTCCCTCCCCCCATGGCTGGAATAGAGTGTTACCTTCCCCTCTATCCTTCCTATCCCTCCTATCCCTCCTACTGCCTATCCCTCCCTCTCTCCCACCAGGGCTGCAACAGAGTGTTACCTTCCCCTCTATCCTTCCTATCCCCCATCCCTCCTACCGCCTATCCCTCCCTCCCTCCCACCAGGGCTGGAACAGAGTGTTACCTTCCCCTCTATCATTCCTATCCCTCCTATTCCTCCTACCACCTATCCCTCCCTCCCACCAGGGCTGGAACAGAGTGTTACCTTAACCTCTATCCTTCCTATCCCTCCTATCCCTCCCTCCCTCCCACCAGGGCTGGAACAGAGTGTTACCTTCCCCTCTATTCTTCCTATGCCTCCTATCCCTCCTACTGCCTATCCCTCCCTCCCACCAGGGCTAGAACAGAGTGTTACCTTCCCCTTTATCCTTCCTATCCCTCCTACTGCCTATCCCTCCCTCCCTCCCACCAGGGCTGGAACAGAGTATTAACTTCCCCTCTATCCTTCCTATCCCCCCTCCCTCCCTCCCACCAGGGCTGGAACAGTGTTAACTTCCCCTCTATCCTTCCTATCCCTCCTACCGCCTATCCCTCCCACCAGGGCTGGAACAGAGTGTTACCTTCCCCTCTATCCTTCCTATCCCCCCTATCCCCCCTAACGCCTATCCCTCCCTCCCTCCCTCCCACCAGGGCTGGAACAGAGTATTAACTTCCCCTCTATCGTTCCTATCCCTCCTACCGCCTATCCCTCCCTCCCTCCCACCAGGGCTGGAACAGAGTGTTACCTTCCCCTCTATCTTTCCTATCCCTCTCATCCCTCCTACCAACTATTCATCCCTCCCTCCCACAGGGCTGGAACAGAGTGTTACCTTCCCCTCTATCCCTCCTAGCCCTCCTACCGCCTATCCCTCCCTCCCTCCCGCCAGGGCTGGAACAGAGTGTTACCTTCCCCTCTATCCTTCCCATCCCTCCTATCACTCCTATCCCTCCTACCGCCTATCCCTCCCTCTCTCCCACCAGGGCTGGAACAGAGTGTTACCTTCCCCTCTATCCTTCCTATCCCTCCTACCGCCTATCCCTCCCTCCCTCCCACCAGGGCTGGAACAGAGTGTTACCTTCCCCTCTATCCTTCCTATCCCTCCTATCTCTCCTACTGCCTATCCCTCCCTCCCACCAGGGCTGGAACATAGTGTTACCTTCCCCTCTATCCTTCCTATCCCTCCTACCACCTATCCCTCCCTCCCACCAGGGCTGGAACAGTGTTACCTTCCCCTCTATCCTTCCTATCCCTCCTATCCCTCCTATCCCTCCAACTGCCTATCCCTCCCTCCCTCCCGGGCTGGAACAGAGTGTTACCTTCCCCTCTATCCTTCCTATCCCTCCTATCCCTCCTACCGCCTATCCCTCCCTCTCTCCCACCAGGGCTGCAACAGAGTGTTACCTTTCCCTCTATCCTTCCTATCTCTCCTATCCATCCTACCACCTATCCCTCCCTCCCTCCCTCCCACCAGGGCTGGAACAGAGTGTTACCTTCCCCTCTATCCTTCCTATCCCTCCTATCCCTCCTACCGCCTATCCCTCCCTCTCTCCCACCAGGGCTGCAACAGAGTGTTACCTTCCCCTCTATCCTTCCTATCCCCCATCCCTCCTACCCCCCATCCCTCCTACCGCCTATCCCTCCCTCCCACCAGGGCTGGAACAGAGTGTTACCTTCCCCTCTATCCTTCCTATCCCTCCTATCCCTCCTACCACCTATCCCTCCCTCCCTCCCACCAGGGCTGGAACAGAGTGTTACCTTCCCCTCTATCCTTTATATCCCTGCTATCCCTCCTACCGCCTATCCCTCCCTCCCTTCCACTAGGGCTGGAACAGAGTGTTACCTTCCCCTCTATCCTTCCTATCCCTCCTATCCCTCCTATCGCCTATCCCTCCCTCCCTTCCACCAGGTCTGGAACAGAGTGTTACCTTCCCCTCTATCCCTCCTATCCCTCCTATCCCTCCTACCGCCTATCCCTCCCTCCCTCCCACCAGGGCTGCAACAGAGTGTAACCTTCCCCTCTATCCTTCCTATCCCTCCTATCGCCTATCCCTCCCTCCCTCCCACCAGGGCTAGAACAAAGTGTTACCTTCCCCTCTATCCTTCCTATCCCTCCTATCCCTCCTACCACCTATCCCTCCCTCCCTTCCTCCCACCAGGGCTGGAACAGAGTGTTACCTTCCCCTCTATCCTTCCTATCCCTCCTATCCCTCCTATCCCTTCTATCCCTCCTATCCCTCCTATCCCTCCTATCCCTCCTACCGCCTATCCCTCCCTCCCACCAGGGCTAGAACAGAGTGTTACCTTCTCCTCTATCCTTCCTATCCCTCCTATCCCTCCTACCGCCTATCCCTCCCTCCCTCCCTCCCTCCCTCCCACCAGGGCTGGAACAGAGTGTTACCTTCCCCTCTATCCTTCCTATACCTCCTATCCCTCCTACTGCCTATCCCTCCTACTGCCTATCCCTTCTACCGGCTATCCCTCCCTCCCTCCCATCAGGGCTGGAACAGAGTGTTACCTTCCCCTCTATCCTTCCTATCCCTCCTATCCCTCCTATCCCTCCAACTGCCTATCCCTCCCTCCCTCCCGGGCTGGAACAGAGTGTTACCTTCCCCTCTATCCTTCCTATCCCTCCTATCCCTCCTACCGCCTATCCCTCCCTCTCTCCCACCAGGGCTGCAACAGAGTGTTACCTTTCCCTCTATCCTTCCTATCCCTCCTATCCATCCTACCACCTATCCCTCCCTCCCTCCCTCCCACCAGGCTGGAACAGAGTGTTACCTTCCCCTCTATACTTCTTATCCCTCCTATCCCTCCTACCGCCTATCCCTCCCTCCCTCCCACCAGGGCTGGAACAGAGTGTTACCTTCCCCTCTATCCTTCCTATCCCTCCTACCGCCTATCCCTCCTACCGCCTATCCCTCCCTCCCTCCCACCAGGGCTGGAACAGAGTGTTACCTTCCCCTCTATCCTTCCTATCCCTCCTATCCCTCTTACCGCGTATCCCTCCCTCCCTCCCACCAGGGCTGGAACAGACTGTTACTTTCCCCTCTATCCTTCCTATCCCTCCTACCGCCTATCCCTCCTACCGCCTATCCCTCCCTCCCTCCCACCAGGGCTGGAACAGAGTATTACATTCCCCTCTATCCTTCCTATCCCTCCTACCGCCTATCACTCCCTCCCTCCCACCAGGGCTGGAACAGAGTGTTACCTTCCCCTCTATCCTTCTTATCCCTCCTATCCCCCTATCTCTCCTACTGCCTATCCCTCCCTCTCTCCCACCAGGGCTGGAACAGAGTGTTACCTTCCCCTCTATGCTTCCTATCCCTCCTACCGCCTATCCCTCCTATTGCCTATCCCTCCCTCCCTCCCACCAGGGCTGAACAGAGTATGACCTTCCCCTCTAGCCTTCCTATCCCTCCTATCCCTCCTACCGCCTATCCCTCCCTCCCTCCCACCAGGGCTGGAACAGAGTGTTACCTTCCCCTCTATCCTTCCTATCCCTCCTATCCCTCCTATCCCTCCTACCACCTATACCTCCCTCCCACCAGGGCTGGAACAGAGTGTTACCTTCCCCTCTATCCTTGCTATCCCTCCTAACCATCCTACCGCCTATCCCTCCTACCATCTATTCCTCCCTCCCTCCCACCTGGGCTGGAACAGAGTGTTACCTTCCCCTCTATCCTTCCTATCCCTCCTATCCCTCCTATCCCTCCTACCGCCTATACCTCCCTCCCACCAGGGCTGGAACAGAGTGTTACCTTCCCCTCTATCCTTGCTATCCCTCCTATCCTTCCTACCACCTATCCCTCACTCTCTCCCTCCCACCAGGGCTGGAACAGAGTGTTACCTTCCCCTCAATCCTTCCTATCCCTCCTATCCCTCCCACCGCCTATACCTCCCTCCCTCCCACCAGGGCTGGAACAGAGTGTTACCTTCCCCTCTATCCTTCCTATCCCTCCTACCGCCTATCTCTCCCTCCCTCCTACCAGGGCTGGAACAGAGCGTTACCTTCCCCTCTATCCCTCCTATCCCTCCTATCCCTCCTATCCCTCCTACCACCTATCCCTCCCTCCCTCCCACCAGGGCTGGAAAAGAGTGTTACCTTCCCCTCTATCCTTCCTATCCTTCCTATCCTTCCTATCCTTCCTATCCCTCCTATCCCTCCTATCCCTCCTATCCCTCCTATCCCTCCTATCCCTCCTACCGCCTATCCCTCCCTCCCTCCCACCAGGGCTAGAACAGAGTGTTACCTTCTCCTCTATCCTTCCTATCCCTCCTACCGCCTATCCCTCCCTCCCACCAGGGCTGGAAAAGAGTGTTACCTTTCCCTCTATCCCTCCTATCCCTCCTACCGCCTATCCCTCCCTCCCTCCCACCAGGGCTGGAACAAAGTGTTACCTTTCCCTCTATCCTTCCTATGCCTCCTACCGCCTATCCCTCCCTCCCACCAGGGCTGGAACAGAGTGTTACCTTCCCCTCTATCCTTCCTATCCCTCCTATCCCTCCTACCGCCTATCCCTCCTACCGCCTATCCCTCCCTCCCTCCCTCCCTCCCACCAGGGCTGGAACAGAGTGTTACCTTCCCCTCTATCCTTCCTATACCTCCTATCCCTCCTACTGCCTATCCCTCCTACTGCCTATCCCTTCTACCGCCTATCCCTCCCTCCCTCCCACCAGGGCTGGAACAGAGTGTTACCTTCCCCTCAATCCTTCCTATCCCTCGTATCACTCCTACTGCCTATCCCTCACTCCCTCCCACCAGGGCTGGAACAGAGTGTTACCTTCCCCTCTATACTTCTTATCCCTCCTATCCCTCCTACCGCCTATCCCTCCCTCCCTCCCACCAGGGCTGGAACAGAGTGTTACCTTCCCCTCTATCCTTCCTATCCTTCCTATCCCTCCTACCGCCTATCCCTCCTACCGCCTATCCCTCCCTCCCTCCCACCAGGGCTGGAACAGAGTGTTACCTTCCCCTCTATCCTTCCTATCCCTCCTATCCCTCTTACCGCCTATCCCTCCCTCGCTCCCACCAGGGCTGGAACAGAGTGTTACCTTCCCCTCTATGCTTCTTATCCCTCCTACCGCCTATCCCTCCTATCGCCTATCCCTCCCTCCCACCAGGGCTGAAACAGAGTATGACCTTCCCCTCTATCCTTCCTATCCCTCCTATCCCTCCTACCGCCTATCCCTCCCTCCCTCCCACCAGGGCTGGAACAGAGTATTACCTTCCCCTCTATCCTTCCTATCCCTCCTATCCCTCCTATCCCTCCTACCGCCTATACCTCCCTCCCACCAGGGCTGGAACAGAGTGTTACCTTCCCCTCTATCCTTGCTATCCCTCGTATCCATCCTACCGCCTATCCCTCCTACCGCCTATTCCTCCCTCCCTCCTGGGCTGGAACAGAGTGTTACCTTCCCCTCTATCCTTGCTATCCCTCCAATCCTTCCTACCACCTATCCCTCACTCTCTCCCTCCCACCAGGGCTGGAACAGAGTGTTACATTCCCCTCAATCCTTCCTATCCCTCCTATCCCTCCCACCGCCTATACCTCCCTCCCTCCCACCAGGGCTGGAACAGAGTGTTACCTTCCCCTCTATCCTTCCTATCCCTCCTACCGCCTATCTCTCCCTCCCTCCTACCAGGGCTGGAACAGAGTGTTACCTTTCCCTCTATCCTTCCTATCCCTCCTACCGCCTATCCCTAACTCCCTCCCACCTGAGCTGGAACAGTGTGTTACCTTCCCCTCTATCCTTCCTATCCCTCCTATCCCTCCTACCGCCTATCCCTCCCTCCCTCCCTCCCACCTGGGCTGTAACAGAGTGTTACCTTCCCCTCTATCCTTCCTATCCCTCCTATCGCCTATCCCTCCCTCCCTCCCACCAGGGCTGAAACGGAGTGTTACCTTTCCCTCTATCCTTCCTATCCCTCCTATCGCCTATCCCTCCTACCGCCTATCCCTCCCTCCCTCCCACCTGGGCTGGAACAGTGTGTTACCTACTCCTCTATCCTTCCTATCCCTCCTATCCCTCCTACCACCTATCCCTCCCTCCCTCCCACCAGGGCTGGAACAGAGTGTGACCTTCCCCTCTATCCTTCCTATCCATACTATCCCTCCCTCCCACCTGGGCTGGAACAGAGTGTTACCTTCCCCTCTATCCTTCCTATCCCTCCTACCGCCTATCCCTCCTACCGCCTATCCCTCTCTCCCTCCCACCAGGGCTGGAACAGTGTTACCTTCCCCTCTATCCTTCCTATCCCTCCTATCCCTCCTACCGCCTATCCCTCTTATCGCCTATCCCTCCCTCCCTCCCACCTGGGCTGGAACAGAGTGTTACCTTCCCCTCTATACTTCTTATCCCTCCTATCCCTCCTACCGCCTATCCCTCCCTCCCTCCCACCAGGGCTGGAACAGAGTGTTACCTTCCCCTCTATCCTTCCTATCCCTCCTATCCCACCTACCGCCTATCCCTCCTACTGCCTATCCCTCCCTCCCTCCCACCAGGGCTGGAACAGAGTGTTACCTTCCCCTCTATCCTTCCTATCCCTCCTATCCCTCTTACCGCCTATTCCTCCCTCCCACCAGGGCTGGAACAGAATAATATTTTCCCTCTATCCTTACTATCCCTCCTACCGCCTATCCCTCCTACCACCTATCCCTAACTCCCTCCCACCTGGGCTGGAACAGAGTGTTACCTTCCCCTCAATCCTTCCAATCCCTCCTATCACTCCTACCGCCTATACCTCCCTCCCTCCCACCAGGGCTGGAACAGTGTGTTACCTTCCCCTCTATCCTTCCTATCCCTCCTATCCCTCCTACCGCCTATACCTCCCTCCCTCCCACCAGGGCTGGAACAGTGTTACCTTCCCCTCTATCCTTCCTATCCCTCCTATCCCTCCTACCGCCTATCCCTCCTACCGCCTATCCCTCCCTCCCTCCCACCAGGGCTGGAACAGAGTGTTACCTTCCCCTCTATCCTTCCTATCCCTCCTATCCCTCCTATCGCCTATCCCTCCCTCCCACCAGGGCTGGAACAGAGTGTTACCTTCCCTCTTATCCCTCCTATCCCCCTAACGCCTATCCCTCCCTCCCTCCCTCCCACTAAGGCTGGAACAGAGTGTTACCTTCCCCTCTATCCTTCCTATCCTTCCTATCCTTCCTATCCCTCCTATCCCTCCTATCCCTCCTACCGCCTATCCCTCCCTTACTCCCACCTGGGCTGGAACAGAGTGTTACCTTCCCCTCTATCCTTCCTATCCCTCCTACCAACTATTCCTCCCTCCCTCCTACCAGGGCTGGAACAGAGTGTTACCTTCCCCTCTATCCCTCCTATCCCTCCTACCGCCTATCCCTCCCTCCCTCCCGCCAGGGCTGGAACAGAGTGTTACCTTCCCCTCTATCCTTCCTATCCCTCCTATCCCTCTTACCACCTATCCCTCCCTCCCACCAGGGCTGGAACAGAGTATTAACTTCCCCTCTATCCTTCCTATCCCTCCTACTGCCTATCCCTCCCTCCCTCCCACCAGGGCTGGAACAGAGTGTTACCTTCCCCTCTATCCTTCCTATCCCTCCTACCAACTATCCCTCCCTCCCTCCCACCAGGGCTGGAACATAGTGTTATCTTCCCCTCTATACTTCCTATCCCTCCTACCGCCTATCCCTCCCTCCCTCCCACGAGGGCTGGAACAGAGTGTTACCTTCCCCTCTATCCTTCCTATCCCTCCTACCCCTCCTACCACCTATCCCTCCCTCCCACCAGGGCTGGAACATAGTGTTACCTTCCCCTCTATCCTTCCTATCCCTCCTATCCCTCCTAACGCCTATCCCTCCCTCTCTCCCACCGGACTGGAACAGAGTGTTTCCTCCCCCTCTATCGCTCCTATCCCTCCTATATTTCCTATCCCTCCTATCCCTCCTATCCCACCTACCACCTATCCCTCCCACCCTCCCACCAGGGCTGGAACAGAGTGTTACCTTCCCCTCTATCCTTCCTATCCTTCCTATCCCCCCCTCCCCCCAGGGCTGGAATAGAGTGTTACCTTCCCCTCTATCCTTCCTATCCCTCCTATCCCTCCTACCGCCTATCCCTCCCTCTCTCCCACCAGGGCTGCAACAGAGTGTTACCTTCCCCTCTATCCTTCCTATCCCCCATCCCACCTACCGCCTATCCCTCCCTCCCTCCCACCAGGGCTGGAACAGAGTGTTACCTTCCCCTCTATCCTTCCTATCCCTCCTATTCCTCCTACCACCTATCCCTCCCTCCCACCAGGGCTGGAATAGAGTGTTACCTTACCCTCTATCCTTCCTATCCCTCCTATCCCTCCCTCCCTCCCTCCCACCAGGGCTGGAACAGAGTGTTACCTTCCCCTCTATTCTTCCTATGCCTCCTATCCCTCCTACTGCCTATCCCTCCCTCCCACCAGGGCTAGAACAGAATGTTACCTTCCCTTTATCCTTCCTATCCCTCCTACCGCCTATCCCTCCCTCTCTCTCACAAGGGCTAGAACAGAGTGTTAACTTCCCCTCTATCCTTCCTATCCCCCTCCCTCCTACCGCCTATCCCTCCCTCCCTCCCACCAGGGCTGGAACAGAGTGTTAACTTCCCCTCTATCCTTCCTATCCCTCCTATCCCTCCTACCGCCTATCCCTCCCACCAGGGCTGGAACAGAGTGTTACCTTCCCCTCTATCCTTCCTATCCCTCCTATCCCCCCTAACGCCTATCCCTCCCTCCCTCCCTCCCTCCCACCAGGGCTGGAACAGAGTATTAACTTCCCCTCTATCCTTCCTATCCCTCCTACTGCCTATCCCTCCCTCCCTCCCACCAGGGCTGGAACAGAGTGTTACCTTCCCCTCTATCTTTCCTATCCCTCTTATCCCTCCTACCAACTATTCATCCCTCCCTCCCACAGGGCTGGAACAGAGTGTTACCTTCCCCTCTATCCCTCCTATCCCTCCTACCGCCTATCCCTCCCTCCCGCCAGGGCTGGAACAGAGTGTTACCTTCCCCTCTATCCTTCCTATCCCTCCTATCCCTCCTACCGCCTATCCCTCCCTCCCTTCCACCAGGGCTGGAACAGAGTGTTACCTTCCCCTCTATCCCTCCTATCCCTCCTACCGCCTATCCCTCCCTCCCGCCAGGGCTGGAACAGAGTGTTACCTTCCCCTCTATCCTTCCTATCCCTCCTATCACTCCTATCCCTCCTACCGCCTATCCCTCCCTCCCTCCCACCAGGGCTGGAACAGAGTGTTACCTTCCCCTCTATCCTTCCTATCCCTCCTATCCCTCCTACCGCCTATCCCTCCCTCCCTTCCACTAGGGCTGGATCAGAGTGTTACCTTCCCCTCTATCCTTCCTATCCCTCCTATCGCCTATCCCTCCCTCCCTTCCACCAGGGCTGGAACAGAGTGTTACCTTCCCCTCTATCCCTCCTATCCCTCCTACCGCCTATCCCTCCCTCCAGGGCTGCAACAGAGTGTTACCTTCCCCTCTATCCTTCCTATCCCTCCTATCCCTCCTATCCCTCCTATCCCTCCTATCCCTCCTACCGCCTATCCCTCCCTCCCTCCCACCAGGGCTGCAACAGAGTGTTACCTTTCCCTCTATCCTTCCTATCCCTCCTATACGTCCTATCACCTATCCCTCCCTCCCTCCCGGGCTGGAACAGAGTGTTACCTTCCCCTCTATCCTTCCTATCCCTCCTATCCCTCCTATCCCTCCTACCGCCTATCCCTCCCTCCCTCCCTCCCACCAGGGCTAGAACAGAGTGTTACCTTCTCCTCTATCCTTCCTATCCCTCCTACCGCCTATACCTCCCTCCCTCCCACCAGGGCTGGAAAAGAGTGTTACCTTCCCCTCTATCCTTCCTATCCCTCCTATCTCTCCTACCGCCTATCCCTCCCTCCCTCCCACCAGGGCTGGAACAGAGTGTTACCTTCCCCTCTATCCTTCCTATCCCTCCTATCCCTCCTACTGCCTATCCCTCCCTCCCTCCCTCCCACCAGGGCTGGAACAGAGTGTTACCTTCCCCCCTATCCTTCCTATCCCCCCTTCCCTCCTGCCGCCTATCCCTCCCTCCCTCCCACCAAGGCTAGAACAGAGTGTTACCTTCCCCTCTATCCATCCTATCCCCCCTTCCCTCCTGCCGCCTATCCCTCCCTCCCTCCCACCAAGGCTAGAACAGAGTGTTACCTTCCCCTCTATCCATCCTATCCCTCCTACTGCCTATCCCTCACTCCCTCCCACCAGGGCTGGAACAGTGTTACCTTCCCTTCTATCCTTCCTATCCCCCATCTCTCCTACCTCCTATCCCTCCCCCCTCCCTCCCACCCACCAGGGCTGGAACAGAGTATTACCTTCCCCTCTATCCTTCCTATCCCTCCTATCCCTCCTATCGCCTATCCCTCCCTCCCTCCCACCAGGGCTGGAACAGAGTGTTACCTTCCCCTCTATCCTTCCTATCCCTCCTACCGCCTATCCCTCCCTCCCTCCCTCCCACCAGGGCTGGAACAGAGTATTAACTTCCCCTCTATCCTTCCTATCCCTCCTACTGCCTATCCCTCCCTCCCACCAGGGCTGGAACATAGTGTTACCTTCCCCTCTATCCCTCCTATCCCTCCTACCGCCTATCCCTCCCTCCCGCCAGGGCTGGAACAGAGTGTTACCTTCCCCTCTATCCTTCCTATCCCTCCTATCACTCCTATCCCTCCTACCGCCTATCCCTCCCTCCCTCCCACCAGGGCTGGAACAGAGTGTTACCTTCCCCTCTATCCTTCCTATCCCTCCTATCCCTCCTACCGCCTATCCCTCCCTCCCTTCCACTAGGGCTGGAACAGAGTGTTACCTTCCCCTCTATCCTTCCTATCCTTCCTATCCCTCCTACCGCCTATCCCTCCCTCCCTTCCACCAGGGCTGGAACAGAGTGTTACCTTCCCCTCTATCCCTCCTATCCCTCCTACCGCCTATCCCTCCCTCCAGGGCTGCAACAGAGTGTTACCTTCCCCTCTATTCTTCCTATCCTTCCTATCCCTCCTATCCCTCCTATCCCTCCTATCCCTCCTATCCCTCCTATCCCTCCTATCCCTCCTATCCCTCCTATCCCTCCTATCCCTCCTACCGCCTATCCCTCCCTCCCTCCCACCAGGGCTGCAACAGAGTGTTACCTTTCCCTCTATCCTTCCTATCCCTCCTATACGTCCTATCACCTATCCCTCCCTCCCGGGCTGGAACAGAGTGTTACCTTCCCCTCTATCCTTCCTATCCCTCCTATCCCTCCTATCCCTCCTACCGCCTATCCCTCCCTCCCTCCCACCAGGGCTAGAACAGAGTGTTACCTTCTCCTCTATCCTTCCTATCCCTCCTACCGCCTATCCCTCCCTCCCTCCCACCAGGGCTGGAAAAGAGTGTTACCTTCCCCTCTATCCTTCCTATCCCTCCTATCTCTCCTACCGCCTATCCCTCCCTCCCTCCCACCAGGGCTGGAACAGAGTGTTACCTTCCCCTCTATCCTTCCTATCCCTCCTATCCCTCCTACTGCCTATCCCTCCCTCCCTCCCTCCCACCAGGGCTGGAACAGAGTGTTACCTTCCCCCCTATCCTTCCTATCCATCCTATCCCTCCTACCACCTATCCCTCCCTCCCTCCCACCAGGGCTGGAACAGAGTGTTACCTTCCCCTCTATCCTTCCTATCCCCCCATCCCTCCTACCGCCTATCCCTCCCTCCCTCCCACCAAGGCTAGAACAGAGTGTTACCTTCCCCTCTATCCATCCTATCCCTCCTACTGCCTATCCCTCACTCCCTCCCACCAGGGCTGGAACAGTGTTACCTTCCCTTCTATCCTTCCTATCCCCATCTCTCCTACCGCCTATCCCTCCCTCCCACCCACCAGGGCTGGAACAGAGTATTACCTTCCCCTCTATCCTTCCTATCCCTCCTATCCCTCCTATCGCCTATCCCTCCCTCCCTCCCACCAGGGCTGGAACAGAGTGTTACCTTCCCCTCTATCCTTCCTATCCCTCCTACCGCCTATCCCTCCCTCCCACCAGGGCTGGAACAGAGTATTAACTTCCCCTCTATCCTTCCTATCCCTCCTACTGCCTATCCCTCCCTCCCTCCCTCCCACCAGGGCTGGAACAGAGTGTTACCTTCCCCTCTATCTTTCCTATCCCTCTTATCCCTCCTACCAACTATTCATCCCTCCCTCCCACAGGGCTGGAACAGAGTGTTACCTTCCCCTCTATCCCTCCTATCCCTCCTACCGCCTATCCCTCCCTCCCTCCCGCCAGGGCTGGAACAGAGTGTTACCTTCCCCTCTATCCTTCCTATCCCTCCTATCACTCCTATCCCTCCTACCGCCTATCCCTCCCTCCCTCCCACCAGGGCTGGAACAGAGTGTTACCTTCCCCTCTATCCTTCCTATCCCTCCTATCCCTCCTACCGCCTATCCCTCCCTCCCTTCCACTAGGGCTGGAAAAGAGTGTTACCTTCCCCTCTATCCTTCCTATCCCTCCTATCCCTCCTACCGCCTATCCCTCCCTCCCTTCCACCAGGGCTGGAACAGAGTGTTACCTTCCCCTCTATCCCTCCTATCCCTCCTACCGCCTATCCCTCCCTCCAGGGCTGCAACAGAGTGTTACCTTCCCCTCTATCCTTCCTATCCTTCCTATCCCTCCTATCCCTCCTATCCCTCCTATCCCTCCTATCCCTCCTATCCCTCCTACCGCCTATCCCTCCCTCCCTCCCACCAGGGCTGCAACAGAGTGTTACCTTTCCCTCTATCCTTCCTATCCCTCCTATCCGTCCTATCACCTATCCCTCCCTCCCTCCCGGGCTGGAACAGAGTGTTACCTTCCCCTCTATCCTTCCTATCCCTCCTATCCCTCCTACCGCCTATCCCTCCCTCCCTCCCACCAGGGCTGGAACAGAGTGTTACCTTCCCCTCTATCCTTCCTATCCCTCCTATCCCTCCTATCGCCTATCCCTCCCTCCCACCAGGGCTGGAACAGAGTGTTACCTTCCCTCTTATCCCTCCTATCCCCCTAACGCCTATCCCTCCCTCCCTCCCTCCCTCCCACTAGGGCTGGAACAGAGTGTTACCTTCCCCTCTATCCTTCCTATCCTTCCTATCCTTCCTATCCTTCCTATCCCTCCTGTCCCTCCTATCCCTCCTATCCCTCCTACCGCCTATCCCTCCCTTACTCCCACCTGGGCTGGAACAGAGTGTTACCTTCCCCTCTATCCTTCCTATCCCTCCTATCCCTCCTACCAACTATTCCTCCCTCCCTCCTACCAGGGCTGGAACAGAGTGTTACCTTCCCCTCTATCCCTCCTATTCCTCCTACCGCCTATCCCTCCCTCCCTCCCGCCAGGGCTGGAACAGAGTGTTACCTTCCCCTCTATCCTTCCTATCCCTCCTATCCCTCCTACCACCTATCCCTCCCTCCCTCCCTCCCACCAGGGCTGGAACAGAGTGTTACCTTCCCCTCTATCCTTCCTATCCCTCCTACCAACTATCCCTCCCTCCCTCCCACCAGGGCTGGAACATAGTGTTACCTTCCCCTCTATACTTCCTATCCCTCCTACCGCCTATCCCTCCCTCCCACGAGGGCTGGAACAGAGTGTTACCTTCCCCTCTATCCTTCCTATCCCTCCTATCCCTCCTACCCCTCCTACCACCTATCCCTCCCTCCCACCAGGGCTGGAACATAGTGTTACCTTCCCCTCTATCCTTCCTATCCCTCCTATCCCTCCTAACGCCTATCCCTCCCTCTCTCCCACCGGACTGGAACAGAGTGTTTCCTCCCCCTCTATCGCTCCTATCCCTCCTATATTTCCTATCCCTCCTATCCCTCCTATCCCACCTACCACCTATCCCTCCCACCCTCCCACCAGGGCTGGAACAGAGTGTTACCTTCCCCTCTATCCTTCCTATCCTTCCTATCCCCCCATCCCTCCTACTGCCTATCACTCCCTCCCCCCAGGGCTGGAATAGAGTGTTACCTTCCCCTCTATCCTTCCTATCCCTCCTATCCCTCCTACCGCCTATCCCTCCCTCTCTCCCACCAGGGCTGCAACAGAGTGTTACCTTCCCCTCTATCCTTCCTATCCCCCATCCCACCTACCGCCTATCCCTCCCTCCCTCCCACCAGGGCTGGAACAGAGTGTTACCTTCCCCTCTATCCTTCATATCCCTCCTATTCCTCCTACCACCTATCCCTCCCTCCCACCAGGGCTGGAATAGAGTGTTACCTTACCCTCTATCCTTCCTATCCCTCCTATCCCTCCCTCCCTCCCACCAGGGCTGGAACAGAGTGTTACCTTCCCCTCTATTCTTCCTATGCCTCCTATCCCTCCTACTGCCTATCCCTCCCTCCCACCAGGGCTAGAACAGAATGTTACCTTCCCCTTTATCCTTCCTATCCCTCCTACCGCCTATCCCTCCCTCCCTCCCACAAGGGCTAGAACAGAGTGTTAACTTCCCCTCTATCCTTCCTATCCCCCCTCCCTCCTACCGCCTATCCCTCCCTCCCTCCCACCAGGGCTGGAACAGAGTGTTAACTTCCCCTCTATCCTTCCTATCCCTCCTACCGCCTATCCCTCCCACCAGGGCTGGAACAGAGTGTTACCTTCCCCTCTATCCTTCCTATCCCTCCTATCCCCCCTAACGCCTATCCCTCCCTCCCTCCCTCCCTCCCTCCCGGGCTGGAACAGAGTATTAACTTCCCCTCTATCCTTCCTATCCCTCCTACTGCCTATCCCTCCCTCCCTCCCAGCAGGGCTGGAACAGAGTGTTACCTTCACCTCTATCTTTCCTATCCCTCTTATCCCTCCTACCAACTATTCATCCCTCCCTCCCACAGGGCTGGAACAGAGTGTTACCTTCCCCTCTATCCCTCCTATCCCTCCTACCGCCTATCCCTCCCTCCCTCCCGCCAGGGCTGGAACAGAGTGTTACCTTCCCCTCTATCCTTCCTATCCCTCCTATCACTCCTATCCCTCCTACCGCCTATCCCTCCCTCCCTCCCACCAGGGCTGGAACAGAGTGTTACCTTCCCCTCTATCCTTCCTATCCCTCCTATCCCTCCTATCCCTCCTATCCCTCCTACCGCCTATCCCTCCCTCCCTTCCACTAGGGCTGGAACAGAGTGTTACCTTCCCCTCTATCCTTCCTATCCCTCCTATCCCTCCTACCGCCTATCCCTCCCTCCCTTCCACCAGGGCTGGAACAGAGTGTTACCTTCCCCTCTATCCCTCCTATCCCTCCTACCGCCTATCCCTCCCTCCAGGGCTGCAACAGAGTGTTACCTTCCCCTCTATCCTTCCTATCCTTCCTATCCTTCCTATCCTTCCTATCCCTCCTATCCCTCCTATCCCTCCTATCCCTCCTATCCCTCCTATCCCTCCTACCGCCTATCCCTCCCTCCCTCCCGGGCTGGAACAGAGTGTTACCTTCCCCTCTATCCTTCCTATCCTTCCTATCCCCCATCTCTCCTACCGCCTATCCCTCCCTCCCACCCACCAGGGTTGGAACAGAGTATTACCTTCCCCTCTATCCTTCCTATCCCTCCTATCCCTCCTATCGCCTATCCCTCCCTCCCTCCCACCAGGGCTGCAACAGAGTGTTACCTTCCCCTCTATCCTTCCTATCCCCCCATCCCTCCTACCGCCTATCCCTCCCTCCATCCCACCAGGGCTGGAACAGTGTTACCTTCCCCTCAATCCTTCCTATCCCTCCTACCGCCTATCCCTCCCTCCCTCTCACCAGGGCTGGAACAGAGTGTTACCTTCCCCTCTATCCTTCCTATCCTTCCTATCCCTCCTACCGCCTATCCCTCCCTCCCTCCAGGGCTAGAACAGAGTGTTACCTTTTCCTCTATCCTTCCTATCCCTGCTATCCCTCCTACCACCTTTCCCTCCCTCCCTCCCACCGGGGCTGGAACAGAGTGTTACCTTCCCCTCTATCCTTCCTATCCCTCCTACCACCTATCCCTCCCTCCCTCCCACCGGGGCTGGAACAGTGTTACCTTCCCCTCTATCCCTCCTATCCCTCCTACCGCCTATCCCTCCCTCCCTCCCACCAGGGCTAGAACAGAGTGTTACCTTCTCCTCTATCCTTCCTATCCCTCCTACCGCCTATCCCTCCCTCCGTCCCACCAGGGCTGGAAAAGAGTGTTACCTTCCCCTCTATCCTTCCTATCCCTCCTATCTCTCCTACTGCCTATCCCTCCCTCCCTCCCACCAGGGCTGGAACAGAGTGTTACCTTCCCCTCTATCCTTCCTATCCCTCCTATCCCTCCTACTGCCTATCCCTCCCTCCCTCCCTCCCACCAGGGCTGGAACAGAGTGTTACCTTCCCCTCTATCCTTCCTATCCCTCCTATCCTTCCTATCCCTCATCCCTCCTACCGCCTATCCCTCCCTCCCACCAGGGCTGGAACAGAGTGTTACCTTCCCCTCTATCATTCCTATCCCTCCTATCTCTCCTACCGCCTATCCCTCCCTCCCTCCTACCAGGGCTGGAACAGAGTGTTATCTTTCCCTCTATCCTTCCTATCCCTCCTATCCCTCCTATCCCTCCTATCCCTCCTATCCCTCCTATCCCTCCTATCCATCCTACCACCTATCCCTCCCTCCCTCCCACCAGGGCTGGAACAGAGTGTTAACTTCCCCTCTATCCTTCCTATCCCTCCTATCCCTCCTACCGCCTATCCCTCCCTCTCTCCCACCAGGGCTGCAACAGAGTGTTACCTTCCCCTCTATCCTTCCTATCCCCCATCCCTCCTACCGCCTATCCCTCCCTCCCACCAGGGCTGGAACAGAGTGTTACCTTCCCCTCTATCCTTCCTATCCCTCCTATCCCTCCTACCACCTATCCCTCCCTCCCTTCCACTAGGGCTGGAACAGAGTGTTACCTTCCCCTCTATCCTTCCTATCCCTCCTATCGCCTATCCCTCCCTCCCTTCCACCAGGGCTGGAACAGAGTGTTACCTTCCCCTCTATCCCTCCTATCCCTCCTACCACCTATCCCTCCCTCCCTCCAGGGCTGCAACAGAGTGTTACCTTCCCCTCTATCCTTCCTATCCCTCCTATCCCTCCTATCCCTCCTACCGCCTATCCCTCCCTCCCTCCCACCAGGGCTGGAACAGAGTGTTACCTTTCCCTCTATCCTTCCTATCCCTCCTATCCGTCCTATCACCTATCCCTCCCTCCCTCCCGGGCTGGAACAGAGTGTTACCTTCCCCTCTATCCTTCCTATCCCTCCTATCCCTCCTATCCCTCCTATCCCTCCTATCCCTCCTACCGCCTATCCCTCCCTCCCTCCCACCAGGGCTAGAACAGAGTGTTACCTTCTCCTCTATCCTTCCTATCCCTCCTACCGCCTATCCCTCCCTCCCTCCCACCAGGGCTGGAAAAGAGTGTTACCTTCCCCTCTATCCTTCCTATCCCTCCTATCTCTCCTACCTCCTATCCCTCCCTCCCTCCCACCAGGGCTGGAACAGAGTGTTACCTTCCCCTCTATCCTTCCTATCCCTCCTATCCCTCCTACTGCCTATCCCTCCCTCCCTCCCTCCCACCAGGGCTGGAACAGAGTGTTACCTTCCCCCCTATCCTTCCTATCCATCCTATCCCTCCTACCACCTATCCCTCCCTCCCTCCCACCAGGGCTGGAACAGAGTGTTACCTTCCCCTCTATCCTTCCTATCCCCTCATCCCTCCTACCGCCTATCCCTCCCTCCCTCCCTCCCACCAAGGCTAGAACAGAGTGTTACCTTCCCCTCTATCCTTCCTATCCCTCCTATCCCTCCTACTGCCTATCCCTCCCTCCCTCCCTCCCACCAGGGCTAGAACAGAGTGTTACCTTCCCCTCTATCCATCCTATCCCTCCTACTGCCTATCCCTCACTCCCTCCCACCAGGGCTGGAACAGTGTTACCTTCCCCTCTAGCCTTCCTATCCTTCCTATCCCCCATCTCTCCTACCGCCTATCCCTCCCTCCCACCCACCAGGGCTAGAACAGAGTGTTACCTTTTCCTCTATCCTTCCTATCCCTCCTACCACCTATTCCTCCCTCCCTCCCACCGGGGCTGGAACAGAGTGTTACCTTCCCCTCTATCCTTCCTATCTCCCATCCCTCCTACCGCCTATCCCTCCCTCCCTCCCACCAAGGCTAGAACAGAGTGTTACCTTCCCCTCTATCCATCCTATCTCCCATCCCTCCTACTGCCTATCCCTCCCTCCCACCAGGGCTGGAACAGTGTGTTACCTTCCCCTCTATCCTTCCTATCCTTCCTATCCCCACATCTCTCCTACCGCCTATCCCTCCCTCCCACCCACCAGGGTTGGAACAGAGTATTACCTTCCCCTCTATCCTTCCTATCCCTCCTATCCCTCCTATCGCCTATCCCTCCCTCCCTCCCACCAGGGCTGCAACAGAGTGTTACCTTCCCCTCTATCCTTCCTATCCCCCCATCCCTCCTACCGCCTATCCCTCCCTCCATCCCACCAGGGCTGGAACAGAGTGTTACCTTCCCCTCAATCCTTCCTATCCCTCCTACCGCCTATCCCTCCCTCCCTCTCACCAGGGCTGGAACAGAGTGTTACCTTCCCCTCTATCCTTCCTATCCTTCCTATCCCTCCTACCGCCTATCCCTCCCGCCCTCCCACCAGGGCTAGAACAGAGTGTTACCTTTTCCTCTATCCTTCCTATCCCTGCTATCCCTCCTACCACCTATTCCTCCCTCCCTCCCACCGGGGCTGGAACAGAGTGTTACCTTCCCCTCTATCCTTCCTATCCCTCCCTCCCTCCCACCAGGGCTGGAACAGAGTGTTACCTTCCCCTCTATCATTCCTATCCCTCCTATCTCTCCTACCGCCTATCCCTCCCTCCCTCCTACCAGGGCTGGAACAGAGTGTTACCTTCCCCTCTATCCTTCCTATCCTTCCTATCCCCCATCCCTCCTACTGCCTATCCCTCCCTCCCCCCAGGGCTGGAATAGTGTTACCTTCCCCTCTATCCTTCCTATCCTTCCTATCCCTCCTACCGCCTATCCCTCCCTCCCTCCCACCAGGGCTAGAACAGAGTGTTACCTTTTCCTCTATCCTTCCTATCTCTCCTACCACCTATCCCTCCCTCCCTCCCACCGGGGCTGGAACAGAGTGTTACCTTCCCCTCTATCCTTCCTATCCCTCCTACCGCCTATCCCTCCCTCCTACCAGGGCTGGAACAGAGTGTTACCTTCCCCTCTATCCTTCCTATCCTTCCTATCCCCCATCCCTCCTACTGCCTATCCCTCCCTCCCCCCAGGGCTGGAATAGAGTGTTACCTTCCCCTCTATCCTTCCTATCCCTCCTATCCCTCCTACCGCCTATCCCTCCCTCTCTCCCACCAGGGCTGCAACAGAGTGTTACCTTCCCCTCTATCCTTCCTATCCCCCATCCCTCCTACCGCCTATCCCGCCCTCCATCCCACCAGGGCTGGAACAGAGTGTTACCTTCCCCTCAATCCTTCCTATCCCTCCTACTGCCTATCCCTCCCTCCCTCCCACCAGGGCTGGAACAGAGTGTTACCTTCCCCTCTATCCTTCCTATCCTTCCTATCCCTCCTATCCCTCCTACCACCTATCCCTCCCTCCCTCCAGGGCTAGAACAGAGTGTTACCTTTTCCTCTATCCTTCCTATCCCTGCTATCCCTCCTACCACCTATCCCTCCCTCCCTCCCACCGGGGCTGGAACAGAGTGTTACCTTCCCCTCTATCCTTCCTACCGCCTATCCCTCCTACCGCCTATCCCTCCCTCCATCCCACCAGGGCTGGAACAGAGTGTTACCTTCCCCTCAATCCTTCCTATCCCTCCTACCGCCTATCCCTCCCTCCCTCTCACCAGGGCTGGAACAGAGTGTTACCTTCACCTCTATCCTTCCTATCCTTCCTATCCCTCCTATCCCTCCTACTGCCTATCCCTCCCTCCCACCAGGGCTAGAACAGAGTGTTACCTTTTCCTCTATCCTTCCTATCCCTGCTATCCCTCCTACCACCTATCCCTCCCTCCCACCGGGGCTGGAACAGAGTGTTACCTTCCCCTCTATCCTTCCTATCCCTCCTACCGCCTATCCCTCCCTCCCTCCCACCAGGGCTAGAACAGGGTGTTACCTTCCCCTCTATCCTTCCTATCCCTCATCCCTCCTACCGCCTATCCCTCCCTCCCTCCCACCAGGGCTGGAACAGAGTGTTACCTTCCCCTCTATCCTTCCTATCCTTCCTATCCCTCCTATCCCTCCTACCGCCTATCCCTCCCTCCCTCCCACCAGGGCTAGAACAGAGTGTTACCTTTTCCTCTATCCTTCCTATCCCTGCTATCCCTCCTACCGCCTATCCCTCCCTCCCTCCCACCAGGGCTAGAACAGAGTGTTATCTTTTCCTCTATCCTTCCTATCCCTGCTATCCCTCCTACCACCTATTCCTCCCTCCCTCCCACCGGGGCTGGAACAGAGTGTTACCTTCCCCTCTATCCTTCCTATCCCTCCTACCGCCTATCCCTCCCTCCCTCTCACCAGGGCTGGAACAGAGTGTTACCTTCCCCTCTATCCTTCCTATCCTTCCTATCCCTCCTATCCCTCCTACCGCCTATCCCTCCCTCCCTCCCACCAGGGCTAGAACAGAGTGTTACCTTTTCCTCTATCCTTCCTATCCCTGCTATCCCTCCTACCGCCTATCCCTCCCTCCCACCAGGGCTAGAACAGAGTGTTACCTTTTCCTCTATCCTTCCTATCCCTGCTATCCCTCCTACCACCTATTCCTCCCTCCCTCCCACTGGGGCTGGAACAGAGTGTTACCTTCCCCTCTATCCTTCCTATCCCTCCTACCGCCTATCCCTCCCTCCCTCCCACCAGGGCTAGAACAGGGTGTTACCTTCCCCTCTATCCTTCCTATCCCTCATCCCTCCTACCGCCTATCCCTCCCTCCCTCCCTCCCACCAGGGCTGGAACAGAGTGTTACCTTCCCCTCTATCATTCCTATCCCTCCTATCTCTCCTACCGCCTATCCCTCCCTCCCTCCTACCAGGGCTGGAACAGAGTGTTACCTTCCCCTCTATCCTTCCTATCCCTCCTACCGCCTATCCCTCCCTCCTACCAGGGCTGGAACAGAGTGTTACCTTCCCCTCTATCCTTCCTATCCTTCCTATCCCCCATCCCTCCTACTGCCTATCCCTCCCTCCCCCCAGGGCTGGAATAGAGTGTTACCTTCCCCTCTATCCTTCCTATCCCTCCTATCCCTCCTACTGCCTATCCCTCCCTCCCTCCCACCAGGGCTGGAACAGAGTGTTACCTTCCCCTCTATCCTTCCTATCCTTCCTATCCCTCCTATCCCTCCTACCACCTATCCCTCCCTCCCTCCAGGGCTAGAACAGAGTGTTACCTTTTCCTCTATCCTTCCTATCCCTGCTATCCCTCCTACCACCTATCCCTCCCTCCCTCCCACCGGGGCTGGAACAGAGTGTTACCTTTTCCTCTATCCTTCCTATCCCTGCTATCCCTCCTACCACCTATCCCTCCCTCCCTCCCACCGGGGCTGGAACAGAGTGTTACCTTCCCCTCTATCCTTCCTACCGCCTATCCCTCCTACCGCCTATCCCTCCCTCCATCCCACCAGGGCTGGAACAGAGTGTTACCTTCCCCTCAATCCTTCCTATCCCTCCTACCGCCTATCCCTCCCTCCCTCTCACCAGGGCTGGAACACAGTGTACCTTCCCCTCTATCCTTCCTATCCTTCCTATCCCTCCTATCCCTCCTACCGCCTATCCCTCCCTCCCTCCCACCGGGGTTGGAACAGAGTGTTACCTTCCCCTCTATCCTTCCTATCCCTCCTACCGCCTATCCCTCCCTCCCTCCCACCAGGGCTAGAACAGGGTGTTACCTTCCCCTCTATCCTTCCTATCCCTCATCCCTCCTACCGCCTATCCCTCCCTCCCTCCCACCAGGGCTGGAACAGAGTGTTACCTTCCCCTCTATCATTCCTATCCCTCCTATCTCTCCTACCGCCTATCCCTCCCTCCCTCCTACCAGGGCTGGAACAGAGTGTTACCTTCCCCTCTATCCTTCCTATCCTTCCTATCCCCCATCCCTCCTACTGCCTATCCCTCCCTCCCCCCATGGCTGGAATAGAGTGTTACCTTCCCCTCTATCCTTCCTATCCCTCCTATCCCTCCTACCCCTCCTATCCCTCCTATTGCCTATCCCTCCCTCTCTCCCACCAGGGCTGCAACAGAGTGTTACCTTCCCCTCTATCCTTCCTATCCCCCATCCCTCCTACCGCCTATCCCTCCCTCCATCCCACCAGGGCTGGAACAGAGTGTTACCTTCCCCTCAATCCTTCCTATCCTTCCTATCCCTCCTATCCCTCCTACCGCCTATCCCTCCCTCCCTCCCACCAGGGCTGGAACAGAGTGTTACCTTCCCCTCTATCCTTCCTATCCTTCCTATCCCTCCTATACCTCCTATCCCTCCTACCGCCTATCCCTCCCTCCCTCCAGGGCTAGAACAGAGTGTTACCTTTTCCTCTATCCTTCCTATCCCTGCTATCCCTCCTACCACCTATCCCTCCCTCCCTCCCACCGGGGCTGGAACAGAGTGTTACCTTCCCCTCTATCCTTCCTACCGCCTATCCCTCCTACCGCCTATCCCTCCCTCTCTCCCACCAGGGCTGGAACAGAGTGTTACCATCCCCTCTATCCTTCCTATCCCTCCTATCCCTCCTATCCCTCCTATCCCTCCTATCCCTCCTACCGCCTATCCCTCCCTCCCACCAGGGCTGGAACAGAGTGTTAACTTCCCCTCTATCCTTCCTATCCCCCCCTCCCTCCTACCGCCTATCCCTCCCTCCCACCAGGGCTGGAACAGAGTGTTAACTTCCCCTCTATCCTTCCTATGCCTCCTATCCCTCCTACCGCCTATCCCTCCCTCCCACCAGGGCTGGAACAGAGTGTTACCTTCCCCTCTATCCTTCCTATCCCTCCTATCCCCCTAACGCCTATCCCTCCCTCCCTCCCTCCCTCCCACCAGGGCTGGAACAGAGTGTTACCTTCCCCTTTATCCCTCCTATCCCTCCTACCGCCTATCCATCCCTCCCTCCCACCAGGACTGGAACAGAGTGTTACCTTCCCCTCTTTCCTTCCTATCCCTCTTATCCCTCCTACCAACTATTCCTCCCTCCCTCCCACAGGGCTGGAACAGAGTGTTACCTTCCCCTCTATCCCTCCTATCCCTCCTACCGCCTATCCCTCCCTCCCTCCTGCCAGGGCTGGAACAGAGTGTTACCTTCCCCTCTATTATTCCTATCCCTCCTATCTCTCCTATACGTCCTACCACCTATCCCTCCCTCCCTCCCTCCCACCAGGGCTGGAACAGAGTGTTACCTTCCCCTCTATCCTTCCTATCCCTGCTATCCCTCCTACCGCCTATCCCTCTCTCCCTCCCTCCCACCAGGGCTGGAACAGGGTGTTACCTTCCCCTCTATCCTTCCTATCCCCCCATCCCTCCTACCGCCTATCCCTCCCTCCCTCCCACCAGGGCTGGAACAGAGTGTTACCTTCCCCTCTATCCTTCCTATCCCTCCTATCTCTCTTACCGCCTATCCCTCCCTCCCTCCCACCCGGGCTGGAACAGAGTGTTACCTTCCCCTCTTTCCTTCCTATCCCTCCTACCGCCTATCCCTCCTACCGCCTATCCCTCCTACTGCCTATCCCTCCCTCCCTCCCACCAGGGCTGGAACAGAGTGTTACCTTCCCCTCTATCCCTCCTATCCCTCCTACTGCCTATCCCTCCCACCAGGGCTGGAACAGAGTGTTAACTTCCCCTCTATCCTTCCTATCCCTCCTATCTCTCCTACCGCCTATCCCTCCCTCTCTCCCACCAGGGCTGCAACAGAGTGTTACCTTCCCCTCTATCCTTCCTATCCCCCATCCCTCCTACCACCTATCCCTCCCTCCCACCAGGGCTGGAACAGAGTGTTACCTTCCCCTCTATCCTTCCTATCCCTCCTATCCCCTATCCCTCCCTCTCTCCTATCCCTCCCTCTCTCCCACCAGGGCTGCAACAGAGTTATCCTTTCCCTCTATCCTTCCTATCCCTCCTATCCATCCTACCACCTAACCCTCCCTCCCTCCCTCCCTCCCACCAGGGCTGGAACAGAGTGTTACCTTCCCCTCTATCCTTCCTATCCCTCCTATCCCTCTTTCCGCCTATCCCTCCCTCCCTTCCACCAGGGCTGGAACAGAGTGTTACCTTCCCCTCTATCCCTCCTATCCCTCCTACCACCTATCCCTCCCTCCAGGGCTGCAACAGAGTGTTACCTTCCCCTCTATCCTTCCTATCCTTCCTATCCCTCCTATCCCTCCTATCCCTCCTATCCCTCCTACCGCCTATCCCTCCCTCCCTCCCACCAGGGCTGCAACAGAGTGTTACCTTTCCCTCTATCCTTCCTATCCCTCCTATCCGTCCTATCCGTCCTATCACCTATCCCTCCCTCCCTCCCGGGCTGGAACAGAGTGTTACCTTCCCCTCTATCCTTCCTATCCCTCCTATCCCTCCTATCCCTCCTACCGCCTATCCCTCCCTCCCTCCCACCAGGGCTAGAACAGAGTGTTACCTTCTCCTCTATCCTTCCTATCCCTCCTACCGCCTATCCCTCCCTCCCTCCCACCAGGGCTGGAAAAGAGTGTTACCTTCCCCTCTATCCTTCCTATCCCTCCTATCTCTCCTACCGCCTATCCCTCCCTCCCTCCCACCAGGGCTGGAACAGAGTGTTACCTTCCCCTCTATCCTTCCTATCCCTCCTATCCCTCCTACTGCCTATCCCTCCCTCACTCCCTCCCACCAGGGCTGGAACAGAGTGTTACCTTCCCCCCTATCCTTCCTATCCATCCTATCCCTCCTACCACCTATCCCTCCCTCCCTCCCTCCCTCCCACCAGGGCTGGAACAGAGTGTTACCTTCCCCTCTATCCTTCCTATCCCCCCATCCCTCCTACCGCCTATCCCTCCCTCCCTCCCACCAAGGCTAGAACAGAGTGTTACCTTCCCCTCTATCCATCCTATCCCTCCTACTGCCTATCCCTCACTCCCTCCCACCAGGGCTGGAACAGTGTTACCTTCCCCTCTATCCTTCCTATCCTTCCTATCCCCCATCTCTCCTACCGCCTATCCCTCCCTCCCACCCACCAGGGCTGGAACAGAGTATTACCTTCCCCTCTATCCTTCCTATCCCTCCTATCCCTCCTATCGCCTATCCCTCCCTCCCTCCCACCAGGGCTGGAACAGAGTGTTACCTTCCCCTCTATCCTTCCTATCCCTCCTACCACCTATCCCTCCCTCCCTCCCTCCCACCAGGGCTGGAACAGAGTGTTACCTTCCCCTCTATCCTTCCTATCTCCCATCCCTCCTACTGCCTATCCCTCCCTCCCTCCCACCAAGGCTAGAACAGAGTGTTACCTTCCCCTCTATCCATCCTATCCCTCCTATCCCTCCTACTGCCTATCCCTCCCTCGCACCAGGGCTGGAACAGAGTGTTACCTTCCCCTCTATCCTTCCTATCCCCATCCCTCCTACCGCATATTGCTCCCTCCCACCAGGGCTGGAACAGTGTTACCTTCCCCTCTATCCTTCCTATCCCTCCTATCCCTCCTATCGCCTATCCCTCCCTCCCACCAGGGCTGCAACAGAGTGTTACCTTCCCCTCTATCCTTCCTATCCCCCCATCCCTCCTACCGCCTATCCCTCCCTCCATCCCACCAGGGCTGGAACAGAGTGTTACCTTCCCCTCAATCCTTCCTATCCCTCCTACCGCCTATCCCTCCCTCCCTCTCACCAGGGCTGGAACAGAGTGTTACCTTCCCCTCTATCCTTCCTATCCTTCCTATCCCTCCTATCCCTCCTACCGCCTATCCCTCCCTCCCTCCCACCAGGGCTAGAACAGAGTGTTACCTTTTCCTCTATCCTTCCTATCCCTGCTATCCCTGATACCACCTATTCCTCCCTCCCTCCCACCGGGGCTGGAACAGAGTGTTACCTTCCCCTCTATCCTTCCTATCCCTCCTACCGCCTATCCCTCCCTCTCACCAGGGCTAGAACAGGGTGTTACCTTCCCCTCTATCCTTCCTATCCCTCATCCCTCCTACCGCCTATCCCTCCCTCCCTCCCACCAGGGCTGGAACAGAGTGTTACCTTCCCCTCTATCATTCCTATCCCTCCTATCTCTCCTACCGCCTATCCCTCCCTCCCTCCTACCAGGGCTGGAACAGAGTGTTACCTTCCCCTCTATCCTTCCTATCCTTCCTATCCCCCATCCCTCCTACTGCCTATCCCTCCCTCCCCCCAGGGCTGGAATAGTGTTACCTTCCCCTCTATCCTTCCTATCCTTCCTATCCCTCCTACCGCCTATCCCTCCCTCCCACCAGGGCTAGAACAGAGTGTTACCTTTTCCTCTATCCTTCCTATCCCTCCTACCACCTATCCCTCCCTCCCTCCCACCGGGGCTGGAACAGAGTGTTACCTTCCCCTCTATCCTTCCTATCCCTCCTACCGCCTATCCCTCCCTCCTACCAGGGCTGGAACAGAGTGTTACCTTCCCCTCTATCCTTCCTATCCTTCCTATCCCTCCTACTGCCTACCCTCCCTCCCCCCAGGGCTGGAATAGAGTGTTACCTTCCCCTCTATCCTTCCTATCCCTCCTATCCGCCTATCCCTCCCTCTCTCCCACCAGGGCTGCAACAGAGTGTTACCTTCCCCTCTATCCTTCCTATCCCCCATCCCTCCTACCGCCTATCCCTCCCTCCATCCCACCAGGGCTGGAACAGAGTGTTACCTTCCCCTCAATCCTTCCTATCCCTCCTACCGCCTATCCCTCCCTCCCTCCCACCAGGGCTGGAACAGAGTGTTACCTTCCCCTCTATCCTTCCTATCCTTCCTATCCCTCCTATCCCTCCTACCGCCTATCCCTCCCTCCCTCACACCAGGGCTAGAACAGAGTGTTACCTTTTCCTCTATCCTTCCTATCCCTGCTATCCCTCCTACCACCTATCCCTCCCTCCCACCGGGGCTGGAACAGAGTGTTACCTTCCCCTCTATCCTTCCTATCCCTCCTACCGCCTATCCCTCCCTCTCTCCCACCAGGGCTAGAACAGGGTGTTACCTTCCCCTCTATCCTTCCTATCCCTCATCCCTCCTACCGCCTATCCCTCCCTCCCTCCCACCAGGGCTGGAACAGAGTGTTACCTTCCCCTCTATCATTCCTATCCCTCCTATCTCTCCTACCGCCTATCCCTCCCTCCCTCCTACCAGGGCTGAAACAGAGTGTTACCTTCCCCTCTATCCTTCCTTTCCTTCCTATCCCCCATCCCTCCTACTGCCTATCCCTCCCTCTCTCCCACCAGGGCTAGAACAGAGTGTTACCTTCCCCTCTATCCCTCCTATCCCTCCTATCCCTCCTATCCCTCCTATCCCTCCTATCCCTCCTATCCCTCCTACCGCCTATCCCTCCCTCCCTCCCTCCCACCAGGGCTGCAACAGAATGTTACCTTCCCCTCTATCCTTCTTATCCCTCCTATCCCTCCTATCCCTCCTACCGCCTATCCCTCCCTCCCACCAGGGCTGGAACAGAGTGTTACCTTCCCCTCTATCCTTCTTATCCCTCCTATCCGTCCTACCACCTATACCTCCCTCCCTCCCACCAGGGCTGGAACAGTGTGTTACCTTCCCCTCTATCCTTCCTATCCCTCCTACCATCTATACCTCCCTCCCTCCCACCAGGGCTGGAACAGTGTTACCTTCCCCTCTATCCTTCCTATCCCTCCTATCCCTCCAACAGCCTATCCCTCGCTCCCTCCCGGGCTGGAACAGAGTGTTACCTTCCCCTCTATCCATCCTGTCCCTCCTATCCCTATTTTACCTCCTACCGCCTATCCCTCCCTCCCTCCTACCAGGGTTGGAACAGAGTGTTACCTTCCCCTCTATCCCTCCTATCCCTCCTATCCCTCCTACCACCTATCCTTCCCTTTCCCCCACCAGGGCTGGAACAGAGTGTTACCTTCCCTTCTATCCTTCCTATCCCTCCTATCACCTATCCCTCCTATCCCTCCCACCAGGGCTGGAACAGAGTGTTACTTTCCCCTCTATCCTTCCTATCCCTCCTATCCCTCCTACCACCTATCCCTCCATCCCTCCCACCAGGGCTGGAACAGAGTGTTACCTTCTCCTCTATCCCTCCTATCCCTCCTACCACCTATCCCTCCCTCCCTCCCACCAGGGCAGGAACAGAGACTTACCTTTCCCTCTATCCTTCCTATCCCTCCTATTCCTCCTATCCCTCTTACCACCTATCTCTCCCTCCCTCCCACCAGGGCTGGAACAGAGTGTTACCTTTCACTCTAGCCTTCCAATCCCTCCTATCCCTCCTATCGCTCCTATCCCTCCTACTGCCTATCCCTCCCTCCCTCCCACCAGGGCTGGAACAGAGTGTTACCTTCCCCTCTATCCCTCCTATCCCTCCTACAGCCTATCCCTCCCTCCCTCCCACCAGGGCTGGAACAGAGTGTTACCTTCCCCTCTATCCTTCCTATCCCTCCTATCCCTCCTACCACCTATCCCTTCCTCCCTCCCACAAGGGCTGGAACAGAGTGTTACCTTCCCCTCTATCCCTCCTATCCCTCCTATCCCTCCTACCGCCTATCCCTCCCACCCTTCCACCAGGGTTGGAACAGAGTGTTACCTTCCCCTCTATCCCTCCTATCCCTCCTATCCCTCCTACCCCTCCTAACGCCTATCCCTCCCTCCCTCCCACCAGGGCTGGAACAGAGTGTTACCTTCCCCTCTATCCTTCCTATCCCTCCTACCGCCTATCCCTCCTACCACCTATCCCTAACTCCCTCCCACCTGGGCTGGAACAGAGTATTACCTTCCCCTCAATCCTTCCCATCCCTCCTATCACTCCTACCGCCTATACCTCCCTCCCACCAGGGCTGGAACAGTGTGTTACCTTACCCTCTATCCTTCCTATCCCTCCTACCGCCTATACCTCCCTCCCTCCCACCAGGGCTGGAACAGTGTTACCTTCCCCTCTATCCTTCCTATCCCTCCTACTGCCTAGCCCTCCCTCCCTCCCTCCAGGGCTGGAACAGAGTGTTACCTTCCCCTTTATCCTTCCTATCCCTCCTATCCCTCCAACAGCGTATCCCTCCCTCCCGGGCTGGAACAGAGTGTTACCTTCCCCTCTATCCCTCCTATCCCTCCTACCACCTATCCCTCCTTTTCCCCCACCAGGGCTGGAATAGAGTGTTACCTTCCCTTCTATCCTTCCTATCCCTCCTATCCCTCGTATCCCTCCTACCACCTATCCCTCCTATCCCTCCCACCAGGGCTGGAAAAGAGTGTTACCTTCCCCTCTATCCTTCCTATCCCTCCTATTCCTCCTACCACCTATCCCTCCATCCCTCCCACCAGGGCTGGAACAGAGTGTTATCTTCTCCTCTATCCCTCCTATCCCTCCTACCACCTATCCCTCCCTCCCACCAGGGCATGTACAGAGAGTTACCTTCCCCTCTATCCTTCCTATCCCTCCTATTCCTCCTATCCCTCCTACCACCTATCCCTCCCTCCCTCCCTCCCTCCCACCAGGGCTGGAACAGAGTGTTACCTTTCACTCTAGCCTTCCAATCCCTCCTATCCCTCCTATCGCTCCTATCCCTCCTACTGCCTATCCCTCCCTCCCTCCCACCAGGGCTGGAACAGAGTGTTACCTTCACCTCTATCCTTCCTATCCCTCCTATCCCTCCAACCGCATATCCCTCCCTCTCTCCCACCAGGGCTGCAACAGAGTGTTACCTTCCCCTCTATCCTTCCTATCCCCCATCCCTCCTACTGCCTATCCCTCCCTCCCACCAGGGCTGGAACAGAGTGTTACCTTCCCCTCTATCCTTCCTATTCCTCCTATCCCTCCTACCGCCTATCCCTCCCTCCCTCCCACCAGGGCTGGAACAGAGTGTTACCTTCCCCTCTATCCCTGCTATCCCCCCTACCGCCTATCCCTCCCTACCTTCCACCAGGGCTGGAACAGAGTGTTACCTTTCCCTCTCTCCTTCCTATCCCTCCTATCCCTCCTATCCCTCCTACCGCCTATCCCTCCCTCCCTCCCACCAGGGCTGGAACAGAGTGTTACCTTCCCCTCTATCCTTCCTATCCCTCCTATCCGTCCTACCACCTATCCCTCCCACCAGGGCTGGAACAGAGTGTTACCTTCCCCTCTATCCTTCCTATCCTTCCTATCCCTCCTATCCCTCCTACCGCCTATCCCTCCCTCCCTCCCACCAGGGCTGGAACAGAGTGTTACCTTCTCCTCTATCCTTCCTATCCCTCCTACCGCCTATCCCTCCCTCCCTCCCACCAGGGCTGGAAAAGAGTGTTACCTTCCCCTCTATCCTTCCTATCCCTCCTATCTCTTCTACTGCCTATCCCTCCCTCCCACCAGGGCTGGAACAGAGTGTTACCTTCCCCTCTATCCTTCCTATCCCCCATCCCTCCTACCGCCTATCCCTCCCTCCCACCAGGGCTGGAACAGAGTGTTAACTTCCCCTCTATCCATCCTATCCCTCCTATCCCTCCTACTGCCTATCCCTCCCTCCCACCAGGGCTGGAACAGTGTGTTACCTTCCCCTCTATTTTTCCTATCCTTCCTATCCCCCATCTCTCCTACCGCCTATCCCTCCCACCAGGGCTGGAACAGAGTGTTACCTTCCCCTCTATCCTTCCTATCCCTCCTATCCCTCCTTTCGCCTATCCCTCCCTCCCTCCCACCAGGGCTGGAACAGAGTGTTACCTTCCCCTCTATCCTTCCTATCCCTCCTATCCCTCCTACCGCCCCCTCTCTCCCACCAGGGCTGCAACAGAGTGTTACCTTCCCCTCTATCCTTCCTATCCCCCATCCCTCCTACCGCCTATCTCTCCCTCCCACCAGGGCTGGAACAGAGTGTTACCTTCCCCTCTATCCTTCCTATCCCTCCTATCCCTCCTACCACCTATCCCTCCCTCCCTCCCACCAGGGCTGGAACAGAGTGTTACCTTCCCCTCTATCCTTCCTATCCCTGCTATCCCTCCTACTGCCTATCCCTCCCTCCCTTCCACTAGGGCTGGAACAGAGTGTTACCTTCCCCTCTATCCCTCCTACCGCCTATCCCTCCCTCCCTCCAGGGCTGCAACAGAGTGTTACCTTCCCCTCTATCCCTCCTATCCCTCCTATCCCTCCTATCCCTCCTATCCCTCCTATCCCTCCTACCGCCTATCCCTCCCTCCCACCAGGGCTGGAACAGAGTGTTACCTTCCCCTCTATCCTTCCTATCCCTCCTATCCGTCCTACCACCTATCCCTCCCTCCCTCCCGGGCTGGAACAGAGTGTTACCTTCCCCTCTATCCTTCCTATCCTTCCTATCCCTCCTATCCCTCCTATCCCTCCATCCCTCCCTCCCTCCCACCAGGGCTAGAACAGAGTGTTACCTTCTCCTCTATCCTTCCTATCCCTCCTATCCCTCCTACCGCCTATCCCTCCCTCCCTCCCACCAGGGCTGGAAAAGAGTGTTACCTTCCCCTCTATCCTTCCTATCCCTCCTATCTCTCCTACCGCCTATCCCTCCCTCCCTCCCACCAGGGCTGGAACAGAGTGTTACCTTCCCCCTATCCTTCCTATCCATCCTATCCCTCCTACCACCTATCCCTCCCTCCCTCCCACCAGGGCTGGAACAGAGTGTTACCTTCCCCTCTATCCTTCCTATCCCCCATCCCTCCTACCGCCTATCCCTCCCTCCCTCCCTCCCACCGGGGCTGGAACAGAGTGTTACCTTCCCCTCTATGCTTCCTATCCCTCCTACCGCCTATCCCTCCCTCCCTCCCACCAGGGCTAGAACAGGGTGTTACCTTCCCCTCTATCCTTCCTATCCCTCATCCCTCCTACCGCCTATCCCTCCCTCCCTCCCACCAGGGCTGGAACAGAGTGTTACCTTCCCCTCTATCCTTCCTATCCCTCCTATTTCTCCTACCGCCTATCCCTCCCTCCCTCCTACCAGGGCTGGAACAGAGTGTTACCTTCCCCTCTATCCTTCCTATCCTTCCTATCCCCCCATCCCTCCTACTGCCTATCCCTCCCTCCCCCCAGGGCTGGAATAGAGTGTTACCTTCCCCTCTATCCTTCCTATCCCTCCTATCCCTCCTACCGCCTATCCCTCCCTCTCTCCCACCAGGGCTGCAACAGAGTGTTACCTTCCCCTCTATCCTTCCTATCCCCCATCCCTCCTACCGCCTATCCCTCCCTCCCTCCCACCGGGGCTGGAACAGAGTGTTACCTTCCCCTCTATGCTTCCTATCCCTCCTACCGCCTATCCCTCCCTCCCTCCCACCAGGGCTGGAACAGAGTGTTACCTTCCCCTCTATCCTTCCTATCTCCCATCCCTCCTACCGCCTATCCCTCCCTCCCTCCCACCAAGGCTAGAACAGAGTGTTACCTTCCCCTCTATCCATCCTATCCCTCCTATCCCTCCTACTGCCTATCCCTCCCTCCCTCCCACCAGGGCTGGAACAGTGTGTTACCTTCCCCTCTATCCTTCCTATCCTTCCTATCCCCCATCTCTCCTACCGCCTATCCCTCCCTCCCACCCACCAGGGCTGAAACAGAGTATTACCTTCCCCTCTATCCTTCCTATCCCTCCTATCCCTCCTATCTCCTATCCCTCCCTCCCTCCCACCAGGGCTGGAACAGAGTGTTAACTTCCCCTCTATCCATCCTATCCCTCCTATCCCTCCTATCGCCTATCCCTCCCTCCCTCCCACCAGGGCTGGAACAGAGTGTTAACTTCTCCTCTATCCATCCTATCCCTCCTATCCCTCCTATCGCCTATCCCTCCCTCCCTCCCACCAGGGCTGGAACAGAGTGTTAACTTCTCCTCTATCCATCCTATCCCTCCTATCCCTCCTACTGCCTATCCCTCCCTCCCTCCCACCAGGGCTGGAACAGTGTGTTACCTTCCCCTCTATTTTTCCTATCCTTCCTATCCCCCATCTCTCCTACCGCCTATCCCTCCCTCCCACCAGGGCTGGAACAGAGTGTTACCTTCCCCTCTATCCTTCCTATCCCTGCTATCCCTCCTTCCACCTATCCCTCCCTCCCTCCCACCGGGGCTGGAACAGAGTGTTACCTTCCCCTCTATCCTTCCTATCCCTCCTACCGCCTATCCCTCCCTCCCTCCCACCAGGGCTAGAACAGGGTGTTACCTTCCCCTCTATCCTTCCTATCCCTCATCCCTCCTACCGCCTATCCCTCCCTCCCTCCCACCAGGGCTGGAAAAGAGTGTTACCTTCCCCTCTATCCTTCCTATCCTTCCTATCCCTCCTATTTCTCCTACCGCCTATCCCTCCCTCCCTCCTACCAGGGCTGGAACAGAGTGTTACCTTCCCCTCTATCCTTCCTATCCTTCCTATCCCCCCATCCCTCCTACTGCCTATCCCTCCCTCCCCCCAGGGCTGGAATAGAGTGTTACCTTCCCCTCTATCCTTCCTATCCCTCCTATCCCTCCTACCGCCTATCCCTCCCTCTCTCCCACCAGGGCTGCCACAGAATGTTACCTTCCCCTCTATCCTTCCTATCCCCCTATCCCTCCTACCGCCTATCCCTCCCTCCATCCCACCAGGGCTGGAACAGAGTGTTACCTTCCCCTCAATCCTTCCTATCCCTCCTACCGCCTATCCCTCCCTCCCTCCCACCAGGGCTGGAACAGAGTGTCACCTTCCCCTCTATCCTTCCTATCCCTCCTATCCCTCCTACCGCCTATCCCTCCCTCCCACCAGGGCTAGAACAGAGTGTTACCTTTTCCTCTATCCTTCCTATCCCTGCTATCCCTCCTACCACCTATCCCTCCCTCCCTCCCACCGGGGCTGGAACAGAGTGTTACCTACCCCTCTATCCTTCCTATCCCTCCTACCGCCTATCCCTCCCTCCCTCCCACCAGGGCTAGAACAGGGTGTTACCTTCCCCTCTATCCTTCCTATCCCTCATCCCTCCTACCGCCTATCCCTCCCTCCCTCCCACCAGGGCTGGAACAGAGTGTTACCTTCCCCTCTATCCTTCCTATCCCTCCTATCTCTCCTACCGCCTATCCCTCCCTCCCTCCTACCAGGGCTGGAACAGAGTGTTACCTTCCCCTCTATCCTTCCTATCCTTCCTATCCCCCCATCCTTCCTACTGCCTATCCCTCCCTCCCCCCAGGGCTGGAATAGAGTGTTACCTTCCCCTCTATCCTTCCTATCCCTCCTACCGCCTATCCCTCCCTCTCTCCCACCAGGGCTGCAACAGAGTGTTACCTTCCCCTCTATCCTTCCTATCCCCCATCCCTCCTACCGCCTATCCCTCCCTCCCTCCCACCAGGGCTGGAACAGAGTGTTACATCCCCCTCTATCCTTCCTATCCCTCCTATCACTGCTATCCCTCCTATCCCTCCTTCTGCCTATCCCTCCCTCCCTCCCACCAGGGCTAGAACAGAGTGTTACATCCCCCTCTATCCTTCCTATCCCTCCTATCACTGCTATCCCTCCTATCCCTCCTTCTGCCTATCCCTCCCTCCCTCCCACCAGGGCTGGAACAGAGTGTTACCTTCCCCTCTATCCTTCCTATCCCTCCTATCCCTCCTACCGCCTATCCCTCCCTCCCTCCCACCAGGGCTGGAACAGAGTGTTACCTTCCCCTCTATTCTTCTTATATCTCCTATCCCTCCTACTGCCTATCCCTCCCTCCCCCAGGGCTAGAACAGAGTGTTACCTTCCCCTTTATCGTTCCTATCCCTCCTACCGCATATCCCTCCCTCCCTCCCACCAGGGCTAGAACAGAGTGTTAACTTCCCCTCTATCCTTCCTATCCCCCCTCCCTCCTACCGCCTATCCCTCCCTCCCACCAGGGCTGGAACAGAGTGTTAACTTCCCCTCTATCCTTCCTATCCCTCCTATCCCTCCTACCGCCTATCCCTCCCTCCCACCAGGGCAGGAACAGAGTGTTACCTTCCCCTCTATCCTTCCTATCCCTCCGATCCCCCTAACGCCTATCCCTCCCTCCCTCCCACCAGGGCTGGAACAGAGTGTTAACTTCCCCTCTATCCTTCCTATCCCTCCTATCCCTCCTATCCCTCCTATCCCTCCTATCCCTCCTATCCCTCCTATCCCTCCTACCAACTATTCCTCCCTCCCTCCCACAGGGCTGGAACAGAGTGTTACCTTCCCCTCTATCCCTCCTATCCCTCCTACCGCCTATCCCTCCCTCCCTCCTGCCAGGGCTGGAACAGAGTGTTACCTTCCCCTCTATCCTTCCTATCCCTACTATCCCTCCTATCCCTCCTATCCCTCCTATCCCTCCTACTGCCTATCCCTCCCTCCCTCCCGCCAGGGCTGGAACAGAGTGTTACCTTCCCCTCTATTATTCCTATCCTTCCTATACGTCCTACCACCTATCCCTCCCTCCCTCCCTCCCACCAGGGCTGGAACAGAGTGTTACCTTCCCCTCTATCCTTCCTATCCCTGCTATCCCTCCCACCGCCTATCCCTCCCTCCCTCCCTCCCACCAGGGCTGGAACAGGGTGTTACCTTCCCCTCTATCCTTCCTATCCCTCCTATCTCTCTTACCGCCTATCCCTCCCTCCCTCCCACCAGGGCTGGAACAGAGTATTACCTTCCCCTCTATACTTCCTATCCTTCCTATCCCCCCATCCTTCCTACCGCCTATCCCTCCCTCCCTCCCTCACTCCCACCAGGGCTGGAACAGAGTGTTACCTTCCCCTCTATCCTTCCTATCCCTCTTATCCCTCCTACCGCCTATCCCTCCCTCCCTCCCACCAGAGCAGGAACAGAGTGTCACCTTCCCCTCCATCCTTCCTATCCCTCCATCCCTCCATCCCTCCTACCGCCTATCCCTCCCTCCCTACCACCAGGGCTGGAACAGAGTGTTACCTTCCCCTCTATCCTTCCTATCCTTCCTATCCTTCCTATCCCCCATCCCTCCTACCGCCTATCCCTCCCTCCCACCAGGGCTGGAACAGAGTATTACCTTCCCCTCTATCCTTCCTATCCCCCAACCCTCCTACTGCCTATCCCTCCCTACCACCAGGGCTGGAATAGATTGTTACCTTCCACTCTATCCTTCCTATCCCTCCTACCGCCTATCCCTCCCTCCCTCCCTCCCTCCCACCAGGGCTGGAACAGAGTGTTACCTTCCCCTCTATCCCTCCTATCGCTCCTATCCCTCATATCCCTCCTATCCCTCATATCCCTCCTATCCCTCCCATCCCTCCTATCCCTCCCATCCCTCCTATCCCTCCTATCGCCTATCCCTCCCTCCCTCAAACAAGGGCTGGAACAGAGTGTTACCTTCCTCTCTATCCTTCCTATCCCCCATCCCTCCTACCGCCTATCGCTCCCTCCCTCCCACCAGGGCTGGAACAGTGTTACCTTTCCCTCTATCCTTCCTATCCCTCCTCTCCCTCCTACCGCCTATCCCTCCCTCCCTCCCACCAGGGCTGGAAAAAAGTGTTACCTTCCCCTCTATCCTTCCTATCCTTCCTATCCTTCCTATCCCTCCTATCCCTCCCTCCCTCCCACCAGGGCTGGAACAGAGTGTTACCTTCCCCTCTATCTTTCCTATCCCTCCTATCCCTCCTACTGCCTATCCCTCCCTCCCTCCTACCAGGGCTAGAACAGTGTTACCTTCCCCTCTATTCTTTCTATCACTCCTATCCCTCCTACCGCCTATCCCTCCCTCCCACCAGGGCTGGAACAGAGTGTTACCTTCTCCTCTATCCTTCCTATCCCTCCTACCGCCTATCCCTCCCTCCCACCATGGCTGGAAAAGAGTGTTACCTTCCCCTCTATCCTTCCTATCCCTCCTATCTCTCCTACTGCCTATCCCTCCCTCCCTCCCACCAGGGCTGGAACAGAGTGTTACCTTCCCCTCTATCCTTCCTATCCCTCCTACTGCCTATCCCTCCTACCGCCTATCCCTCCCTCCCTCCCACCAGGGCTGGAACAGAGTGTTACCTTCCCCTTTATCCTTCCTATCCCTCCTACTGCCTATCCCTCCCTCACTCCCACCATGGCTGGAACAGAGCATTACCTTACCCTCTATCCTTCCTATCCCTCCTACAGCCTATCCTTCCCTCCCTCCCACCTGGGCTGGAACAGAGTGTTACCTTCCCCTCTATCCTTCCTATCCCCCATTCCTCCGACCGCCTATCGCTCCCTCCCTCCCACCAGGGCTGGAACAGTGTTACCTTTCCCTCTATCCTTCCTATCCCTCCTCTCCCTCCTACCGCCTATCCCTCCCTCCCTCCCACCAGGGCTGGAAAAAAGTGTTACCTTCCCCTCTATCCTTCCTATCCTTCCTATCCCTCCTATCCCTCCCTCCCTCCCACCAGGGCTGGAACAGAGTGTTACCTTCCCCTCTATCCCTCCTATATCTCCAATCTCTCCTCCTGCCTATCCCTCCCTCCCAACAGGGCTGGAACAGAGTGTTACCTTCCCCTCTATCCTTCCTATCCCTCCTACAGCCTATCCTTCCCTCCCTCCCACCTGGGCTGGAACAGAGTGTTACCTTCCCCTCTATCCTTCCTATCCCCCATTCCTCCGACCGCCTATCGCTCCCTCCCTCCCACCAGGGCTGGAACAGTGTTACCTTTCCCTCTATCCTTCCTATCCCTCCTCTCCCTCCTACCGCCTATCCCTCCCTCCCTCCCACCAGGGCTGGAAAAAAGTGTTACCTTCCCCTCTATCCTTCCTATCCTTCCTATCCCTCCTATCCCTCCCTCCCTCCCACCAGGGCTGGAACAGAGTGTTACCTTCCCCTCTATCCCTCCTATATCTCCAATCTCTCCTCCTGCCTATCCCTCCCTCCCACCAGGGCTGGAACAGAGTGTTACCTTCCCCTCTATCCTTCCTATCCCTGCTATCCCTCCCACCGCCTATCCCTCCCTCCCTCCCTCCCACCAGGGCTGGAACAGGGTGTTACCTTCCCCTCTATCCTTCCTATCCCTCCTATCTCTCTTACCGCCTATCCCTCCCTCCCTCCCACCAGGGCTGGAACAGAGTATTACCTTCCCCTCTATACTTCCTATCCTTCCTATCCCCCCATCCTTCCTACCGCCTATCCCTCCCTCCCTCCCTCACTCCCACCAGGGCTGGAACAGAGTGTTACCTTCCCCTCTATCCTTCCTATCCCTCTTATCCCTCCTACCGCCTATCCCTCCCTCCCTCCCACCAGAGCAGGAACAGAGTGTCACCTTCCCCTCCATCCTTCCTATCCCTCCATCCCTCCATCCCTCCTACCGCCTATCCCTCCCTCCCTACCACCAGGGCTGGAACAGAGTGTTACCTTCCCCTCTATCCTTCCTATCCTTCCTATCCTTCCTATCCCCCATCCCTCCTACCGCCTATCCCTCCCTCCCTCCCACCAGGGCTGGAACAGAGTATTACCTTCCCCTCTATCCTTCCTATCCCCCAACCCTCCTACTGCCTATCCCTCCCTACCACCAGGGCTGGAATAGATTGTTACCTTCCACTCTATCCTTCCTATCCCTCCTACCGCCTATCCCTCCCTCCCTCCCTCCCTCCCACCAGGGCTGGAACAGAGTGTTACCTTCCCCTCTATCCCTCCTATCGCTCCTATCCCTCATATCCCTCCTATCCCTCATATCCCTCCTATCCCTCATATCCCTCCTATCCCTCCCATCCCTCCTATCCCTCCTATCGCCTATCCCTCCCTCCCTCAAACAAGGGCTGGAACAGAGTGTTACCTTCCTCTCTATCCTTCCTATCCCCCATCCCTCCTACCGCCTATCGCTCCCTCCCTCCCACCAGGGCTGGAACAGTGTTACCTTTCCCTCTATCCTTCCTATCCCTCCTCTCCCTCCTACCGCCTATCCCTCCCTCCCTCCCACCAGGGCTGGAAAAAAGTGTTACCTTCCCCTCTATCCTTCCTATCCTTCCTATCCCTCCTATCCCTCCCTCCCTCCCACCAGGGCTGGAACAGAGTGTTACCTTCCCCTCTATCTTTCCTATCCCTCCTATCCCTCCTACTGCCTATCCCTCCCTCCCTCCTACCAGGGCTAGAACAGTGTTACCTTCCCCTCTATTCTTTCTATCACTCCTATCCCTCCTACCGCCTATCCCTCCCTCCCACCAGGGCTGGAACAGAGTGTTACCTTCTCCTCTATCCTTCCTATCCCTCCTACCGCCTATCCCTCCCTCCCACCAGGGCTGGAAAAGAGTGTTACCTTCCCCTCTATCCTTCCTATCCCTCCTATCTCTCCTACTGCCTATCCCTCCCTCCCTCCCACCAGGGCTGGAACAGAGTGTTACCTTCCCCTCTATCCTTCCTATCCCTCCTACTGCCTATCCCTCCTACCGCCTATCCCTCCCTCCCTCCCACCAGGGCTGGAACAGAGTGTTACCTTCCCCTTTATCCTTCCTATCCCTCCTACCGCCTATCCCTCCCTCACTCCCACCATGGCTGGAACAGAGCATTACCTTACCCTCTATCCTTCCTATCCCTCCTACAGCCTATCCTTCCCTCCCTCCCACCTGGGCTGGAACAGAGTGTTACCTTCCCCTCTATCCTTCCTATCCCCCATTCCTCCGACCGCCTATCGCTCCCTCCCTCCCACCAGGGCTGGAACAGTGTTACCTTTCCCTCTATCCTTCCTATCCCTCCTCTCCCTCCTACCGCCTATCCCTCCCTCCCTCCCACCAGGGCTGGAAAAAAGTGTTACCTTCCCCTCTATCCTTCCTATCCTTCCTATCCCTCCTATCCCTCCCTCCCTCCCACCAGGGCTGGAACAGAGTGTTACCTTCCCCTCTATCCCTCCTATATCTCCAATCTCTCCTCCTACCTATCCCTCCCTCCCAACAGGGCTGGAACAGAGTGTTACCTTCCCCTCTATCCTTCCTATCCCCCATCCCTCCTACCGCCTATCCCTCCCTCCCACCAGGGCTGGAACAGAGTGTTACCTTCCCCTCTATCCTTCCTATCCCTCCTATCCCTCCTACCGCCTATCCAACCCTCAATCCCACTAGGGCTGGAATGGAGTGTTACCTTCCCCTCTATCCTTCGTATCCCTCCTATCCCTCCTACCGCCTATCCCTCCCTCCCTCCCACCAGGGCTGGAACAGAGTGTTACCTTCCCCTCTATCCTTCCTATTCCCCCCATCCCTCCTACCACCTATCCCTCCCTCCCACCAGGGCTGGAACAGAGTGTTACCTTACCCTCTATCCCTCCTATCCTTCCCATCCCTGCTATCCCTCCTATCCTTCCCATCCCTGCTATCCCTCCTATCGCCTGTCCCTCCCTCCCTCTAACCAGGGCTGGAACAGAGTGTTACCTTCCCCTCTATCCTTCCTATCCCCCATCCCTCCTACCGCCTATCCCTCCCTCCCTCCCACCAGGGCTGGAACAGTGTTACCTTCCCCTCTATCCTTCCTATCCCTCCTATCCTCCTACCGCCTATCCCTCCCTCCCTCCCACCAGGGCTAGAACAGAGTGTTACCTTCCTCTCTATCCTTCCTATCCCTCCTATCCCTCCTATCCCCCCTACCGCCTATCCCTCCCACCAATGCTGGAACAGAGTGTTACCTTCCCCTCTATCCTTCCTATCCCCCATCCCTCCTACCGCCTATCCCTCCCTCCCTCCCTCCCTCCCACCAGGGCTGGAACAGAGTGTTACCTTCCCCTCTATCCTTCCTATCCCTCCTATCACTCCTACCACCTATCCCTCCCTCCCACCAGGGCTGGAACAGAGTGTTACCTTCCCCTCTATCCTTCCTATCCTTCCTATCCCCCATCCCTCCTACCGCCTATCCCTCTCTCCCTCCCACCAGGGCTGGAACAGAGTGTTACCTTCTCCTCTATCCTTCCTATCCCTCTTATCCCTCCTACCACTTATCCCTCCCTCCCTCCCACCAGGGCTATAACAGTGTTACCTTCCCCTCTATCCTTCCTATCCCCCATCCCTCCTACCGCCTATCCCTCCCTCCCTCCAACCAGTGCTGGAACAGAGTGTTACCTTCCCTTCTATCCTTCCTATCCCTCCTACCGCCTATCCCTTCCTCCCTCCCACCAGGGCTGGAACAGAGTGTTACCTTCCCCTCTATCCTTCCTATCCCCCATCCCTCCTACCGCCTATCCCTCCCACCAGGGCTGGAACAGAGTGTTACCTTCCCCTCTATCCTTCCTATTTCTCCTATCCCTCCTACCGCCTATCCCTCCCTCCCTCCCACCAGGGCTGGAACAGAGTGTTACCTTCCCCTCTATCCTTCCTATCCTTCCTATCCCCCATCTCTCCTACTGCCTATCCCTCCCTCCCTCCCACCAGGGCTGAAACAGAGTGTTACCTTCCCCTCTATCCTTCCTATCCCTTCCATCCCTCCTACCGCCTATCCCTCCCTCCCTCCCACCAGGGCTGGAACAGAGTGTTAACTTCCCCTCTATCCTTCCTATCCCCCATCTCTCCTACCGTCTATCCCTCCCTCCCTCCCACCAGGGCTAGAACAGAGTGTTACCTTCCCCTCTCTCCATCCTATCCCTCCTATCCCTCCTACCGCCTATCCCACCCTCCCTCCCACCAGGGCTGGAACAGAGTGTTACCTTCCCCTCTATCCTTCCTATCCCTCCTATCCCTCCTACCGCCTATCCCTCCCTCTCTCCCACCAGGGCTGCAACAGAGTGTTACCTTCCCCTCTATCCTTCCTATCCCCCTATCCCTCCTACCGCCTATCCCTCCCTCCATCCCACCAGGGCTGGAACAGAGTGTTACCTTCCCCTCAATCCTTCCTATCCCTCCTACCGCCTATCCCTCCCTCCCTCCCACCAGGGCTGGAACAGAGTGTTACCTTCCCCTCTATCCTTCCTATCCTTCCTATCCCTCCTACCGCCTATCCCTCCCTCCCACCAGGGCTAGAACAGAGTGTTACCTTTTCCTCTATCCTTCCTATCCCTGCTATCCCTCCTACCACCTATCCCTCCCTCCCTCCCACCAGGGCTAGAACAGGGTGTTACCTTCCCCTCTATCCTTCCTATCCCTCATCCCTCCTACCGCCTATCCCTCCCTCCCACCCACCAGGGCTGGAACAGAGTGTTACCTTCCCCTCTATCCTTCCTATCCCTCCTATCTCTCCTACCGCCTATCCCTCCCTCCCTCCTACCAGGGCTGGAACAGAGTGTTACCTTCCCCTCTATCCTTCCTATCCTTCCTATCCCCCATCCCTCCTACTGCCTATCCCTCCCTCCCCCAGGGCTGGAATAGAGTGTTACCTTCCCCTCTATCCTTCCTATCCCTCCTATCCCTCCTACCGCCTATCCCTCCCTCCCACCAGGGCTGCAACAGAGTGTTACCTTCCCCTCTATCCTTCCTATCCCCCATCCCTCATACCGCCTATCCCTCCCTCCCACCAGGGCTGGAACAGAGTGTTACATCCCCTCTATCCTTCCTATCCCTCCTATCACTGCTATCCCTCCTATCCCTCCTTCTGCCTATCCCTCCCTCCCTCCCACCAGGGCTAGAACAGAGTGTTACATCCCCCTCTATCCTTCCTATCCGTCCTATCACTGCTATCCCTCCTATCCCTCCTTCTGCCTATCCCTCCCTCCCTCCCACCAGGGCTGGAACAGAGTGTTACCTTCCCCTCTATCCTTCCTATCCCTCCTATCCCTCCTATCCCTCCTATCCCTCCTATCCCTCCTATCCCTCCTACCGCCTATCCCTCCCTCCCTCCCACCAGGGCTGGAACAGAGTGTTACCTTCCCCTCTATTCTTCTTATCCCTCCTATCCCTCCTACTGCCTATCCCTCCCTCCCCCAGGGCTAGAACAGAGTGTTACCTTCCCCTTTATCCTTCCTATCCCTCCTACCGCCTATCCCTCCCTCCCTCCCACCAGGGCTAGAATAGAGTGTTAACTTCCCCTCTATCCTTCCTATCCCCCCTCCCTCCTACCGCCTATACCTCCCTCCCACCAGGGCTGGAACAGAGTGTTAACTTCCCCTCTACCCTTCCTATCCCTCCTATCCCTCCTACCGCCTATCCCTCCCTCCCACCAGGGCTGGAACAGAGTGTTACCTTCCCCTCTATCCTTCCTATCCCTCCGATCCCCCTAACGCCTATCCCTCCCTCCCTCCCACCAGGGCTGGAACAGAGTGTTAACTTCCCCTCTATCCCTCCTATCCCTCCTATCCCTCCTATCCCTCCTATCCCTCCTACCGCCTATCCATCCCTCCCTCCCACCAGGGCTGGAACAGAGTGTTACCTTCCCCTCTATCCTTCCTATCCCTCTTATCCCTCCTACCAACTATTCCTCCCTCCCTCCCACAGGGCTGGAACAGAGTGTTACCTTCCCCTCTATCCCTCCTATCCCTCCTACCGCCTATCCCTCCCTCCCTCCTGCCAGGGCTGGAACAGAGTGTTACCTTCCCCTCTATCCCTCCTATCCCTCCTATCCCTCCTATCCTTCCTATCCCTCCTATCCCTCCTATCCCTCCTATCCTTCCTATCCCTCCTATCCCTCCTATCCCTCCTACTGCCTATCCCTCCCTCCCTCCCGCCAGGGCTGGAGCAGAGTGTTACCTTCCCCTCTATTATTCCTATCCCTCCTATACGTCCTACCACCTATCCCTCCCTCCCTCCCTCCCACCAGGGCTGGAACAGAGTGTTACCTTCCCCTCTATCCTTCCTATCCCTCCTATCTCTCTTACCGCCTATCCCTCCCTCCCTCCCACCAGGGCTGGAACAAAGTATTACCTTCCCCTCTATCCTTCCTATCCTTCCTATCCCCCCATCCTTTCTACCGCCTATCCCTCCCTCCCTCACTCCCACCAGGGCTGGAACAGAGTGTTACCTTCCCCTCTATCCTTCCTATCCCTCTTATCCCTCCTACCGCCTATCCCTCCCTCCCTCCCACCAGGGCAGGAACAGAGTGTCACCTTCCCCTCCATCCTTCCTATCCCTCCATCCCTCCATCCCTCCTACCGCCTATCCCTCCCTCCCTACCACCAGGGCTGGAACAGAGTGTTACCTTCCCCTCTATCCTTCCTATCCTTCCTATCCCCCATCCCTCCTACCGCCTATCCCTCCCTCCCTCCCACCAGGGCTGGAACAGAGTGTTACCTTCCCCTCTATCCCTCCTATCCCTCCTATCGCTCCTATCCCTCATATCCCTCCTATCCCTCCCATCCCTCCCATCCCTCCTCTCCCTCCTATCGCCTATCCCTCCCTCCCACCAGGGCTGGAACAGAGTATTACCTTCCCCTCTATCCTTCCTATCCCCCAACCCTCCTACTGCCTATCCCTCCCTCCCACCAGGGCTGGAATAGATTGTTACCTTCCACTCTATCCTTCCTATCCCTCCTACCGCCTATCCCTCCCTCCCTCCCTCCCACCAGGGCTGGAACAGAGTGTTACCTTCCCCTCTATCCCTCCTATCGCTCCTATCCCTCATATCCCTCCTATCCCTCATATCCCTCCTATCCCTCCCATCCCTCCTATCCCTCCTATCGCCTATCCCTCCCTCCCTCAAACAAGGGCTGGAACAGAGTGTTACCTTCGCATCTATCCTTCCTATCCTTCCTATCGCCTATCCCTCCCTCCCTTCCACCAGGGCTGGAACAGAGTTACCTTCCCCTCTATTCTTTCTATCCCTCCTATCCCTCCTACCGCCTATCCCTCCCTCCCACCAGGGCTGGAACAGAGTGTTACCTTCTCCTCTATCCTTCCTATCCCTCCTACCGCCTATCCCTCCCTCCCACCAGGGTTGGAAAAGAGTGTTACCTTCCCCTCTATCCTTCCTATCCCTCCTATCTCTCCTTCTGCCTATCCCTCCCTCCCTCCCACCAGGGCTGGAACAGAGTGTTACCTTCCCCTCTATCCTTCCTATCCCTCCTATCCCTCCTACCACCTATCTCTCCCTCCCTCCCACCAGGGCTGGAACAGAGTGTTACCTTCCCCTCTATCCTTCCTATCCCTCCTACTGCCTATCCCTCCTACTGCCTATCCCTCCCTCCCTCCCACCAGGGCTGGAACAGAGTGTTACCTTCCCCTTTATCCTTCCTATCCCTCCTACCGCCTATCCCTCCCTCACTCCCACCATGGCTGGAACAGAGCATTACCTTACCCTCTATCCTTCCTATCCCTCCTACAGCCTATCCTTCCCTCCCTCCCACCAGGGCTGGAACAGAGTGTTACCTTCCCCTCTATCCTTCCTATCCCCCATTCCTCCGACCGCCTATCGCTCCCTCCCTCCCACCAGGGCTGGAACAGTGTTACCTTTCCCTCTATCCTTCCTATCCTTCCTATCCCCCATCTCTCCTACCGTCTATCCCTCCCTCCCTCCCACCAGGGCTGGAAAAAAGTGTTACCTTCCCCTCTATCCTTCCTATCCTTCCTATCCCTCCTATCCCTCCCTCCCTCCCACCAGGGCTGGAACAGAGTGTTACCTTCCCCTCTATCCCTCCTATATCTCCAATCTCTCCTACTGCCTATCCCTCCCTCCCAACAGGGCTGGAACAGAGTGTTACCTTACCCTCTATCCTTCCTATCCCCCATCCCTCCTACCGCCTATCCCTCCCTCCCACCAGGGCTGGAACAGAGTGTTACCTTCCCCTCTATCCTTCCTATCCCTCCTATCCCTCCTACTGCCTATCCAACCCTCCCTCCCACTAGGGCTGGAACGGAGTGTTACCTTCCCCTCTATCCTTCGTATCCCTCCTATCCCTCCTATCCCTCCTATCCCTCCTACCGCCTATCCCTCCCTCCCTCCCCCAGGGCTGGAACAGAGTGTTACCTTCCCCTCTATCCTTCCTATTCCCCCTATCCCTCCTACCACCTATCCCTCCCTCCCACCAGGGCTGGAACAGAGTGTTACCTTACCCTCTATCCCTCCCATCCCTGCTATCCCTCCTATCGCCTGTCCCTCCCTCCCTCTAACCAGGGCTGGAACAGAGTGTTACCTTCCCCTCTATCCTTCCTATCCCCCCATCCGTCCTACCGCCTATCCCTCCCTCCCTCCCACCAGGGCTGGAACAGTGTTACCTTCCCCTCTATCCTTCCTATCCCTCCTATCCTCCTACCGCCTATCCCTCCCTCCCTCCCACCAGGGCTAGAACAGAGTGTTACCTTCCTCTCTATCCTTCCTATCCCTCCTATCCCTCCTATCCCCCCTACCGCCTATCCCTCCCACCAATGCTGGAACAGAGTGTTACCTTCCCCTCTATCCTTCCTATCCCCCATCCCTCCTACCGCCTATCCCTCCCTCCCTCCCTCCCACCAGGGCTGGAACAGAGTGTTACCTTCCCCTCTATCCTTCATATCCCTCCTATCACTCCTACCACCTATCCCTCCCTCCCACCAGGCCTGGAACAGAGTGTTACCTTCCCCTCTATCCTTCCTATCCTTCCTATCCCCCATCCCTCCTACCGCCTATCCCTCTCTCCCTCCCACCAGGGCTGGAACAGAGTGTTACCTTCTCCTCTATCCTTCCTATCCCTCTTATCCCTCCTACCGCTTATCCCTCCCTCCCTCCCACCAGGGCTGTAACAGAGTGTTACCTTCCCCTCTATCCTTCCTATCCCCCATCCCTCCTACCGCCTATCCCTCCCTCCCTCCAACCAGTGCTGGAACAGAGTGTTACCTTCCCTTCTATCCTTCCTATCCCTCCTACCGCCTATCCCTTCCTCCCTCCCACCAGGGCTGGAACAGAGTGTTACCTTCCCCTCTATCCTTCCTATCCCCCATCCCTCCTACCGCCTATCCCTCCCACCAGGGCTGGAACAGAGTGTTACCTTCCCCTCTATCCTTCCTATCCCCCATCCCTCCTACCGCCTATTCCTCCCTCCCTCCAACCAGTGCTGGAACAGAGTGTTACCTTCCCTTCTATCCTTCCTATCCCTCCTACCGCCTATCCCTCCCTCTCTCCCACCAGGGCTGCAACAGAGTGTTACCTTCCCCTCTATCCTTCCTATCCCCCTATCCCTCCTACCGCCTATCCCTCCCTCCATCCCACCAGGGCTGGAACAGAGTGTTACCTTCCCCTCAATCCTTCCTATCCCTCCTACCGCCTATCCCTCCCTCCCTCCCACCAGGGCTGGAACAGAGTGTTACCTTCCCCTCTATCCTTCCTATCCTTCCTATCCCTCCTACCGCCTATCCCTCCCTCCCACCAGGGCTAGAACAGAGTGTTACCTTTTCCTCTATCCTTCCTATCCCTGCTATCCCTCCTACCACCTATCCCTCCCTCCCTCCCACCAGGGCTAGAACAGGGTGTTACCTTCCCCTCTATCCTTCCTATCCCTCATCCCTCCTACCGCCTATCCCTCCCTCCCACCCACCAGGGCTGGAACAGAGTGTTACCTTCCCCTCTATCCTTCCTATCCCTCCTATCTCTCCTACCGCCTATCCCTCCCTCCCTCCTACCAGGGCTGGAACAGAGTGTTACCTTCCCCTCTATCCTTCCTATCCTTCCTATCCCCCATCCCTCCTACTGCCTATCCCTCCCTCCCCCAGGGCTGGAATAGAGTGTTACCTTCCCCTCTATCCTTCCTATCCCTCCTATCCCTCCTACCGCCTATCCCTCCCTCCCACCAGGGCTGCAACAGAGTGTTACCTTCCCCTCTATCCTTCCTATCCCCCATCCCTCATACCGCCTATCCCTCCCTCCCACCAGGGCTGGAACAGAGTGTTACATCCCCTCTATCCTTCCTATCCCTCCTATCACTGCTATCCCTCCTATCCCTCCTTCTGCCTATCCCTCCCTCCCTCCCACCAGGGCTGGAACAGAGTGTTACCTTCCCCTCTATCCCTCCTATCCCTCCTATCCCTCCTATCCCTCCTACCGCCTATCCCTCCCTCCCTCCCACCAGGGCTGGAACAGAGTGTTACCTTCCCCTCTATTCTTCTTATCCCTCCTATCCCTCCTACTGCCTATCCCTCCCTCCCCCAGGGCTAGAACAGAGTGTTACCTTCCCCTTTATCCTTCCTATCCCTCCTACCGCCTATCCCTCCCTCCCTCCCACCAGGGCTAGAACAGAGTGTTAACTTCCCCTCTATCCTTCCTATCCCCCCTCCCTCCTACCGCCTATACCTCCCTCCCACCAGGGCTGGAACAGAGTGTTAACTTCCCCTCTACCCTTCCTATCCCTCCTATCCCTCCTACCGCCTATCCCTCCCTCCCACCAGGGCTGGAACAGAGTGTTACCTTCCCCTCTATCCTTCCTATCCCTCCGATCCCCCTAACGCCTATCCCTCCCTCCCTCCCACCAGGGCTGGAACAGAGTGTTAACTTCCCCTCTATCCCTCCTATCCCTCCTATCCCTCCTATCCCTCCTATCCCTCCTATCCCTCCTATCCCTCCTATCCCTCCTATCCCTCCTACCGCCTATCCATCCCTCCCTCCCACCAGGGCTGGAACAGAGTGTTACCTTCCCCTCTATCCTTCCTATCCCTCTTATCCCTCCTACCAACTATTCCTCCCTCCCTCCCACAGGGCTGGAACAGAGTGTTACCTTCCCCTCTATCCCTCCTATCCCTCCTACCGCCTATCCCTCCCTCCCTCCTGCCAGGGCTGGAACAGAGTGTTACCTTCCCCTCTATCCTTCCTATCCCTCCTATCCCTCCTATCCCTCCTATCCTTCCTATCCCTCCTATCCCTCCTATCCTTCCTATCCCTCCTATCCCTCCTATCCCTCCTACTGCCTATCCCTCCCTCCCTCCCGCCAGGGCTGGAACAGAGTGTTACCTTCCCCTCTATTATTCCTATCCCTCCTATACGTCCTACCACCTATCCCTCCCTCCCTCCCTCCCACCAGTTCTGGAACAGAGTGTTACCTTCCCCTCTATCCTTCCTATCCCTCCTATCTCTCTTATCGCCTATCCCTCCCTCCCTCCCACCAGGGCTGGAACAAAGTATTACCTTCCCCTCTATCCTTCCTATCCTTCCTATCCCCCCATCCTTTCTACCGCCTATCCCTCCCTCCCTCACTCCCACCAGGGCTGGAACAGAGTGTTACCTTCCCCTCTATCCTTCCTATCCCTCTTATCCCTCCTACCGCCTATCCCTCCCTCCCTCCCACCAGGGCAGGAACAGAGTGTCACCTTCCCCTCCATCCTTCCTATCCCTGCATCCCTCCATCCCTCCTACCGCCTATCCCTCCCTCCCTACCACCAGGGCTGGAACAGAGTGTTACCTTCCCCTCTATCCTTCCTATCCTTCCTATCCCCCATCCCTCCTACCGCCTATCCCTCCCTCCCTCCCACCAGGGCTGGAACAGAGTGTTACCTTCCCCTCTATCCCTCCTATCCCTCCTATCGCTCCTATCCCTCATATCCCTCCTATCCCTCCCATCCCTCCCATCCCTCCTATCGCCTATCCCTCCCTCCCACCAGGGCTGGAACAGAGTATTACCTTCCCCTCTATCCTTCCTATCCCCCAACCCTCCTACTGCCTATCCCTCCCTCCCACCAGGGCTGGAATAGATTGTTACCTTCCACTCTATCCTTCCTATCCCTCCTACCGCCTATCCCTCCCTCCCTCCCTCCCACCAGGGCTGGAACAGAGTGTTACCTTCCCCTCTATCCCTCCTATCGCTCCTATCCCTCATATCCCTCCTATCCCTCATATCCCTCCTATCCCTCCCATCCCTCCTATCCCTCCTATCGCCTATCCCTCCCTCCCTCAAACAAGGGCTGGAACAGAGTGTTACCTTCCTCTCTATCCTTCCTATCCCCCATCCCTCCTACCGCCTATCCCTCCCTCCCTCCCACCAGGGCTGGAACAGAGTGTTACCTTCCCCTCTATTATTCCTATCCCTCCTATACGTCCTACCACCTATCCCTCCCTCCCTCCCTCCCACCAGGGCTGGAACAGTGTTACCTTCCCCTCTATTCTTTCTATCCCTCCTATCCCTTCTACCGCCTATCCCTCCCTCCCACCAGGGCTGGAACAGAGTGTTACCTTCTCCTCTATCCTTCCTATCCCTCCTACCGCCTATCCCTCCCTCCCACCAGGGTTGGAAAAGAGTGTTACCTTCCCCTCTATCCTTCCTATCCCTCCTATCTCTCCTTCTGCCTATCCCTCCCTCCCTCCCACCAGGGCTGGAACAGAGTGTTACCTTCCCCTCTATCCTTCCTATCCCTCCTATCCCTCCTACCACCTATCTCTCCCTCCCTCCCACCAGGGCTGGAACAGAGTGTTACCTTCCCCTCTATCCTTCCTATCCCTCCTACTGCCTATCCCTCCTACTGCCTATCCCTCCCTCCCTCCCACCAGGGCTGGAACAGAGTGTTACCTTCCCCTTTATCCTTCCTATCCCTCCTACCGCCTATCCCTCCCTCACTCCCACCATGGCTGGAACAGAGCATTACCTTACCCTCTATCCTTCCTATCCCTCCTACAGCCTATCCTTCCCTCCCTCCCACCAGGGCTGGAACAGAGTGTTACCTTCCCCTCTATCCTTCCTATCCCCCATTCCTCCGACCGCCTATCGCTCCCTCCCTCCCACCAGGGCTGGAACAGTGTTACCTTTCCCTCTATCCTTCCTATCCTTCCTATCCCCCATCTCTCCTACCGTCTATCCCTCCCTCCCTCCCACCAGGGCTGGAAAAAAGTGTTACCTTCCCCTCTATCCCTCCTATATCTCCAATCTCTCCTACTGCCTATCCCTCCCTCCCAACAGGGCTGGAACAGAGTGTTACCTTACCCTCTATCCTTCCTATCCCCCATCCCTCCTACCGCCTATCCCTCCCTCCCACCAGGGCTGGAACAGAGTGTTACCTTCCCCTCTATCCTTCCTATCCCTCCTATCCCTCCTACTGCCTATCCAACCCTCCCTCCCACTAGGGCTGGAACGGAGTGTTACCTTCCCCTCTATCCTTCGTATCCCTCCTATCCCTCCTATCCCTCCTATCCCTCCTACCGCCTATCCCTCCCTCCCTCCCACCAGGGCTGGAACAGTGTGTTACCTTCCCCTCTATCCTTCCTATTCCCCCCATCCCTCCTACCACCTATCCCTCCCTCCCACCAGGGCTGGAACAGAGTGTTACCTTACCCTCTATCCCTCCCATCCCTGCTATCCCTCCTATCGCCTGTCCCTCCCTCCCTCTAACCAGGGCTGGAACAGAGTGTTACCTTCCCCTCTATCCTTCCTATCCCCCCATCCGTCCTACCGCCTATCCCTCCCTCCCTCCCACCAGGGCTGGAACAGTGTTACCTTCCCCTCTATCCTTCCTATCCCTCCTATCCTCCTACCGCCTATCCCTCCCTCCCTCCCACCAGGGCTAGAACAGAGTGTTACCTTCCTCTCTATCCTTCCTATCCCTCCTATCCCTCCTATCCCTCCTATCCCCCCTACCGCCTATCCCTCCCACCAATGCTGGAACAGAGTGTTACCTTCCCCTCTATCCTTCCTATCCCCCATCCCTCCTACCGCCTATCCCTCCCTCCCTCCCTCCCTCCCACCAGGGCTGGAACAGAGTGTTACCTTCCCCTCTATCCTTCATATCCCTCCTATCACTCCTACCACCTATCCCTCCCTCCCACCAGGCCTGGAACAGAGTGTTACCTTCCCCTCTATCCTTCCTATCCTTCCTATCCCCCATCCCTCCTACCGCCTATCCCTCTCTCCCTCCCACCAGGGCTGGAACAGAGTGTTACCTTCTCCTCTATCCTTCCTATCCCTCTTATCCCTCCTACCGCTTATCCCTCCCTCCCTCCCACCAGGGCTGTAACAGAGTGTTACCTTCCCCTCTATCCTTCCTATCCCCCATCCCTCCTACCGCCTATCCCTCCCTCCCTCCAACCAGTGCTGGAACAGAGTGTTACCTTCCCTTCTATCCTTCCTATCCCTCCTACCGCCTATCCCTTCCTCCCTCCCACCAGGGCTGGAACAGAGTGTTACCTTCCCCTCTATCCTTCCTATCCCCCATCCCTCCTACCGCCTATCCCTCCCACCAGGGCTGGAACAGAGTGTTACCTTCCCCTCTATCCTTCCTATTTCTCCTATCCCTCCTACCGCCTATCCCTCCCTCCCACCAGGGCTGGAACAGAGTGTTACCTTCCCCTCTATCCTTCCTATCCTTCCTATCCCCCATCTCTCCTACTGCCTATCCCTCCCTCCCTCCCACCAGGGCTGGAACAGAGTGTGACCTTCCCCTCTATCCTTCCTATCCCTTCCATCCCTCCTACCGCCTATCCCTCCCTCCCTCCCACCAGGGCTGAAACAGAGTGTTAACTTCCCCTCTATCCTTCCTATCCCCCATCTCTCCTACCGTCTATCCCTCCCTCCCTCCCACCAGGGCTAGAACAGAGTTTTACCTTCCCCTCTCTCCATCCTATCCCTCCTATCCCTCCTACCGCCTATCCCACCCTCCCTCCCACCAGGGCTGGAAAAGAGTGTTAACTTCCCCTCTATCCTTCCTATCCCTCATATCCCTCCTACCGCTTATCCCTCCCTCTCTCCTACCAGGGCTGGAACAGAGTGTCACCTTCCCCTATATCCCTTCTATCCCCCCCATCCCTCCTACTGCCTATCCCTCCCTCCCTCCCACCAGGGCTGGAACAGAGTGTTACCTTCCCCTCTATCCTTCCTATCCTTCCTATCCCCCATCCTTCCTACCGCCTATCCCTCCCTCCTTCCCACCAGGGCTGGAACAGAGTGTTACCCTGCCCTCTAACCTTCCTATCCCTCCTATCCCTCCTATTCCTCCTACTGCCTATCCCTCCCTCCCTCCCACCAGGGTTGGAACAGAGTGTTACCTTCCCCTCTATACCTCCTATCCCTCCTATCCCTCCTATCCCTCCTATCCCTCCTTTCCCTCCCATCCCTCATATCCCTCCTATCGCCTATCCCTCCCTCCCTCCCACCAGGGCTGGAACAGAGTGTTACCTTACCCTCTATCCTTCCTATCCCCCATCCCTCCTACCGCCTATCCTTCCCTCCCTCCCACCAGGACTGGAACAGAGTGTTACCTTCCCCTCTATCCCTCCTATCCCTCCTATCCCTCCTCTTGTTCCTATCGCTCCTATCCCTCATATCCCATTAATCGCCTATCCCTCCCTCCCTCCCTCCCACCAGGGCTGGAACAGAGTGTTACCTTCCTCTCTATCCTTCCTATCCTTCCTATCCCCCATCCCTGCTACCACCTATCCCTCCCTCCCTCCCACCAGGGCTGGAACAGAGTGTTACCTTCGCATCTATCCTTCCTATCCTTCCTATCGCCTATCCCTCCCTCCCACCAGGGCTGGAACAGAGTGTTACCTTCCCCTCTATCTTTCCTATCCCTCCTATCCCTCCTACTGCGTATCCCTCCCTCCCTCCTACCAGGGCTGGAACAGAGTGTTACCTTCCCCTCTAGCCCTCCTATCCCTCCTATCCTTCCTACTGCCTATCCCTCCCTCCGTCCCACCAGGGCTGGAACAGAGTGTTATCTTCTACTCTATCATTCCTATCCCTCCTATCCCTCCTATCCCTCCTACCGCCTATCCCTCACTCCTTCCCACCAGGGCTGGAACAGAGTGTTACCTTCCCCTCTATCCTTCCTATCCCTCCTATCCCTCCTACAGCCTATCCCTCCCTCCCTCCCACCAGGGCTGGAACAGAGTGTTACCTTCCCCTCTATCCTTCCTATCCCTCCTATCCCTCCTACCGCCTATCCCTCCCTCCCTCCCACCAGGGCTGGAACAGAGCATTACCTTCCCCTCTATCCTTCCTATCCCTCCTCCCGCCTATCCCTCCCTCACTCCCACCAGGGCTGGAACAGAGTGTTACCTTCCCCTCTATCCTTCCTATCCCTTCTATCCCTCCTATCCCTCCTACCGCCTATCCCTCCTACCACCTATCCCTCCTACCACCTATCCCTCCCTCCCTCCACCAGGGCTGGAAAAGAGTGTTACCTTCCCCTCTATCCTTCCTATCCCTCCTATCCCTCCTACCACCTATCCCTCCCTCCCTCCCACCAGGGCTGGAACAGAGTGTTACCTTCCCCTCTATCCTTCCTATCCCTGCTATCCCTCCTATCCCTCCTATCGCCTATCCCTCCCTCCCTCCCACCAGGGCTAGAACAGAGTGTTACCTTCCCCTCTATCCTTCCTATCCCTCCTATCTCTCCTATCGCCTATCCCTCCTACCGCCTATCCTTCCCTCCCTCCCACCAGGGCTGGAACAGAGTGTTACCTCCCCCTCTATCCTTCCTATCCCTCCTATCCCTCCTACCGCCTATCCCTCCCTCCCTCCCACCAGGGCTGGAAAAGAGTGTTACCTTCCCCTCTATCCCTCCTATCCCTCCTACCATCTACCCTCCACTGCCTATACCTCCCTCCCTCCCACCAGGGCTGGAACAGAGTGTTACCTTCCCCTCTATCCCTCCTATACCTCCTACCGCCTATCCATCCTATTGCCTATCCCTCCCTCCCTCCCACCAGGGCTGGAACAGAGTGTTACCTTCCCCTCTATCCTTCCTATCCCTCCTACCACCTATCCCTCCCTCCCACCAGGGCTGGAACAGAGTGTTACCTTCCCCTCTATCCTTCCTATACCTCCTATCCCTCCTATCCCTGCTATCCCTCCTATCCCTCCTATCCCTCCTACCGCCTATCCCTCCCTCCCTCCCTCCCACCAGGGCTGGAACAGAGTGTTACCTTCCCCTCTATCCCTCCTATCTCTCATATCACCTATCCCTCCCTCCCTCCTACCAGGGCTGGAACCGAGTGTTACCTTCCCCTCTATCCTTCCTATCCTTCCTATCCCTCCTATCCCTCCTATCTCTCCTATCCCTCCTATCCCTCTGACCACCTATCCCTCCCTCCCTCCCACCAGGGCTGGAACAGAGTGTTACCTTCCCTTCTATCCTTCCTATCCCTCCTATCACTCCTACCACATATCCCTCCCTCCCACCAGGGCTGGAACAGAGTGTTACCTTCCCCTCTGTCCTTCCTCTCCCCCATCCCTCCGACCGCCTATCCCTCCCTCCCACCAGGGCTGGAACAGAGTGTTACCTTACCCTCTATGCTTCCTATCCCTCCTACCGCCTATCCCTCCCTCCCTTCCACCAGGACTGGAACAGATTGTTATCTTCCCCTCTATCCTTCCTATCACTCCTATCCCTCCTACCGCCTATCCCTCCCTCCCACCAGGGCTGGAACAGAGTGTTACCTTCCCCTCTATCCTTCCTATCCCTCCTACCGCCTATCCCTCCCTCACTCCCACCAGGGCTGGAACAGAGTGTTACCTTCCTCTCTATCCTTCCTATCCCTTCTATCCCTCCTATCCCTCCTACCGCCTATCCCTCCTACCACCTATCCCTCCCTCCCTCCACCAGGGCTGGAAAAGAGTGTTACCTTCCCCTCAATCCTTCCTATCCCTCCTATCCCTCCTACCACCTATCCCTCCCTCCCTCCCACCAGGGCTGGAACAGAGTGTTACCTTCCCCTCTATCCTTCCTATCCCTGCTATCCCTCCTATCCCTCCTATCGCCTATCCCTCCCTCCCACCAGGGCTAGAACAGAGTGTTACCTTCCCCTCTATACTTCCTATCCCTCCTATCTCTCCTATCCCTCCTACCACCTATCCCTCCCTCCCACCAGGGCTGGAACAGAGTGTTACCTTCCCCTCTATCCTTCCTATCCCTCCTATCCCTCCTATCCCTCCTATCACTCCGACCAACTATCCCTCCCTCCCTCCCTCCACCAGGGCTGGAACAGAATGTTACCTTCCCCTCTATCCTTCCTATCCCTCCTATCCCTCCTATCGCCTATCCCTCCTACCGCCTATCCTTCCCTCCCTCCCACCAGGGCTGGAACAGAGTGTTACCTTCCCCTCTATCCTTCCTATCCCTCCTACCGCCTATCCCTCCTACCGCCTATCCCTCCTACCACCTATCCCTCCCTCCCTCCCACCAGGGCTGGAAAAGAGTGTTACTTTCCCCTCTATCCCTCCTATCCCTCCTACCACCTATCCCTCCACTGCCCATCCCTCCCTCCCTCCCACCAGGGCTGGAACAGAGTGTTACCTTCCCCTCTATCCCTCCTATACCTCCTACCGCCTATCCCTCCTACTGCCTATCCCTCCCTCCCTCCCACCAGGGCTGGAACAGAGTGTTACCTTCCCCTCTATCCTTCCTATCCCTCCTATCCCTCCTACCACCCATCCCTCCCTCCCTCCCTCCCGCCAGGGCTGGAACAGAGTGTTACCTTCCCCTCTATCCTTCCTATACCTCCTATCCCTGCTATCCCTCCTATCCCTCCTACCGCCTATCCCTCCCTCAGACCAGGGCTGGAACATAGTGTTACCTTCCCCTCTATCCCTCCTATATCTCCAATCTCTCCTACTGCCTATCCCTCCCTCCCACCAGGGCTGGAACAGAGTGTTACCTTCCCCTCTATCCTTCCTATCCCTCCTATCCCTCCTATCTCTCCTACCACCTATCCCTCCCTCCCACCAGGGCTGGAACAGAGTGTTACCTTCCCCTCTATCCTTTCTATCCCTCCTATCCCTCCTATAACCTATCCCTCCCTCCCTCCTACCAGGGCTGGAACGGAGTGTTACCTTCCCCTGTATCCTTCCTATCCCTCCTATCCCTCCTATCCCTCTGACCACCTATCCCTCCCTCCCTCCCAACAGGGCTGGAACAGAGTGTTACCTTCTCTTCTATCCTTCCTATCCCTCCTATCACTCCTACCACCTATCCCTCCCTCCCACCAGGGCTGGAACAGAGTGTTACCTTCCCCTCTATCCTTCCTATCCCTCCTATCCCTCCTACCGCCTATCCCTCCCTCCCTTCCACCAGGACTGGAACAGATTGTTATCTTCCCCTCTATCCTTCCTATCACTCCTATCCCTCCTACCGCCTATCCCTCCCTCCCACCAGGGCTGGAACGGAGTGTTACCTTCCCCTCTATCCTTCCTATCCCCCATCCCTCCTACCGCCTATCCTTCCATCCCTCCCACCAGGGCTGTAACAGAGTGTTACCTTCCACTCTATCCCTCCTACCACCTATCCCTCCCTCCCTCCCACAAGGGCTGGAACAGAGTGTTACCTTCCCCTCTATCCTTCCTATCCCTCCTATCCCTCCTACCGCTTATCCCTCCCTCCCTCTCACCAGGGCTGGAACAGAGTGTTACCGTCCCCTCTATCCTTCCTATCCCCCATCCCTCCTACCGCCTATCCCTCCCTCCCACCGCCTATCCCTCCCTCCCACCGCCTATCCCTCCCTCCCTCCCTCCAACCAGGGCTGGAACAGAGTGTTACCTTCCCCTCTATCCTTCCTATCCCTCCTATCCCTCCTACCGCCTATCCCTCCCTCCCTCCCACCAGGGCTGGAACAGAGTGTTACCTTCCCCTCTATCCTTCCTATCCCTCCTACCGCCTATCCCTCCTACTGCCTATCCCTCCCTCCCTCCCACCAGGGCTGGAACAGTGTTACCTTCTCCTCTATCCTTCCTACCCCTCCTATCCCCCTATCCCTCCTACCGCCTATCCCTCCCTCTCTCCCACCAGGGCTGGAACAGAGTTTTACCTTCCCCTCTATCCTTCCTATCTCTCCTATCCCTCCTACCGCCTATCCCTCCCTCCCTCCACCAGGGCTAGAACAGAGTGTTACCTTCCCCTCTATCCCTCCTATCCCTCCTATCGCTCCTATCCCTCATATCCCTCCTATCCCTCATATCCCTCCTATCGCCTATCCCTCCCTCCCACCAGGGCTGGATTAGAGTGTTACCTTCCTCTCGATCCTTCCTATCCTTCCTATCCCCCATCCCTGCTACCACCTATCCCTCCCTCCCTCCCACCAGGGCTGGAACAGAGTGTTACCTTCGCATCTATCCTTCCTATCCTTCCTATCGCCTATCCCTCCCTCCCTCCCACCAGGGCTGGAACAGAGTGTTACCTTCCCCTCTATCTTTCCTATCCCTCCTATCCCTCCTACCGCCTATCCCTCCCTCCCTCCTACCAGGGCTGGAACAGAGTGTTACCTTCCCCTCTATCCTTCCTATCCCTCCTATCCCTCCTACCGCCTATCCCTCCCTCCCTCCCACCAGGGCTGGAACAGAGTGTTACCTTCCCCTCTATCCTTCCTATCCCTCCTATCCCTCCTACCGCCTATCCCTCCCTCCCTCCCACCAGGGCTGGAACAGAGCATTACCTTCCCCTCTATCCTTCCTATCCCTCCTACCGCCTATCCCTCCCTCACTCCCACCAGGGCTGGAACAGAGTGTTACCTTCTCCTCTATCCTTCCTATCCCTTCTATCCCTCCTATCCCTCCTACTGCCTATCCCTCCTACCACCTATCCCTCCCTCCCTCCACCAGGGCTGGAAAAGAGTGTTACCTTCCCCTCTATCCTTCCTATCCCTCCTATCGCCTATCCCTCCTACCGCCTATCCCTTCCTCCCTCCCACCAGGGCTAGAACAGAGTGTTACCTTCCCCTCTATCCTCCCTATCCCTCCTATCCCTCCTACCGCCTATCCCTCCTACCGCCTATCCTTCCCTCCCTCCCACCAGGGCTGAAACAGAGTGTTACCTTCCCCTCTATCCCTCCTATACCTCCTACCGCCTATCCCTCCTACTGCCAATCCCTCCCTCCCTCCCACCAGGGCTGGAACAGAGTGTTACCTTCCCCTCTATCCTTCCTATCCCTCCTATCCCTCCTACCACCTATCCCTCCCTCCCTCCCACCAGGGCTGGAACAGAGTGTTACCTTCCCCTCTATCCTTCCAATGCCTCCTATCCCTCCTATCCCTCCTACTGCCTATCCCTCCCTCGCTCCCACCAGGGCTGGAACAGAGTGTTACCTTCCCCTCAATCCTTCCTATCCCTCCTATCCCTCCTACCGCCTATCCCTCCCTCCCTCCCACCAGGGCTGGAACAGAGTGTTACCTTCCCCTCTATCCTTCCTATCCCTCCTACCACCTATCCCTCCTACTGCCTATCCCTCCCTCCCTCCCACCAGGGCTGGAACAGAGTGTTACCTTCTCCTCTATCCTTCCTATCCCTCCTATCCCCCTATCCCTCCTACCGCCTATCCCTCCCTCTCTCCCACCAGGGCTGGAACAGAGTGTTACCTTCCCCTCTATCCTTCCTATCTCTCCTATCCCTCCTACCGCCTATCCCTCCCTCCCTCCACCAGGGCTGGAACAGAGTGTTACCTTCTCCTCTATCCTTCCTATCCCTTCTATCCCCCTATCCCTCCTACCGCCTATCCCTCCCTCTCTCCCACCAGGGCTGGAACAGAGTGTTACCTTCCCCTCTATCCTTCCTATCTCTCCTATCCCTCCTACCGCCTATCCCTCCCTCCCTCCACCAGGGCTAGAACAGAGTGCTACCTTCCCCTCTATCCCTCCTATCCCTCCTATCCCTCCTATCGCTCCTATCCCTCATATCCCTCCTATCCCTCCCATCCCTCCTATCGCCTATCCCTCCCTCCCTCCCACCAGGGCTGGAACAGAGTGTTACCTTCCTCTCTATCCTTCCTATCCCTCCTATCTCTCCTATCCCTCCGACCACCTATCCCTCCCTCCCTCCACCAGGGCTAGAACAGAATGTTACCTTCCCCTCTATCCTTCCTATCCCTCCTATCCCTCCTATCCCTCCCTCCCTCCTACCAGGGCTGGAACGGAGTGTTACCTTCCCCTCTATCCTTCCTATCCCCCATCCCTCCTACCGCCTATCCCTCCCTCCCTCCCACCAGGGCTGCAACAGAGTGTTACCTTCCCCTCTATCCTTCCTATCCCTCCTATCCCTCCTACCGCCTATCCCTCCCTCCCTCCCACCAGGGCTGGAACGGAGTTTTACCTTCCCCTCTATCCTTCCTATCCCTCCTATCCCTCCTACTGCCTATCCCTCCCTCCCTCCCACCAGGGCTGGAACAGAGTGTTACCTTCCACTCTATCCCTCCTATCCCTCCTATCCCTCCTATCCCTCCTACCGCCTATCCCTCCCTCCCTCCCACCAGGGCTGGAACAGAGTGTTACCTTCCCCTCAATCCTTTCTATCCCTCCTATCCCTCCTACCACCTATCCCTCCCTCCCTCCCACCAGGGCTGGAACAGAGTGTTACCTTCCCCTCTATCCTTCCTATCCCACCTATCCCTCCTACCGCCTATCCCTCCTACCGCCTATCCCTCCCTCCCTCCACCAGGGCTGGAACAGAGTGTTACCTTCCCCTCTATCCTTCCTATCCCTCCTATCCCCTATCCCTCCCTCCCTCCCACCAGGGCTGGAACAGAGTGTTACCTTCCCCTCTATCCTTCCTATCCCTGCTATCCCTACTATCCCTACTATCCCTCCTATCACCTATCCCTCCCTCCTTCCCACCAGGGCTAGAACAGAGTGTTACCTTCCCCTCTATCCTTCCCATCCCTCCTATCCCTCCTATCTCTCCTATCCCTCCTACCACCTATCCCTCCCTCCCACCAGGGCTGGAACAGAGTGTTACCTTCCCCTCTATCCTTCCTATCCCTCCTATCTCTCCTATCCCTCCGACCACCTATCCCTCCCTCCCTCCACCAGGGCTGGAACAGAATGTTAATTTCCCCTCTATCCCTCCTATCCCTCCTATCGCCTATCCCTACTACCGCCTATCCCTTCCTCCCTCCCACCAGGGCTAGAACAGAGTGTTACCTTCCCCTCTATCCTCCCTATCCATCCTATCCCTCCTACTGCCTATCCCTCCTACCGCCTATCCTTCCCTCCCTCCCACCAGGGCTGGAACAGATTGTTACCTTTCCCTCTATCCTTCCTATCCCTCCTAAACCTCCTACCGCCTATCCCTCCTACCGCCTATCCCTCCCTCCCTCCAAGGCTGGAAAAGAGTGTTACCTTCCCCTCTATCCCTCCTATCCCTCCTACCACCTATCCCTCCACCGCCTATCCCTCCCTCCCTCCCACCAGGGCTGGAACAGAGTGTTACCTTCCCCTCTATCCTTCCTATCTCTCTTATCCATCTTATCCCTCCTATCCCTCCTACCGCCTATCCCTCCCTCCCACCAGGGCTGGAACAGAGTGTTACCTTCCCCTCTATCCTTCCTATCCTTCCTATCCCCCCATCCCTCCTACCGCCTATCCCTCTCTCCCTCCCACCAGGGCTGGAACAGAGTGTTACCTTCCCCTCTATCCTTCCTATCCCTCCTATCCCTCCTACCGCTTATCCCTCCCTCCCACCAGGGCTGGAACAGAGTGTTACCTTCCCCTCTATCCTTCCTATCCCCCATCCCTCCTACCGCCTATCCCTCCCTCCCTCCAACCAGGGCTGGAACAGAGTGTTACCTTCCCCTCTATCCTTCCTATCCCCCCATCCCTCCTACCGCCTATCCCTCCCTCCCTCCCACCAGGGCTGGAACAGAGTGTTACCTACCCCTCTATCCTTCCTATCCCTCCTATCCCTCCTACCGCCTATCCCTCCCTCCCTCCCACCAGGGCTGGAACAGAGTGTTACCTTCCCCTCTATCCTTCCTATCCTTCTGATCCCCCATCTCTCCTACCGCCTATCCCTCCCTCCCACCAGGGCTGGAACAGAGTGTTACCTTCCCCTCTATCCTTCCTATCCCTCCTATCCTCCTACCGCCTATCCCTCCCTCCCACAAGGGCTGGAACAGAGTGTTAACTTCCCCTCTATCCTTCCTATCCCCCATCTCTCCTACCGCCTATCCCTCCCTCCCTCCCACCAGGGCTAGAACAGAGTGTTACCTTCCCCTCTATCCATCCTATCCCTCCTATCCCTCCTACCGCCTATCCCACCCTCCCTCCCACCAGGGCTGGAACAGAGTGTTACCTTCCCCTCTATCCTTCCTATCCTTCATATTCCCCATCCCCCCATCCCTCCTACCGCCTATCCCTCCCTCTCTCCCACCAGGGCTGGAACAGTGTGTTACCTTCCCCTCTATCCTTCCTATCCCTCCTACCGCCTATCCCTCCCTCTCTCCCACCAGGGCTGGAACAGAGTGTCACCTTCCCCCCTATCCTTCCTATCCCCCCATCCCTCCCTCCCTCCCACCAGGGCTGGAACAGAGTGTTACCTTCCCCTCTATCCTTCCTATCCCCCATCCCTCCTACCGCCTATCCCTCCCTCCCTCCCACCAGGGCTGGAACAGAGTGTTACCTTCCCCTCTATCCTTCCTATCCCTCCTATCCCTCCTATCACCTATCCCTCCCTCCCTCCCACCAGGGCTGGAACAGAGTGTTACCTTCCCCTCTATCCTTCCTATCCCACCTATCCCTCCTACCGCCTATCCCTCCTACCGCCTATCCCTCCCTCCCTCCACCAGGGCTGGAACAGAGTGTTACCTTCCCCTCTATCCTTCCTATCCCTCCTATCCCCTATCCCTCCCTCCCTCCCACCAGGGCTGGAACAGAGTGTTACCTTCCCCTCTATCCTTCCTATCCCTGCTATCCCTACTATCCCTCCTATCCCTCCTATCACCTATCCCTCCCTCCTTCCCACCAGGGCTAGAACAGAGTGTTACCTTCCCCTCTATCCTTCCTATCCCTCCTATCTCTCCTATCCCTCCGACCACCTATCCCTCCCTCCCTCCACCAGGGCTGGAACAGAATGTTAATTTCCCCTCTATCCTTCCTATCCTTCCTATCGCCTATCCCTACTACCGCCTATCCCTCCTACTGCCTATCCCTCCCTCCCTCCACCAGGGCTGGAACAGAGTGTTACCTTCCCCTCTATCCTTCCTATCCCACCTATCCCTCCTACTGCCTATCCCTCCTACCGCCTATCCTTCCCTCCCTCCCACCAGGGCTGGAACAGATTGTTACCTTTCCCTCTATCCTTCCTATCCCTCCTAAACCTCCTACCGCCTATCCCTCCTACCGCCTATCCCTCCTACTGCCTATCCCTCCCTCCCTCCCTCCAAGGCTGGAAAAGAGTGTTACCTTCCCCTCTATCCCTCCTATCCCTCCTATCCCTCCTACCACCTATCCCTCCACCGCCTATCCATCCCTCCCTCCCACCAGGGCTGGAACAGAGTGTTACCTTCCCCTCTATCCTTCCTATCTCTCTTATCCATCTTATCCCTCCTACCGCCTATCCCTCCCTCCCACCAGGGCTGGAACAGAGTGTTACCTTCCCCTCTATCCTTCCTATCCCTCTTATCACTCCTGCCACCTATCCCTCCCTCCCACCAGGGCTGGAACAGAGTGTTACCTTCCCCTCTATCCTTCCTATCCTTCCTATCCCCCCATCCCTCCTACCGCCTATCCCTCTCTCCCTCCCACCAGGGCTGGAACAGAGTGTTACCTTCCCCTCTATCCTTCCTATCCCTCCTATCCCTCCTACCGCTTATCCCTCCCTCCCTCCCTCCCACCAGGGCTGGAACAGAGTGTTACCTTCCCCTCTATCCTTCCTATCCCCCATCCCTCCTACCGCCTATCCCTCCCTCCCTCCAACCAGGGCTGGAACAGAGTGTTACCTTCCCCTCTATCCTTCCTATCTCCCCATCCCTCCTACCGCCTATCCCTCCCTCCCTCCCACCAGGGCTGGAACAGAGTGTTACCTACCCCTCTATCCTTCCTATCCCTCCTATCCCTCCTACCGCCTATCCCTCCCTCCCTCCCACCAGGGCTGGAACAGAGTGTTACCTTCCCCTCTATCCTTCCTATCCTTCTGATCCCCCATCTCTCCTACCGCCTATCCCTCCCTCCCTCCCACCAGGGCTGGAACAGAGTGTTACCTTCCCCTCTATCCTTCCTATCCCTCCTATCCTCCGACCGCCTATCCCTCCCTCCCACAAGGGCTGGAACAGAGTGTTAACTTCCCCTCTATCCTTCCTATCCCCCATCTCTCCTACCGCCTATCCCTCCCTCCCTCCCTCCCACCAGGGCTAGAACAGAGTGTTACCTTCCCCTCTATCCATCCTATCCCTCCTATCCCTCCTACCGCCTATCCCACCCTCCCTCCCACCAGGGCTGGAACAGAGTGTTACCTTCCCCTCTATCCTTCCTATCCTTCATATCCCCCATCCCCCCTACCGCCTATCCCTCCCTCTCTCCCACCAGGGCTGGAACAGAGTGTCACCTTCCCCCCTATCCTTCCTATCCCCCCATCCCTCCCTCCCTCCCACCAGGGCTGGAACAGAGTGTTACCTTCCCCTCTATCCTTCCTATCCCCCATCCCTCCTACCGCCTATCCCTCCCTCCCTCCCACCAGGGCTGGAACAGAGTGTTACCTTCCCCTCTATCCTTCCTATCCCTCCTATCGCTCCTATCCTTCATATCCCTCCTATCCCTCCCATCCCTCCTATCGCCTATCCCTCCCTCCCTCCAGGGCTGGAACAGAGTGTTACCTTACCCTCTATCCTTCCTATCCCCCCATCCCTCCTACCGCCTATCCCTCCCTCCCTTCCACCAGGGCTGGAACAGAGTGTTACCTTCCCCTCTATCCTTCCTATCCCTCCTATCGCTCCTATCCTTCATATCCCTCCTATCCCTCCCATCCCTCCTATCCCTCCTATCGCCTAACCCTCCCTCCCTCCCCCCAGGGCTGGAACAGAGTGTTACCTTACCCTCTATCCTTCCTATCCCCCCATCCCTCCTACCGCCTATCCCTCCCTCCCTTCCACCAGGACTGGAACAGAGTGTTACCTTCCACTCTATCCTTCCTATCTCTCCTATCCCTCCTACCGCCTATCCCTCCCTCCACCAGGGCTAGAACAGAGTGTTACCTTCCCCTCTATCCCTCCTATCTCTCCTATCGCTCCTATCCCTCATATCCCTCCTATCCCTCCCATCCCTCCTATCCCTCCTATCGCCTATCCCTCCCTCCCTCCCACCAGGGCTGGAACAGAGTGTTATATTCCTCTCTATCCTTCCTATCCTTCCTATCCCCCATCCCTGCTACCACCTATCCCGCCCTCCCTCCCATCAGGGCTGGAACAGAGTGTTACCTTCGCATCTATCCTTCCTATCCTTCCTATCCCTCCTATCGCCTATCCCTCCCTCCCTCCCTCCCACCAGGGCTGGAACAGAGTGTTACCTTCCCCTCTATCTTTCCTATCCCTCCTATCCCTCCTACCGCCTATCCCTCCCTCCCTCCTACCAGGGCTGGAACAGAGTGTTACCTTCCCCTCTAGCCTCCTATCCCTCCTATCCCTCCTATCCCTCCTATCCCTCCTATCCCTCCTATCCCTCCTATCCCTCCTATCCCTCCTATCCCTCCTACCGCCTATCCCTCCCTCCGTCCCACCAGGGCTGGAACAGAGTGTTACCTTCCCCTCTATCATTCCTATCCCTCCTATCCCTCCTATCCCTCCTATCCCTCCTACCGCCTATCCCTCCCTCCTTCCCACCAGGGCTGGAACAGAGTGTTACCTTCCCCTCTATCCTTCCTATCCCTCCTACCGCCTATCCCTCCCTCCCTCCCACCAGGGCTGGAACAGAGCATTACCTTCCCCTCTATTCTTCCTATCCCTCTTACCGCCTATCCCTCCCTCACTCCCACCAGGGCTGGAACAGACTGTTACCTTCCCCTCTATCCTTCCTATCCCTGCTATTCCTCCTATCCCTCCTATCGCCTATCCCTCCCTCCCTCCACCAGGGCTGGAACAGAATGTTACCTTCCCCTCTATCCTTTCTATCCCGCCTATCCCTCCTGCCGCCTATCCCTTCCTCCCTCCACCAGGGCTAGAACAGAGTGTTACCTTCCCCTCTATCCTCCCTATCCCTCCTATCCCTCCTACCGCCTATCCCTCCTACCGCCTATCCCTCCTACCGCCTATCCTTCCCTCCCTCCCACCAGGGCTGAAACAGAGTGTTACCTTCCCCTCTATCCCTCCTATACCTCCTACCGCCTATCCCTCCTACTGCCAATCCATCCCTCCCTCCCACCAGGGCTGGAACAGAGTGTTACCTTCCCCTCTATCCTTCCTATCCCTCCTATCCCTCCTACCACCTATCCCTCCCTCCCTCCCACCAGGGCTGGAACAGAGTGTTACCTTCCCCTCTATCCTTCCAATGCCTCCTATCCCTCCTATCCCTCCTACTGCCTATCCCTCCCTCCCTCCCACCAGGGCTGGAACAGAGTGTTACCTTCTCCTCTATCCCTCCTATCCCTCCAATTCCTCCTACTGCCTATCCCTCCCTCCCTCCCTCCCACCAGGACTGGAACAGAGTGTTACCTTCCCCTCTATCCTTCCTATCCCTCCTACCGCCTATCCCATCTCTCCTACCGCCTATCCCTCCCTCCCTCCTTCCCACCAGGGCTGGAACAGAGTGTTACCTTCCCCTCTATCCTTCCTATCCCCCCATCCCTCCTACCGCCTATCCCTCCCTCCCTCCCACCAGGGCTAGAACAGAGTGTTACCTTCCCCTCTATCCTTCCTATCCCTCCTATCCCTCCTACCGCCTATCCCTCCCTCCCTCCCACCAGGGCTTTAACAGAGTGTTACCTTCCCCTCTATCCTTCCTATCCCTCCTACCGCCTATCCCTCCCTCCCTTCCACCAGGACTGGAACAGAGTGTTATCTTCCCCTCTATCCTTCCTATCACTCCTATCCCTCCTACCGCCTATCCCTCACTCCCACCAGGGCTGGAACAGAGTGTTACCTTTTCCTCTATCCTTCCTATCCCCATCCCTCCTACCACCTATCCCTCCCTCCCTCCCACCAGGGCTGTAACAGAGTGTTACCTTCCCCTCTATCCTTCCTATCCCTCCTACCACCTATCCCTCCCTCCCTCCCACAAGGGCTAGAACAGAGTGTTACCTTCCCCTCTATCCTTCCTATCCCTCCTATCCCTTATCCCTCCTTCCCTCCCTCTCACCAGGGCTGGAACAGAGTGTTACCTTCCCCTCTATCCTTCCTATCCCACATCCCTCCTACTGCCTATCCCTCACTCCCACTGCCTATCCCTCCCTCCCTCCAACCAGGGCTGGAACAGAGTGTTACCTTCCCCTCTATCCTTCCTATCCCTCCTACCGCCTATCCCTCCCTCCCTCCCACCAGGGCTGGAACAGAGTGTTACCTTTCCCTCTATCCTTCCTATCCCCCATCCCTCCTACCGCCTATCCCTCCCTCCCACCAGGGCTGGAACAGAGTGTTACCTTCCCCTCTATCCTTCCTATCCCTCCTATCCCTCCTACCGCCTATCCCTCACTCCCTCCCACCAGGGCTGGAACAGAGTGTTACCTTCCCCTCTATCCTTCCTATCCTTCCTATCCCCATCTCTCCTACCGCCTATCCCTCCCTCCCTCCCACCAGGGCTGGAACAGAGTGTTACCTTCCCCTTTATCCTTCCTATAACTCCTATCCCTCCTACCGCCTATCCCTCCCTCCCTCCCACCAGGGCTGGAACAGAGTGTTACCTTCCCCTCTATCCTTCCTATCCCTGCTATCCCTCCTATCCCTCCTATCGCCTATCCCTCCCTCCCTCCCACCAGGGCTAGAACAGAGTGTTACCTTCCCCTCTATCCTTCCTATCCCTCCTATCCCTCCTATCTCTCCTATCTCTCCTATCCCTCCTACCACCTATCCCTCCCTCCCACCAGGGCTGGAACAGAGTGTTACCTTCCCCTCTATCCTTCCTATCCCTCCTATCCCTCCTATCTCTTCTATCTCTCCTATCCCTCCTACCACCTATCCCTCCCTCCCACCAGGGCTGGAACAGAGTGTTACCTTCCCCTCTATCCTTCCTATCCCTCCTATCCCTCCTATCTCTTCTATCTCTTCTATCCCTCCTATCCCTCCTATCCCTCCTACCGCCTATCCCTCCCTCCCTCTCTCCCTCCCACCAGGGCTGGAACAGAGTGTTACCTTCCCCTCTATCCCTCCTATCCCTCCAATCCCTCCTACTGCCTATCCCTCCCTCCCTCCCACCAGGGCTGGAACAGAGTGTTACCTTCCCCTCTACCCTTCCTATCCCTCCTATCTCTCCTACCGCCTATCCCTCCCTCCCTCCCACCAGGGCTGGAACAGAGTGTTATCTTCCTCTCTATCCTTCCTATCCCTCCTACCGCCTATCCCTCCCTCCCACCAGGGCTGGAACACAGTGTTACCTTCCCCTCTATCCTTCCTATCCCCCCATCCCTCCTACCGCCTATCCCTCCCTCCCTCCAGGGCTGGAACAGAGTGTTACCTTCCCCTCTATCCTTCCTATCCCCCCATCCCTCCTACCGCCTATCCCTCCCTGCCACCAGGGCTGTAACAGAGTGTTACCTTCCCCTCTATCCTTCCTATCCCTTCTTTCCCCCATCCCTCCTATCGCCTATCCCTCCCTCCCTCCCACCAGGGCTGGAACAGAGTGTTACCTTCCCCTCTATCCTTCCTATCCCTCCTACCGCCTATCCCTCCCTCCCTTCCACCAGGACTGGAACAGAGTGTTATCTTCCCCTCTATCCTTCCTATCACTCCTATCCCTCCTACCGCCTATCCCTCCCTCCCACCAGGGCTGGAACAGAGTGTTACCTTCCCCTCTATCCTTCCTATCCCTCCTATCCCTGCTATCCCTCCTATCCCTCCTACCGCCTATCCCTCCCTCCCTCCCTCTCTCCCTCCCACCAGGGCTGGAACAGTGTGTTACCTTCCCCTCTATCCCTCCTATCCCTCCAATCCCTCCTACTGCCTATCCCTCCCTCCCTCCTACTGCCTATCCCTCCCTCCCTCCCTCCCTCCCACCAGGGCTGGAACAGAGTGTTACCTTCCCCTCTATCCTTCCTATCCCTCCTATCTCTCCTACCGCCTATCCCTCCCTCCCTCCCACCAGGGCTGGAACAGAGTGTTATCTTCCCCTCTATCCTTCCTATCCCTCCTACCGCTTATCCCTCCCTCCCTCCCTCTCAGCAGGGCTGGAACAGAGTGTTACCTTCCCCTCTATCCTTCCTATCCCACATCCCTCCTACTGCCTATCCCTCCCTCCCACCACCTATCCCTCCCTCCCTCCAACCAGGGCTGGAACAGAGTGTTACCTTCCCCTCTATCCTTCCTATCCCTCCTATCCCTCCTACCGCCTATCCCTCCCTCCCTCCCACCAGGGCTGGAACAGAGTGTTACCTTTCCCTCTATCCTTCCTATCCCCCATCCCTCCTACGGCCTATCCCTCCCTCCCTCCCACCAGGGCTGGAACAGAGTGTTACCTTCCCCTCTCTCCTTCCTATCCCTCCTACCGCCTATCCCTCACTCCCTCCCACCAGGGCTGGAACAGGGTGTTACCTTCTCCTCTATCCTTCCTATCCTTCCTATCCCCCATCTCTCCTACCGCCTATCCCTCCCTCCCTCCCACCAGGGCTGGAACAGAGTGTTACCTTCCCCTCTATCCTTCCTATTCCTCCTATCCCTCCTACCGCCTATCCCTCCCTCCCTAGCACCAGGGCTGGAACAGAGTGTTACCTTCCCCTCTATCCTTCCAATGCCTCCTATCCCTCCTATCCCTCCTACTGCCTATCCCTCCCTCCCACCAGGGCTGGAACAGAGTGTTACCTTCCACTCTATCCCTCCTATCCCTCCTATCCCTCCTATCCCTCCTATCCCTCCTATCCCTCCTACCGCCTATCCCTCACTCCCTCCCACCAGGGCTGGAACAGGGTGTTACCTTCCTCTCTATCCTTCCTATCCCTCCTATCCCTCCTATCCCTCCTATCCCTCCTATCCCTCCTATCCCTACTATCACCTATCCCTCCCTCCCTCCTACCAGGGCTGGAACAGAGTGTTACCTTCCCCTCTATCCTTCCTATCCCTCCTATCCCTCCTACCGCCTATCCCTCCTACCGCCTATCCCTCCCTCGCTCCACCAGGGCTGGAACAGAGTGTTACCTTCCCCTCTATCCTTCCTATCCCTCCTACCGCCTATCCCTCCTACCGCCTATCCCTCCCTCCCTCCACCAGGGCTGGAACAGGGTGTTACCTTCATCTCTATCCTTCCTATCCCCCATCTCTCCTACCGCCTATCCCTCCCTCCCTCCCACCAGGGCTGTAACAGTGTTACCTTCCTCTTTATCCTTCCTATTCCTCCTATCCCTCCTACCGCCTATCCCTCCCTCCCACCAGGGCTGGAACAGAGTGTTACCTTCTCCTCTATCCTTCCTATCCCCCATCCCTCCTACCGCCTATCCCTCCCTCCCACCAGGGCTGTAACAGAGTGTTACCTTCCCCTCTATCCTTCCTATCCTTCCTATCCCTCCTATCCCTCCTACCACCTATCCCTCCCTCCCTCCCACCAGGGCTGGAACAGAGTGTTACCTTCCGCTCTATCCTTCCTATCCCTGCTATCCCTTCTATCCCTCCTATCGCCTATCCCTCCCTCCCTCCCACCAGGGCTAGAACAGAGTGTTACCTTCCTCTCTATCCCTCCTATCCCTCCTATCCCTCCTATCTCTCCTATCCCTCCTACCACCTATCCCTCCCTCCCACCAGGGCTGGAACAGAGTGTTACCTTCCCCTCTATCCCTACTATCCCTCCTATCTCTCCTATCCCTCCTATCCCTCCGACCACCTATCACTCCCTCCCTCTACCAGGGCTAAAACAGAATGTTACCTTCCCCTCTATCCTTCCTATCCCCTATCCCTCCTACCGCCTATCCCTTCCTCCCTCCCACCAGGGCTAGAACAGAGTGTTACCTTCCCCTCTATCCTCCCTATCCCTCCTATCCCTCCTACCGCCTATCTGTCCTACCGCCTATCCCTCCCTCCTTCCCACCAGGGCTGGAACAGAGTGTTACCTTACCCTCTATCCTTCCTATCCCCCATCCCTCCTACCGCCTATCCCTCCCTCCCTTCCACCAGGACTGGAACAGAGTGTTACCTTCCACTCTATCCTTCCTATCTCTCCTATCCCTCCTACCGCCTATCCCTCCCTCCACCAGGGCTAGAACAGAGTGTTACCTTCCCCTCTATCCCTCCTATCTCTCCTATCGCTCCTATCCCTCATATCCCTCCTATCCCTCCCATCCCTCCTATCGCCTATCCCTCCCTCCCTCCCACCAGGGCTGGAACAGAGTGTTATATTCCTCTCTATCCTTCCTATCCTTCCTATCCCCCATCCCTGCTACCACCTATCCCGCCCTCCCTCCCATCAGGGCTGGAACAGAGTGTTACCTTCGCATCTATCCTTCCTATCCTTCCTATCCCTCCTATCGCCTATCCCTCCCTCCCTCCCTCCCACCAGGGCTGGAACAGAGTGTTACCTTCCCCTCTATCCTTCCTATCCCTCCTATCCCTCCTACCACCTATCCCTCCCTCCCACCAGGGCTGAAACAGAGTGTTACCTTCCCCTCTATCCTTCCTATACCTCCTATCCCTCCTATCCCTGCTATCCCTCCTATCCCTCCTATCCCTCCTACCGCCTATCCCTCCCTCCCTCCCACCAGGGCTGGAACAGAGTGTTACCTTCCCCTCTATCATTCCTATCCCTCCTATCCCTCCTATCCCTCCTATCCCTCCTATCCCTCCTACCGCCTATCCCTCCCTCCGTCCCACCAGGGCTGGAACAGAGTGTTACCTTCCCCTCTATCATTCCTATCCCTCCTATCCCTCCTATCCCTCCTATCCCTCCTATCCCTCCTATCCCTCCTATCCCTCCTACCGCCTATCCCTCCCTCCTTCCCACCAGGGCTGGAACAGAGTGTTACCTTCCCCTCTATCCTTCCTATCCCTCCTACCGCCTATCCCTCCCTCCCTCCCACCAGGGCTGGAACAGAGCGTTACCTTCCCCTCTATTCTTCCTATCCCTCTTACCGCCTATCCCTCCCTCACTCCCACCAGGGCTGGAACAGACTGTTACCTTCCCCTCTATCCTTCCTATCCCTGCTATTCCTCCTATCCCTCCTATCGCCTATCCCTCCCTCCCTCCACCAGGGCTGGAACAGAATGTTACCTTCCCCTCTATCCTTTCTATCCCTCCTATCGCCTATCACTCCTGCCGCCTATCCCTTCCTCCCTCCCACCAGGGCTAGAACAGAGTGTTACCTTCCCCTCTATCCTCCCTATCCCTCCTATCCCTCCTACCGCCTATCCCTCCTACCGCCTATCCCTCCTACCGCCTATCCTTCCCTCCCTCCCACCAGGGCTGAAACAGAGTGTTACCTTCCCCTCTATCCCTCCTATACCTCCTACCGCCTATCCCTCCTACTGCCAATCCCTCCCTCCCTCCCACCAGGGCTGGAACAGAGTGTTACCTTCCCCTCTATCCTTCCTATCCCTCCTATCCCTCCTACCACCTATCCCTCCCTCCCTCCCACCAGGGCTGGAACAGAGTGTTACCTTCCCCTCTATCCTTCCAATGCCTCCTATCCATCCTATCCCTCCTACTGCCTATCCCTCCCTCCCTCCCACCAGGGCTGGAACAGAGTGTTACCTTCTCCTCTATCCCTCCTATCCCTCCAATTCCTCCTACTGCCTATCCCTCCCTCCCTCCCTCCCTCCCACCAGGGCTGGAACAGAGTGTTACCTTCCCCTCTATCCTTCCTATCCCTCCTATCCCTCCTACCGCCTATCCCATCTCTCCTACCGCCTATCCCTCCCTCCCTCCTTCCCACCAGGGCTGGAACAGAGTGTTACCTTCCCCTCTATCCTTCCTATCCCCCCATCCCTCCTACCGCCTATCCCTCCCTCCCTCCCACCAGGGCTAGAACAGAGTGTTACCTTCCCCTCTATCCTTCCTATCCCTCCTATCCCTCCTACCGCCTATCCCTCCCTCCCTCCCACCAGGGCTTTAACAGAGTGTTACCTTCCCCTCTATCCTTCCTATCCCTCCTACCGCCTATCCCTCCCTCCCTTCCACCAGGACTGGAACAGAGTGTTATCTTCCCCTCTATCCTTCCTATCACTCCTATCCCTCCTACTGCCTATCCCTCACTCCCACCAGGGCTGGAACAGAGTGTTACCTTTTCCTCTATCCTTCCTATCCCCATCCCTCCTACCACCTATCCCTCCCTCCCTCCCTCCCACCAGGGCTGTAACAGAGTGTTACCTTCCCCTCTATCCTTCTTATCCCTCCTATCCCTCCTACCACCTATCCCTCCCTCCCTCCCACAAGGGCTAGAACAGAGTGTTACCTTCCCCTCTATCCTTCCTATCCCTCCTATCCCTCATACCGCTTATCCCTCCTTCCCTCCCTCTCACCAGGGCTGGAACAGAGTGTTACCTTCCCCTCTATCCTTCCTATCCCACATCCCTCCTACTGCCTATCCCTCACTCCCACTGCCTATCCCTCCCTCCCTCCAACCAGGGCTGGAACAGAGTGTTACCTTCCCCTCTATCATTCCTATCCCTCCTATCCCTCCTACCGCCTATCCCTCCCTCCCTCCCACCAGGGCTGGAACAGAGTGTTACCTTTCCCTCTATCCTTCCTATCCCCCATCCCTCCTACCGCCTATCCCTCCCTCCCACCAGGGCTGGAACAGAGTGTTACCTTCCCCTCTATCCTTCCTATCCCTCCTATCCCTCCTACCGCCTATCCCTCACTCCCTCCCACCAGGGCTGGAACAGAGTGTTACCTTCCCCTCTATCCTTCCTATCCTTCCTATCCCCATCTCTCCTACCGCCTATCCCTCCCTCCCTCCCACCAGGGCTGGAACAGAGTGTTACCTTCCCCTTTATCCTTCCTATAACTCCTATCCCTCCTACCGCCTATCCCTCCCTCCCTCCCACCAGGGCTGGAACAGAGTGTTACCTTCCCCTCTATCCTTCCTATCCCTGCTATCCCTCCTATCCCTCCTATCGCCTATCCCTCCCTCCCTCCCACCAGGGCTAGAACAGAGTGTTACCTTCCCCTCTATCCTTCCTATCCCTCCTATCCCTCCTATCTCTCCTATCCCTCCTACCACCTATCCCTCCCTCCCACCAGGGCTGGAACAGAGTGTTACCTTCCCCTCTATCCTTCCTATCCCTCCTATCCCTCCTATCCCTCCTATCTCTTCTATCTCTCCTATCCCTCCGACCACCTTTCCCTCCCTCCCTCCACCAGGGCTGGAACAGAATGTTACCTTCCCCTCTATCCTTCCTATCCCTCCTATCCCTCCTATCGCCTATCCCTCCTACCGCCTATCCCTTCCTCCCTCCCACCAGGGCTAGAACAGAGTGTTACCTTCCCCTCTATCCTCCCTATCCCTCCTATCCCTCCTACCGCCTATCCCTCCTACCGCCTATCCCTCCTACTGCCTATCCCTCCTACCGCCTATCCTTCCCTCCCTCCCACCAGGGCTGGAACAGAGTGTTACCTTCCCCTCTATCCCTCCTATACCTCCTACCGCCTATCCCTCCTACTGCCTATCCCTCCCTCCCTCCCACCAGGGCTGGAACAGAGTGTTACTTTCCCCTCTATCCTTCCTATCCCTCCTATCCCTCCTACCACCTATCCCTCCCTCCCTCCCACCAGGGCTGGAACAGAGTGTTACCTTCCCCTCTATCCTTCCTATCCCTCCTATCCCTCCTATCCCTCCTACCGCCTATCCCTCCCTCCCTCTCTCCCTCCCACCAGGGCTGGAACAGAGTGTTACCTTCCCCTCTATCCCTCCTATCCCTCCAATCCCTCCTACTGCCTATCCCTCCCTCCCTCCCACCAGGGCTGGAACAGAGTGTTACCTTCCCCTCTATCCTTCCTATCCCTCCTATCTCTCCTACCGCCTATCCCTCCCTCCCTCCCACCAGGGCTGGAACAGAGTGTTATCTTCCTCTCTATCCTTCCTATCCCTCCTACCGCCTATCCCTCCCTCCCACCAGGGCTGGAACACAGTGTTACCTTCCCCTCTATCCTTCCTATCCCCCCATCCCTCCTACCGCCTATCCCTCCCTCCCTCCAGGGCTGGAACAGAGTGTTACCTTCCCCTCTATCCTTCCTATCCCTCCTATCCCTCCTACCACCTATCCCTCCCTCCCTGCCACCAGGGCTGTAACAGAGTGTTACCTTCCCCTCTATCCTTCCTATCCCTTCTTTCCCCCATCCCTCCTATCGCCTATCCCTCCCTCCCTCCCTCCCACCAGGGCTGGAACAGAGTGTTACCTTCCCCTCTATCCTTCCTATCCCTCCTACCGCCTATCCCTCCCTCCCTTCCACCAGGACTGGAACAGAGTGTTATCTTCCCCTCTATCCTTCCTATCACTCCTATCCCTCCTACCGCCTATCCCTCCCTCCCACCAGGGCTGGAACAGAGTGTTACCTTCCCCTCTATCCTTCCTATCCCTCCTATCCCTGCTATCCCTCCTATCCCTCCTACCGCCTATCCCTCCCTCCCTCTCTCCCTCCCACCAGGGCTGGAACAGAGTGTTACCTTCCCCTCTATCCCTCCTATCCCTCCAATCCCTCCTACTGCCTATCCCTCCCTCCCTCCCTCCCTCACACCAGGGCTGGAACAGAGTGTTACCTTCCCCTCTATCCTTCCTATCCCTCCTATCTCTCCTACCGCCTATCCCTCCCTCCCTCCCACCAGGGCTGGAACAGAGTGTTATCTTCCCCTCTATCCTTCCTATCCCTCCTACCGCTTATCCCTCCCTCCCTCCCTCTCAGCAGGGCTGGAACAGAGTGTTACCTTCCCCTCTATCCTTCCTATCCCACATCCCTCCTACTGCCTATCCCTCCCTCCCACCACCTATCCCTCCCTCCCTCCAACCAGGGCTGGAACAGAGTGTTACCTTCCCCTCTATCCTTCCTATCCCTCCTATCCCTCCTACCGCCTATCCCTCCCTCCCTCCCTCCCTCCCACCAGGGCTGGAACAGAGTGTTACCTTTCCCTCTATCCTTCCTATCCCCCATCCCTCCTACGGCCTATCCCTCCCTCCCTCCCACCAGGGCTGGAACAGAGTGTTACCTTCCCCTCTATCCTTCCTATCCCTCCTATCCCTCCTACCGCCTATCCCTCACTCCCTCCCACCAGGGCTGGAACAGGGTGTTACCTTCCCCTCTATCCTTCCTATCCTTCCTATCCCCCATCTCTCCTACCGCCTATCCCTCCCTCCCTCCCACCAGGGCTGGAACAGAGTGTTACCTTCCCCTCTATCCTTCCTATTCCTCCTATCCCTCCTACCGCCTATCCCTCCCTCCCTAGCACCAGGGCTGGAACAGAGTGTTACCTTCCCCTCTATCCTTCCAATGCCTCCTATCCCTCCTATCCCTCCTACTGCCTATCCCTCCCTCCCACCAGGGCTGGAACAGAGTGTTACCTTCCACTCTATCCCTCCTATCCCTCCTATCCCTCCTATCCCTCCTATCCCTCCTATCCCTCCTACCGCCTATCCCTCACTCCCTCCCACCAGGGCTGGAACAGGGTGTTACCTTCCTCTCTATCCTTCCTATCCCTCCTATCCCTCCTATCCCTCCTATCCCTACTATCACCTATCCCTCCCTCCCTCCTACCAGGGCTGGAACAGAGTGTTACCTTCCCCTCTATCCTTCCTATCCCTCCTATCCCTCCTACCGCCTATCCCTCCTACCGCCTATCCCTCCTACCGCCTATCCCTCCCTCGCTCCACCAGGGCTGGAACAGAGTGTTACCTTCCCCTCTATCCTTCCTATCCCTCCTACCGCCTATCCCTCCTACCGCCTATCCCTCCCTCCCTCCACCAGGGCTGGAACAGGGTGTTACCTTCCCCTCTATCCTTCCTATCCCCCATCTCTCCTACCGCCTATCCCTCCCTCCCTCCCACCAGGGCTGTAACAGTGTTACCTTCCCCTTTATCCTTCCTATTCCTCCTATCCCTCCTACCGCCTATCCCTCCCTCCCACCAGGGCTGGAACAGAGTGTTACCTTCTCCTCTATCCTTCCTATCCCCCATCCCTCCTACCGCCTATCCCTCCCTCCCACCAGGGCTGTAACAGAGTGTTACCTTCCCCTCTATCCTTCCTATCCTTCCTATCCCTCCTATCCCTCCTACCACCTATCCCTCCCTCCCTCCCACCAGGGCTGGAACAGAGTGTTACCTTCCGCTCTATCCTTCCTATCCCTGCTATCCCTTCTATCCCTCCTATCCCTCCTATCGCCTATCCCTCCCTCCCTCCCACCAGGGCTAGAACAGAGTGTTACCTTCCTCTCTATCCCTCCTATCCCTCCTATCCCTCCTATCTCTCCTATCCCTCCTACCACCTATCCCTCCCTCCCACCAGGGCTGGAACAGAGTGTTACCTTCCCCTCTATCCCTCCTATCCCTCCTATCTCTCCTATCCCTCCTATCCCTCCGACCACCTATCACTCCCTCCCTCTACCAGGGCTAAAACAGAATGTTACCTTCCCCTCTATCCTTCCTATCCCCTATCCCTCCTACCGCCTATCCCTTCCTCCCTCCCACCAGGGCTAGAACAGAGTGTTACCTTCCCCTCTATCCTCCCTATCCCTCCTATCCCTCCTACCGCCTATCTCTCCTACCGCCTATCCCTCCTACCGCCTATCCTTCCCTCCTTCCCACCAGGGCTGGAACAGAGTGTTACCTTCCCCTCTATCCTTCCTATCCCTCCTATCCCTCCTATCCCTCCTACCGCCTATCCCTCCTACCGCCTATCCCTCCTACCGCCTATCCCTCCTACCGCCTATCCCTCGTACCGCCTATCCCTCCCTCCCTCCCACCAGGGCTGGAAAAGAGTGTTACCTTCCCCTCTATCCCTCCTATCCCTCCTACCACCTATCCCTCCACGCCTATCCCTCCCTCCCTCCCACCAGGGCTGGAACAGAGTGTTACCTTCCCCTCTATCCTTCCTATCCTTCATATCCCCCATCCACCCATCCCTCCTACCGCCTATCCCTCCCTCTCTCCCACCAGGGCTGGAACAGTGTGTTACCTTCCCCTCTATCCTTCCTATCCCTCCTACCGCCTATCCCTCCCTCTCTCCCACCAGGGCTGGAACAGAGTGTCACCTTCCCCCCTATCCTTCCTATCCCCCCATCCCTCCCTCCCTCCCACCAGGGCTGGAACAGAGTGTTACCTTCCCCTCTATCCTTCCTATCCCCCATCCCTCCTACCGCCTATCCCTCCCTCCCTCCCACCAGGGCTGGAACAGAGTGTTACCTTCCCCTCTATCCTTCCTATCCCTCCTATCCCTCCTATCACCTATCCCTCTCTCCCTCCCACCAGGGCTGGAACAGAGTGTTACCTTCCCCTCTATCCTTCCTATCCCACCTATCCCTCCTACCGCCTATCCCTCCTACCGCCTAGCCCTCCCTCCCTCCACCAGGGCTGGAACAGAGTGTTACCTTCCCCTCTATCCTTCCTATCCCTCCTATCCCCTATCCCTCCCTCCCTCCACCAGGGCTGGAACAGAGTGTTACCTTCCCCTCTATCCTTCCTATCCCTCCTATCCCTCCTATCACCTATCCTTCCCTCCTTCCCACCAGGGCTGGAACAGAGTGTTACCTTCCCCTCTATCCTTCCTATCCCTGCTATCCCTACTATCCCTCCTATCACCTATCCCTCCCTCCTTCCCACCAGGACTAGAACAGAGTGTTACCTTCCCCTCTATCCTTCCCATCCCTCCTATCCCTCCTATCTCTCCTATCCCTCCTACCACCTATCCCTCCCTCCCACCAGGGCTGGAACAGAGTGTTACCTTCCCCTCTATCCTTCCTATCCCTCCTATCTCTCCTATCCCTCCGACCACCTATCCCTCCCTCCCTCCACCAGGGCTGGAACAGAATGTTAATTTCCCCTCTATCCTTCCTATCCCTCCTATCGCCTATCCCTACTACCGCCTATCCCTTCCTCCCTCCCACCAGGGCTAGAACAGAGTGTTACCTTCCCCTCTATCCTCCCTATCCATCCTATCCCCCCTACTGGCTATCCCTCCTACCGCCTATCCTTCCCTCCCTCCCACCAGGGCTGGAACAGATTGTTACCTTTCCCTCTATCCTTCCTATCCCTCCTAAACCTCCTACCGCCTATCCCTCCTACCGCCTATCCCTCCTACTGCCTATCCCTCCCTCCCTCCCTCCAAGGCTGGAAAAGAGTGTTACCTTCCCCTCTATCCCTCCTATCCCTCCTATCCCTCCTACCACCTATCCCTCCACCGCCTATCCCTCCCTCCCTCCCACCAGGGCTGGAACAGAGTGTTACCTTCCCCTCTATCCTTCCTATCTCTCTTATCCATCTTATCCCTCCTACCGCCTATCCCTCCCTCCCACCAGGGCTGGAACAGAGTGTTACCTTCCCCTCTATCCTTCCTATCCTTCCTATCCTTCCTATCCCCCCATCCCTCCTACCGCCTATCCCTCTCTCCCTCCCACCAGGGCTGGAACAGAGTGTTACCTTCCCCTCTATCCTTCCTATCCCTCCTATCCCTCCTACCGCTTATCCCTCCCTCCCTCCCACCAGGGCTGGAACAGAGTGTTACCTTCCCCTCTATCCTTCCTATCCCCCATCCCTCCTACCGCCTATCCCTCCCTCCCTCCAACCAGGTCTGGAACAGAGTGTTACCTTCCCCTCTATCCTTCCTATCCCCCCATCCCTCCTACCGCCTATCCCTCCCTCCCTCCTACCAGGGCTGGAACAGAGTGTTACCTACCCCTCTATCCTTCCTATCCCTCCTATCCCTCCTATCCCTCCCTCCCTCCCACCAGGGCTGGAACAGAGTGTTACCTTCTCCTCTATCCTTCCTATCCTTCTGATCCCCCATCTCTCCTACCGCCTATCCCTCCCTCCCACCAGGGCTGGAACAGAGTGTTACCTTCCCCTCTATCCTTCCTATCCCTCCTATCCTCCTACCGCCTATCCCTCCCTCCCACAAGGGCTGGAACAGAGTGTTAACTTCCCCTCTATCCATCCTATCCCTCCTATCCCTCCTTCCGCCTATCCCACCCTCCCTCCCACCAGGGCTGGAACAGAGTGTTACCTTCCCCTCTATCCTTCCTATCCTTCATATCCCCCATCCCCCCTACCGCCTATCCCTCCCTCTCTCCCACCAGGGCTGGAACAGAGTGTTACCTTCCCCTCTATCCTTCCTATCCCTCCTACCGCCTATCCCTCCCTCTCTCCCACCAGGGCTGGAACAGAGTGTCACCTTCCCCCCTATCCTTCCTATCCCCCCATCCCTCCCTCCCTCCCACCAGGGCTGGAACAGAGTGTTACCTTCCCCTCTATCCTTCCTATCCCCCATCCCTCCTACCGCCTATCCCTCCCTCCCTCCCACCAGGGCTGGAACAGAGTGTTACCTTCCCCTCTATCCTTCCTATCCCTCCTATCCCTCCTACCGCCTATCCCTCCCTCCCTCCCACCAGGGCTGGAACAGAGTGTTACCTTCCCCTCTATCCTTCCTATCCCTCCTATCGCTCCTATCCTTCATATCCCTCCTATCCCTCCCATCCCTCCTATCCCTCCTATCGCCTATCCCTCCCTCCCTCCCCCCAGGGCTAGAACAGAGTGTTACCTTACCCTCTATCCTTCCTATCCCCCCATCCCTCCTACCGCCTATCCCTCCCTCCCTTCCACCAGGGCTGGAACAGAGTGTTACCTTCCCCTCTATCCTTCCTATCCCTCCTATCGCTCCTATCCTTCATATCCCTCCTATCCCTCCCATCCCTCCTATCCCTCCTATCGCCTATCCCTCCCTCCCTCCCCCCAGGGCTGGAACAGAGTGTTACCTTACCCTCTATCCTTCCTATCCCCCCATCCCTCCTACCGCCTATCCCTCCCTCCCTTCCACCAGGACTGGAACAGAGTGTTACCTTCCACTCTATCCTTCCTATCTCTCCTATCCCTCCTACCGCCTATCCCTCCCTCCACCAGGGCTAGAACAGAGTGTTACCTTCCCTCCTATCCCTCCTATCTCTCCTATCCCTCATATCCCTCATATCCCTCCTATCCCTCCCATCCCTCCCATCCCTCCTATCCCTCCTATCGCCTATCCCTCCCTCCCTCCCACCAGGGCTGGAACAGAGTGTTACCTTCGCATCTATCCTTCCTATCCTTCCTATCCCCCATCCCTGCTACCACCTATCCCGCCCTCCCTCCCATCAGGGCTGGAACAGAGTGTTACCTTCGCATCTATCCTTCCTATCCTTCCTATCCCTCCTATCGCCTATCCCTCCCTCCCTCCCTCCCACCAGGGCTGGAACAGAGTGTTACCTTCCCCTCTAACTTTCCTATCCCTCCTATCCCTCCTACCGCCTATCCATCCCTCCCTCCTACCAGGGCTGGAACAGAGTGTTAACTTCCCCTCTAGCCCTTCTATCCCTCCTATCCCTCCTATCCCTCCTATCCCTCCTATCCCTCCTATCCCTCCTATCCCTCCTATCCCTCCTATCCCTCCATCCCTCCCTCCGTCCCACCAGGGCTGGAACAGAGTGTTACCTTCCCCTCTATCATTCCTATCCCTCCTATCCCTCCTATCCCTCCTAAACCTCCCTCCTTCCCACCAGGGCTGGAACAGAGTGTTACCTTCCCCTCTATCCTTCCTATCCCTCCTACAGCCTATCCCTCCCTCCCTCCCACCAGGGCTGGAACAGAGCGTTACCTTCCCCTCTATTCTTCCTATCCCTCTTACCGCCTATCCCTCCCTCACTCCCACCAGGGCTGGAACAGACTGTTACCTTCCCCTCTATCCTTCCTATCCCTGCTATCCCTCCTATCGCCTATCCCTCCCTCCCTCCACCAGGGCTGGAACAGAATGTTACCTTCCCCTCTATCCCTCCTATACCTCCTATCCCTCCTACCGCCTATCCTTCCTACCGCCTATCCCTCCTACCGCCTATCCTTCCCTCCCTCCCACCAGGGCTGAAACAGAGTGTTACCTTCCCCTCTATCCCTCCTATACCTCCTACCGCCTATCCCTCCTACTGCCAATCCCTCCCTCCCTCCCACCAGGGCTGGAACAGAGTGTTACCTTCCCCTCTATCCTTCCTATCCCTCCTATCCCTCCTACCACCTATCCCTCCCTCCCTCCCACCAGGGCTGGAACAGAGTGTTACCTTCCCCTCTATCCTTCCAATGCCTCCTATCCCTCCTATCCCTCCTACTGCCTATCCCTCCCTCCCTCCCACCAGGGCTGGAACAGAGTGTTACCTTCCCCTCTATCCCTCCTATCCCTCCAATTCCTCCTACTGCCTATCCCTCCCTCCCTCCTTCCCACCAGGGCTGGAACAGAGTGTACCTTCCCCTCTATCCTTCCTATCCCCCCATCCCTCCTACCGCCTATCCCTCCCTCCCTCCCACCAGGGCTAGAACAGAGTGTTACCTTCCCCTCTATCCTTCCTATCCCTCCTATCCCTCCTACCGCCTATCCCTCCCTCCCTCCCACCAGGGCTTTAACAGAGTGTTACCTTCCCCTCTATCCTTCCTATCCCTCCTACCGCCTATCCCTCCCTCCCTTCCACCAGGACTGGAACAGAGTGTTACCTTCCCCTCTAACTTTCCTATCCCTCCTATCCCTCCTACCGCCTATCCATCCCTCCCTCCTACCAGGGCTGGAACAGAGTGTTAACTTCCCCTCTAGCCCTTCTATCCCTCCTATCCCTCCTATCCCTCCTATCCCTCCTATCCCTCCTATCCCTCCTATCCCTCCTATCCCTCCTATCCCTCCATCCCTCCCTCCGTCCCACCAGGGCTGGAACAGAGTGTTACCTTCCCCTCTATCATTCCTATCCCTCCTATCCCTCCTATCCCTCCTAAACCTCCCTCCTTCCCACCAGGGCTGGAACAGAGTGTTACCTTCCCCTCTATCCTTCCTATCCCTCCTACAGCCTATCCCTCCCTCCCTCCCACCAGGGCTGGAACAGAGCGTTACCTTCCCCTCTATTCTTCCTATCCCTCTTACCGCCTATCCCTCCCTCACTCCCACCAGGGCTGGAACAGACTGTTACCTTCCCCTCTATCCTTCCTATCCCTGCTATCCCTCCTATCGCCTATCCCTCCCTCCCTCCACCAGGGCTGGAACAGAATGTTACCTTCCCCTCTATCCCTCCTATACCTCCTATCCCTCCTACCGCCTATCCTTCCTACCGCCTATCCCTCCTACCGCCTATCCTTCCCTCCCTCCCACCAGGGCTGAAACAGAGTGTTACCTTCCCCTCTATCCCTCCTATACCTCCTACCGCCTATCCCTCCTACTGCCAATCCCTCCCTCCCTCCCACCAGGGCTGGAACAGAGTGTTACCTTCCCCTCTATCCTTCCTATCCCTCCTATCCCTCCTACCACCTATCCCTCCCTCCCTCCCACCAGGGCTGGAACAGAGTGTTACCTTCCCCTCTATCCTTCCAATGCCTCCTATCCCTCCTATCCCTCCTACTGCCTATCCCTCCCTCCCTCCCACCAGGGCTGGAACAGAGTGTTACCTTCCCCTCTATCCCTCCTATCCCTCCAATTCCTCCTACTGCCTATCCCTCCCTCCCTCCTTCCCACCAGGGCTGGAACAGAGTGTACCTTCCCCTCTATCCTTCCTATCCCCCCATCCCTCCTACCGCCTATCCCTCCCTCCCTCCCACCAGGGCTAGAACAGAGTGTTACCTTCCCCTCTATCCTTCCTATCCCTCCTATCCCTCCTACCGCCTATCCCTCCCTCCCTCCCACCAGGGCTTTAACAGAGTGTTACCTTCCCCTCTATCCTTCCTATCCCTCCTACCGCCTATCCCTCCCTCCCTTCCACCAGGACTGGAACAGAGTGTTATCTTCCCCTCTATCCTTCCTATCACTCCTATCCCTCCTACCGCCTATCCCTCACTCCCACCAGGGCTGGAACAGAGTGTTACCTTTTCCTCTATCCTTCCTATCCCCATCCCTCCTACCGCCTATCCCTCCCTCCCACCAGGGCTTTAACAGAGTGTTACCTTCCCCTCTATCCTTCCTATCCCACATCCCTCCTACTGCCTATCCCTCACTCCCACTGCCTATCCCTCCCTCCCTCCAACCAGGGCTGGAACAGAGTGTTACCTTCCCCTCTATCCTTCCTATCCCTCCTATCCCTCCTACCGCCTATCCCTCCCTCCCTCCCACCAGGGCTGGAACAGAGTGTTACCTTTCCCTCTATCCTTCCTATCCCCCATCCCTCCTACCGCCTATCCCTCCCTCCCACCAGGGCTGGAACAGAGTGTTACCTTCCCCTCTATCCTTCCTATCCCTCCTATCCCTCCTACCGCCTATCCCTCACTCCCTCCCACCAGGGCTGGAACAGAGTGTTACCTTCCCCTCTATCCTTCCTATCCTTCCTATCCCCATCTCTCCTACCGCCTATCCCTCCCTCCCTCCCACCAGGGCTGGAACAGAGTGTTACCTTCCCCTCTATCCTTCCTATCCCTGCTATCCCTCCTATCCCTCCTATCCCTCCTATCGCCTATCCCTCCCTCCCTCCCTCCCACCAGGGCTAGAACAGAGTGTTACCTTCCCCTCTATCCTTCCTATCCCTCCTATCCCTCCTATCTCTCCTATCTCTCCTATCCCTCCTACCACCTATCCCTCCCTCCCACCAGGGCTGGAACAGAGTGTTACCTTCCCCTCTATCCTTCCTATCCCTCCTATCCCTCCTATCTCTTCTATCACTCCTATCCCTCCGACCACCTATCCCTCCCTCCCTCCACCAGGGCTGGAACAGAATGTTACCTTCCCCTCTATCCTTCCTATCCCTCCTATCCCTCATATCGCCTATCCCTCCTACCGCCTATCCCTTCCTCCCTCCCACCAGGGCTAGAACAGAGTGTTACCTTCCCCTCTATCCTCCCTATCCCTCCTATCCCTCCTACCGCCTATCCCTCCTACCGCCTATCCCTCCTACCGCCTATCCTTCCCTCCCTCCCACCAGGGCTGGAACAGAGTGTTACCTTCCCCTCTATCCCTCCTATCCCTCCTACCGCCTATCCCTCCTACTGCCTATCCCTCCCTCCCTCCCACCAGGGCTGGAACAGAGTGTTACCTTCCCCTCTATCCTTCCTATCCCTCCTATCCCTCCTACCACCTATCCCTCCCTCCCTCCCACCAGGGCTGGAACAGAGTGTTACCTTCCCCTCTATCCTTCCTATCCCTCCTATCCCTCCTATCCTTCCTATCCCTCCTATCCCTCCTACCGCCTATCCCTCCCTCCCTCTCTCCCTCCCACCAGGGCTGGAACAGAGTGTTACCTTCCCCTCTATCCCTCCTATCCCTTCAATCCCTCCTACTGCCTATCCCTCCCTCCCTCCCTCCCACCAGGGCTGGAACAGAGTGTTACCTTCCCCTCTATCCTTCCTATCCCTCCTATCTCTCCTACCGCCTATCCCTCCCTCCCTCCCACCAGGGCTGGAACAGAGTGTTATCTTCCTCTCTATCCTTCCTATCCCTCCTACCGCCTATCCCTCCCTCCCACCAGGGCTGGAACAGAGTGTTACCTTCCCCGCTATCCTTCCTATCCCCCCATCCCTCCTACCGCCTATCCCTCCCTCCCTCCAGGGCTGGAACAGAGTGTTACCTTCCCCTCTATCCTTCCTATCCCTCCTATCCCTCCTACCGCCTATCCCTCCCTCCCTGCCACCAGGGCTGTAACAGAGTGTTACCTTCCCCTCTATCCTTCCTATCCCTTCTTTCCCCCATCCCTCCTATCGCCTATCCCTCCCTCCCTCCCTCCCACCAGGGCTGGAACAGAGTGTTACCTTCCCCTCTATCCTTCCTATCCCTCCTACCGCCTATCCCTCCCTCCCTTCCACCAGAACTGGAACAGAGTGTTATCTTCCCCTCTATCCTTCCTATCACTCCTATCCCTCCTACCGCCTATCCCTCCCTCCCACCAGGGCTGGAACAGAGTGTTACCTTCCCTCTATCCTTCCTATCCCTCCTATCCCTGCTATCCCTCCTATCCCTCCTACCGCCTATCCCTCCCTCCCTCTCTCCCTCCCACCAGGGCTGGAACAGAGTGTTACCTTCCCCTCTATCCCTCCTATCCCTCCTACTGCCTATCCCTCCCTCCCTCCCTCCCTCCCACCAGGGCTGGAACAGAGTGTTACCTTCCCCTCTAGCCTTCCTATCCTTCCTATCTCTCCTACCGCCTATCCCTCCCTCCCTCCCACCAGGGCTGGAACAGAGTGTTATCTTCCCCTCTATCCTTCCTATCCCTCCTACCGCTTATCCCTCCCTCCCTCCCTCTCAGCAGGGCTGGAACAGAGTGTTACCTTCCCCTCTATCCTTCCTATCCCACATCCCTCCTACTGCCTATCCCTCCCTCCCACCACCCATCCCTCCCTCCCTCCAACCAGGGCTGGAACAGAGTGTTACCTTCCCCTCTATCCTTCCTATCCCTCCTATCCCTCCTACCGCCTATCCCTCCCTCCCTCCCACCAGGGCTGGAACAGAGTGTTACCTTTCCCTCTATCCTTCCTATCCCCCATCCCTCCTACGGCCTATCCCTCCCTCCCTCCCACCAGGGCTGGAACAGAGTGTTACCTTCCCCTCTATCCTTCCTATCCCTCCTATCCCTCCTACCGCCTATCCCTCACTCCCTCCCACCAGGGCTGGAACAGGGTGTTACCTTCCCCTCTATCCTTCCTATCCCCCATCTCTCCTACCGCCTATCCCTCCCTCCCTCCCACCAGGGCTGGAACAGAGTGTTACCTTCCCCTCTATCCTTCCTATTCCTCCTATCCCTCCTACCGCCTATCCCTCCCTCCCTAGCACCAGGGCTGGAACAGAGTGTTACCTTCCCCTCTATCCTTCCAATGCCTCCTATCCCTCCTATCCCTCCTACTGCCTATCCCTCCCTCCCACCAGGGCTGGAACAGAGTGTTACCTTCCACTCTATCCCTCCTATCCCTCCTATCCCTCCTATCCCTCCTATCCCTCCTATCCCTCCTATCCCTCCTACCGCCTATCCCTCACTCCCTCCCACCAGGGCTGGAACAGGGTGTTACCTTCCTCTCTATCCTTCCTATCCCTCCTATCCCTCCTATCCCTCCTATCCCTCCTATCACCTATCCCTCCCTCCCTCCTACCAGGGCTGGAACAGAGTGTTACCTTCCCCTCTATCCTTCCTATCCCTCCTATCCCTCCTACCGCCTATCCCTCCTACCGCCTATCCCTCCCTTGCTCCACCAGGGCTGGAACAGAGTGTTACCTTCCCCTCTATCCTGCCTATCCCTCCTACCGCCTATCCCTCCTACCGCCTATCCCTCCCTCCCTCCACCAGGGCTGGAACAGGGTGTTACCTTCCCCTCTATCCTTCCTATCCCCCATCTCTCCTACCGCCTATCCCTCCCTCCCTCCCACCAGGGCTGTAACAGTGTTACCTTCCCCTTTATCCTTCCTATTCCTCCTATCCCTCCTACCGCCTATCCCTCCCTCCCACCAGGGCTGGAACAGAGTGTTACCTTCTCCTCTATCCTTCCTATCCCCCATCCCTCCTACCGCCTATCCCTCCCTCCCACCAGGGCTGTAACAGAGTGTTACCTTCCCCTCTATCCTTCCTATCCTTCCTATCCCTCCTATCCCTCCTACCACCTATCCCTCCCTCCCTCCAGGGCTGGAACAGTGTTACCTTCCGCTCTATCCTTCCTATCCCTGCTATCCCTTCTATCCCTCCTATCCCTCCTATCGCCTATCCCTCCCTCCCTCCCACCAGGGCTAGAACAGAGTGTTACCTTCCTCTCTATCCCTCCTATCCCTCCTATCCCTCCTATCCCTCCTATCCCTCCTATCCCTCCTATCCCTCCTACCACCTATCCCTCCCTCCCACCAGGGCTGGAACAGAGTGTTACCTTCCCCTCTATCCCTCCTATCCCTCCTATCCCTCCTATCTCTCCTATCCCTCCTATCCCTCCGACCACCTATCACTCCCTCCCTCTACCAGGGCTAAAACAGAATGTTACCTTCCCCTCTATCCTTCCTATCCCCTATCCCTCCTACCGCCTATCCCTCCCTCCCTCCCACCAGGGCTGGAACAGAGTGTTACCTTCCCCTCTATCCTTCCTATTCCTCCTACCGCCTATCCCTCCCTCCCTAGCACCAGGGCTGGAACAGAGTGTTACCTTCCCCTCTATCCTTCCAATGCCTCCTATCCCTCCTATCCCTCCTACTGCCTATCCCTCCCTCCCACCAGGGCTGGAACAGAGTGTTACCTTCCACTCTATCCCTCCTATCCCTCCTATCCCTCCTATCCCTCCTATCCCTCCTACCGCCTATCCCTCACTCCCTCCCACCAGGGCTGGAAAAGGGTGTTACCTTCCTCTCTATCCTTCCTATCCCTCCTATCCCTCCTATCCCTACTATCACCTATCCCTCCCTCCCTCCTACCAGGGCTGGAACAGAGTGTTACCTTCCCCTCTATCCTTCCTATCCCTCCTATCCCTCCTACCGCCTATCCCTCCTACCGCCTATCCCTCCCTCGCTCCACCAGGGCTGGAACAGAGTGTTACCTTCCCCTCTATCCTTCCTATCCCCCATCTCTCCTACCACCTATCCCTCCCTCCCTCCCACCAGGGCTGTAACAGTGTTACCTTCCCCTTTATCCTTCCTATTCCTCCTATCCCTCCTACCGCCTATCCCTCCCTCCCACCAGGGCTGGAACAGAGTGTTACCTTCTCCTCTATCCTTCCTATCCCCCATCCCTCCTACCGCCTATCCCTCCCTCCCACCAGGGCTGGAACAGAGTGTTACCTTCCCCTCTATCCTTCCTATCCTTCCTATCCCTCCTATCCCTCCTACCACCTATCCCTCCCTCCCTCCCACCAGGGCTGGAACAGAGTGTTACCTTCCGCTCTATCCTTCCTATCCCTGCTATCCCTTCTATCCCTCCTATCCCTCCTATCGCCTATCCCTCCCTCCCTCCCACCAGGGCTAGAACAGAGTGTTACCTTCCTCTCTATCCCTCCTATCCCTCCTATCCCTCCTATCCCTCCTACCACCTATCCCTCCCTCCCACCAGGGCTGGAACAGAGTGTTACCTTCCCCTCTATCCCTCCTATCCCTCCTATCTCTCCTATCCCTCCTATCCCTCCGACCACCTATCACTTCCTCCCTCTACCAGGGCTAAAACAGAATGTTACCTTCCCCTCTATCCTTCCTATCCCCTATCCCTCCTACCGCCTATCCCTTCCTCCCTCCCACCAGGGCTAGAACAGAGTGTTACCTTCCCCTCTATCCTCCCTATCCCTCCTATCCCTCCTACCGCCTATCTCTCCTACCGCCTATCCCTCCTACCGCCTATCCTTCCCTCCTTCCCACCAGGGCTGGAACAGAGTGTTACCTTCCCCTCTATCCTTCCTATCCCTCCTATCCCTCCTATCCCTCCTACCGCCTATCCCTCCTACCGCCTATCCCTCGTACTGCCTATCCCTCCCTCCCTCCCACCAGGGCTGGAAAAGAGTGTTACCTTCCCCTCTATCCCTCCTATCCCTCCTACCACCTATCCCTCCACGCCTATCCCTCCCTCCCTCCCACCAGGGCTGGAACAGAGTATTTCCTTCCCCTCTATCCCTCCTATACCTCCTACCGCCTATCCCTCCTACCGCCTATCCCTCCTACTGCCTATCCCTCCCTCCCTCCTACCAGGGCTGGAACAGAGTGTTACCTTCCCCTCTATCCTTCCTATCCCTCCTATCCCTGCTATCCCTCCTATCCCTCCTATCTCTCCTACCACCTATCCCTCCCTCCCTCCCACCAGGGCTGGAACAGAGTGTTACCTTCCCCCCTATCCCTCCTATCCCTCCTATCCCTCCTATCACCTATCCCTCCCTCCCTCCTACCAGGGCTGGAACGGAGTGTTACCTTCCCCTCCTATCCCTCCTATCCCTCCTATCTCTCCTATCTCTCCAATCCCTCCTATCTCTCCGACCACCTATCCCTCCCTCCCTCCAGGGCTGGAACAGAGTGTTACCTTCCCCTCTATCCTTCCTATCCCTCCTATCACTCCTACCACCTATCCCTCCCTCCCACCAGGGCTGGAACGGAGTGTTACCTTCCCCTCTATCCCTCCTATCCCTCCTATCCCTCCCACCAGGGCTGGAACAGTGTGTTATCTTCCCCTCTATCCTTCCTATCCTTCCTATCCCCCCATCCCTCCTACCACCTATCCCTCCCTCCCTCCCACCAGGGCTGGAACAGAGTGTTACCTTCCCCTCTATCCTTCCTATCCCTCCTACCGCCTATCCCTGCCTCCCTTCCACCAGGACTGGAACAGAGTGTTATCGTCCCCTCTATCCTTCCTATCACTCCTATCCCTCCTACCGCCTATCCCTCCCTCCCACCAGGGCTGCAACAGAGTGTTACCTTCCCCTCTATCCTTCCTATCCCCCATCCCTCCTACCACCTATCCCTCTCTCCCTCCCACAAGGGCTGGAACAGAGTGTTACCTTCCCCTCTATCCTTCCTATCCCTCCTATTCCTCCTACCGCTTATCCCTCCCTCCCTCTCACCAGGGCTGGAACAGAGTGTTACCTTCCTCTCTATCCTTCCTATCCCCCATCCCTCCTACCGCCTATCCCTTCCTCCCACCGCCTATCCCTCCCTCCAACCAGGGCTGGAACAGTGTTACCTTCTCCTCTATCCTTCCTATCCCTCCTATCCCTCCTACCACCTATCCCTCCCTCCCACCAGGGCTGGAACAGAGTGTTACCTTCCCCTCTATCCTTCCTATCCCCCCATCCCTCCTACCGCCTATCCCTCCCTCCCACCAGGGCTGGAACAGGGTGTTACCTTCCCCTCTATCATTCCTATCCTTGCTATACCCCATCCCTCCTACCGCCTATCCCTCCCTCCCTCCACCAGGGCTGGAACAGAGTGTTACCTTCCCCTCTATCCTTCCTATCCCTCCTATCCCCTATCCCTCCCTCCCTCCCACCAGGGCTGGAACAGAGTGTTACCTTCCCCTCTATCCTTCCTATCCCTCCTATCCCTCCTACCGCCTATCCCTCACTCCCTCCCACCAGGGCTGGAACAGGGTGTTACCTTCCCCTCTATCCTTCCTATCCTTCCTATCCCCCATCTCCCCTTATCCCCTATCCCTCCCTCCCTCCCACCAGGGCTGGAACAGAGTGTTACCTTCCCCTCTATCCTTCCTATTCCTCCTATCCCTCCTACCGCCTATCCCTCCCTCCCTAGCACCAGGGCTGGAACAGAGTGTTACCTTCCCCTCTATCCTTCCAATGCCTCCTATCCCTCCTATCCCTCCTACTGCCTATCCCTCCCTCCCACCAGGGCTGGAACAGAGTGTTACCTTCCACTCTATCCCTCCTATCCCTCCTATCCCTCCTATCCCTCCTATCCCTCCTATCCCTCCTATCCCTCCTACCGCCTATCCCTCACTCCCTCCCACCAGGGCTGGAACAGGGTGTTACCTTCCTCTCTATCCTTCCTATCCCTCCTATCCCTCCTATCCCTCCTATCACCTATCCCTCCCTCCCTCCTACCAGGGCTGGAACAGAGTGTTACCTTCCCCTCTATCCTTCCTATCCCTCCTATCCCTCCTACCGCCTATCCCTCCTACCGCCTATCCCTCCCTTGCTCCACCAGGGCTGGAACAGGGTGTTACCTTCCCCTCTATCCTTCCTATCCCCCATCTCTCCTACCGCCTATCCCTCCCTCCCTCCCACCAGGGCTGTAACAGTGTTACCTTCCCCTTTATCCTTCCTATTCCTCCTATCCCTCCTACCGCCTATCCCTCCCTCCCACCAGGGCTGGAACAGAGTGTTACCTTCTCCTCTATCCTTCCTATCCCCCATCCCTCCTACCGCCTATCCCTCCCTCCCACCAGGGCTGTAACAGAGTGTTACCTTCCCCTCTATCCTTCCTATCCTTCCTATCCCTCCTATCCCTCCTACCACCTATCCCTCCCTCCCTCCAGGGCTGGAACAGTGTTACCTTCCGCTCTATCCTTCCTATCCCTTCTATCCCTCCTATCCCTCCTATCGCCTATCCCTCCCTCCCTCCCACCAGGGCTAGAACAGAGTGTTACCTTCCTCTCTATCCCTCCTATCCCTCCTATCCCTCCTATCCCTCCTACCACCTATCCCTCCCTCCCACCAGGGCTGGAACAGAGTGTTACCTTCCCCTCTATCCCTCCTATCCCTCCTATCCCTCCTATCCCTCCAATCCCTCCGACCACCTATCACTCCCTCCCTCTACCAGGGCTAAAACAGAATGTTACCTTCCCCTCTATCCTTCCTATCCCCTATCCCTCCTACCACCTATCCCTCCCTCCCTCCCACCAGGGCTGGAACAGAGTGTTACCTTCCCCTCTATCCTTCCTATTCCTCCTACCGCCTATCCCTCCCTCCCTAGCACCAGGGCTGGAACAGAGTGTTACCTTCCCCTCTATCCTTCCAATGCCTCCTATCCCTCCTATCCCTCCTACTGCCTATCCCTCCCTCCCACCAGGGCTTTAACAGAGTGTTACCTTCCACTCTATCCCTCCTATCCCTCCTACCCCTCACTCCCTCCCACCAGGGCTTTAACAGGGTGTTACCTTCCTCTCTATCCTTCCTATCCCTCCTATCCCTCCTATCGCCTATCCCTCCTACCGCCTATCCCTCCCTCGCTCCACCAGGGCTGGAACAGAGTGTTACCTTCCCCTCTATCCTTCCTATCCCCCATCTCTCCTACCGCCTATCCCTCCCTCCCTCCCACCAGGGCTGTAACAGTGTTACCTTCCCCTTTATCCTTCCTATTCCTCCTATCCCTCCTACCGCCTATCCCTCCCTCCCACCAGGGCTGGAACAGAGTGTTACCTTCTCCTCTATCCTTCCTATCCCCCATCCCTCCTACCGCCTATCCCTCCCTCCCACCAGGGCTGGAACAGAGTGTTACCTTCCCCTCTATCCTTCCTATCCTTCCTATCCCTCCTATCCCTCCTACCACCTATCCCTCCCTCCCTCCCTCCCACCAGGGCTGGAACAGAGTGTTACCTTCCGCTCTATCCTTCCTATCCCTGCTATCCCTTCTATCCCTCCTATCCCTCCTATCGCCTATCCCTCCCTCCCTCCCACCAGGGCTAGAACAGAGTGTTACCTTCCTCTCTATCCCTCCTATCCCTCCTATCCCTCCTATCTCTCCTATCCCTCCTACCACCTATCCCTCCCTCCCACCAGGGCTGGAACAGAGTGTTACCTTCCCCTCTATCCCTCCTATCCCTCCTATCTCTCCTATCCCTCCGACCACCTATCACTCCCTCCCTCTACCAGGGCTAAAACAGAATGTTACCTTCCCCTCTATCCTTCCTATCCCTCCTACCGCCTATCCCTTCCTCCCTCCCACCAGGGCTAGAACAGAGTGTTACCTTCCCCTCTATCCTCCCTATCCCTCCTATCCCTCCTACCGCCTATCTCTCCTACCGCCTATCCCTCCTACCGCCTATCCTTCCCTCCTTCCCACCAGGGCTGGAACAGAGTGTTACCTTCCCCTCTATCCTTCCTATCCCTCCTATCCCTCCTACCGCCTATCCCTCCTACCGCCTATCCCTCGTACTGCCTATCCCTCCCTCCCTCCCACCAGGGCTGGAAAAGAGTGTTACCTTCCCCTCTATCCCTCCTATCCCTCCTACCACCTATCCCTCCACGCCTATCCCTCCCTCCCTCCCACCAGGGCTGGAACAGAGTATTTCCTTCCCCTCTATCCCTCCTATACCTCCTACCGCCTATCCCTCCTACCGCCTATCCCTCCTACTGCCTATCCCTCCCTCCCTCCTACCAGGGCTGGAACAGAGTGTTACCTTCCCCTCTATCCTTCCTATCCCTCCTATCCCTGCTATCCCTCCTATCCCTCCTATCCCTCCTACCCCCTATCCCCCCCCCCTCCCTCCCACCAGGGCTGGACCAGAGTGTTACCTTCCCCTCTATCCCTCCTATTCCTCCAATCCCTCCTACTGCCTATCCCTCCCTCCCTCCCACCAGGGCTGGAACAGAGTGTTACCTTCCCCTCTATCCTTCCTATCCCTCCTATCCCTCCTATCTCTCCTACCACCTATCCCTCCCTCCCTCCCACCAGGGCTGGAACAGAGTGTTACCTTCCCCCCTATCCCTCCTATCCCTCCTATCCCTCCTATCACCTATCCCTCCCTCCCTCCTACCAGGGCTGGAACGGAGTGTTACCTTCCCCTCCTTTCCCTCCTATCCCTCCTATCCCTCCTATCTCTCCTATCTCTCCAATCCCTCCTATCTCTCCGACCACCTATCCCTCCCTCCCTCCAGGGCTGGAACAGAGTGTTACCTTCCCCTCTATCCTTCCTATCCCTCCTATCACTCCTACCACCTATCCCTCCCTCCCACCAGGGCTGGAACGGAGTGTTACCTTCCCCTCTATCCCTCCTATCCCTCCTATCCCTCCTATCCCTCCCACCAGGGCTGGAACAGTGTGTTATCTTCCCCTCTATCCTTCCTATCCCCCCATCCCTCCTACCACCTATCCCTCCCTCCCTCCCACCAGGGCTGGAACAGAGTGTTACCTTCCCCTCTATCCTTCCTATCCCTCCTACCGCCTATCCCTGCCTCCCTTCCACCAGGACTGGAACAGAGTGTTATCGTCCCCTCTATCCTTCCTATCACTCCTATCCCTCCTACCGCCTATCCCTCCCTCCCACCAGGGCTGCAACAGAGTGTTACCTTCCCCTCTATCCTTCCTATCCCCCATCCCTCCTACCACCTATCCCTCTCTCCCTCCCACAAGGGCTGGAACAGAGTGTTACCTTCCCCTCTATCCTTCCTATCCCTCCTATTCCTCCTACCGCTTATCCCTCCCTCCCTCTCACCAGGGCTGGAACAGAGTGTTACCTTCCCCTCTATCCTTCCTATCCCCCATCCCTCCTACCGCCTATCCCTTCCTCCCACCGCCTATCCCTCCCTCCAACCAGGGCTGGAACAGTGTTACCTTCTCCTCTATCCTTCCTATCCCTCCTATCCCTCCTACCACCTATCCCTCCCTCCCACCAGGGCTGGAACAGAGTGTTACCTTCCCCTCTATCCTTCCTATCCCCCATCCCTCCTACCGCCTATCCCTCCCTCCCACCAGGGCTGGAACAGGGTGTTACCTTCCCCTCTATCATTCCTATCCTTCCTATACCCCATCCCTCCTACCGCCTATCCCTCCCTCCCTCCACCAGGGCTGGAACAGAGTGTTACCTTCCCCTCTATCCTTCCTATCCCTCCTATCCCCTATCCCTCCCTCCCTCCCACCAGGGCTGGAACAGAGTGTTACCTTCCCCTCTATCCTTCCTATCCCTGCTATCCCTACTATCCCTCCTATCCCTCCTATCACCTATCCCTCCCTCCTTCCCACCAGGGCTAGAACAGAGTGTTACCTTCCCCTCTATCCTTCCTATCCCCCATCCCTCCTACCACCTATCCCTCTCTCCCTCCCACAAGGGCTGGAACAGAGTGTTACCTTCCCCTCTATCCTTCCTATCCCTCCTATTCCTCCTACCGCTTATCCCTCCCTCCCTCTCACCAGGGCTGGAACAGAGTGTTACCTTCCCCTCTATCCTTCCTATCCCCCATCCCTCCTACCGCCTATCCCTTCCTCCCACCGCCTATCCCTCCCTCCAACCAGGGCTGGAACAGTGTTACCTTCTCCTCTATCCTTCCTATCCCTCCTATCCCTCCTACCACCTATCCCTCACTCCCACCAGGGCTGGAACAGAGTGTTACCTTCCCCTCTATCCTTCCTATCCCCCCATCCCTCCTACCGCCTATCCCTCCCTCCCACCAGGGCTGGAACAGGGTGTTACCTTCCCCTCTATCATTCCTATCCTTCCTATACCCCATCCCTCCTACCGCCTATCCCTCCCTCCCTCCACCAGGGCTGGAACAGAGTGTTACCTTCCCCTCTATCCTTCCTATCCCTCCTATCCCCTATCCCTCCCTCCCTCCCACCAGGGCTGGAACAGAGTGTTACCTTCCCCTCTATCCTTCCTATCCCTGCTATCCCTACTATCCCTCCTATCCCTCCTATCACCTATCCCTCCCTCCTTCCCACCAGGGCTAGAACAGAGTGTTACCTTCCCCTCTATCCTTCCCATCCCTCCTATCCCTCCTATCTCTCCTATCCCTCCTACCACCTATCCCTCCCTCCCACCAGGGCTGGAACAGAGTGTTACCTTCCCCTCTATCCTTCCTATCCCTCCTATCTCTCCTATCCCTCCGACCACCTATCCCTCCCTCCCTCCACCAGGGCTGGAACAGAATGTTAATTTCCCCTCTATCCTTCCTATCCCTCCTATCGCCTATCCCTACTACCGCCTATCCCTTCCTCCCTCCCACCAGGGCTAGAACAGAGTGTTACCTTCCCCTCTATCCTCCCTATCCATCCTATCCCTCCTACTGCCTATCCCTCCTACCGCCTATCCTTCCCTCCCTCCCACCAGGGCTGGAACAGATTGTTACCTTTCCCTCTATCCTTCCTATCCCTCCTAAACCTCCTACCGCCTATCCCTCCTACCGCCTATCCCTCCTACTGCCTATCCCTCCCTCCCTCCCTCCAAGGCTGGAAAAGAGTGTTACCTTCCCCTCTATCCCTCCTATCCCTCCTATCCCTCCTACCACCTATCCCTCCACCGCCTATCCCTCCCTCCCTCCCACCAGGGCTGGAACAGAGTGTTACCTTCCCCTCTATCCTACCTATCTCTCTTATCCATCTTATCCCTCCTACCGCCTATCCCTCCCTCCCACCAGGGCTGGAACAGAGTGTTACCTTCCCCTCTATCCTTCCCAACCCCCATCCCTCCTACCGCCTATCCCTCTCTCCCTCCCTCCCACCAGGGCTGGAACAGAGTGTTTCCTTAACCCTCTATCCTTCCTATCCCTCTTATCACTCCTGCCACCTATCCCTCCCTCCCACCAGGGCTGGAACAGAGTGTTACCTTCCCCTCTATCCTTCCTATCCTTCCTATCCCCCCATCCCTCCTACCGCCTATCCCTCTCTCCCTCCCACCAGGGCTGGAACAGAGTGTTACCTTCCCCTCTATCCTTCCTATCCCTCCTATCCCTCCTACCGCTTATCCCTCCCTCCCTCCCTCCCACCAGGGCTGGAACAGAGTGTTACCTTCCCCTCTATCCTTCCTATCCCCCATCCCTCCTACCGCCTATCCCTCCCTCCCTCCAACCAGGGCTGGAACAGAGTGTTACCTTCCCCTCTATCCTTCCTATCCCCCCATCCCTCCTACCGCCTATCCCTCCCTCCCTCCCACCAGGGCTGGAACAGAGTGTTACCTACCCCTCTATCCTTCCTATCCCTCCTATCCCTCCTACCGCCTATCCCTCCCTCCCTCCCACCAGGGCTGGAACAGAGTGTTACCTTCCCCTCTATCCTTCCTATCCTTCTGATCCCCCATCTCTCCTACCGCCTATCCCTCCCTCCCACCAGGGCTGGAACAGAGTGTTACCTTCCCCTCTATCCTTCCTATCCCTCCTATCCTCCTACCGCCTATCCCTCCCTCCCACAAGGGCTGGAACAGAGTGTTAACTTCCCCTCTATCCTTCCTATCCCCCATCTCTCCTACCGCCTATCCCTCCCTCCCTCCCACCAGGGCTAGAACAGAGTGTTACCTTCCCCTCTATCCATCCTATCCCTCCTATCCCTCCTATCCCTTTTTCCGCCTATCCCACCCTCCCTCCCACCAGGGCTGGAACAGAGTGTTACCTTCCCCTCTATCCTTCCTATCCTTCATATCCCCCATCCCCCCTACCGCCTATCCCTCCCTCTCTCCCACCAGGGCTGGAACAGAGTGTTACCTTCCCCTCTATCCTTCCTATCCCTCCTACCGCCTATCCCTCCCTCTCTCCCACCAGGGCTGGAACAGAGTGTCACCTTCCCCCCTATCCTTCCTATCCCCCCATCCCTCCCTCCCTCCCACCAGGGCTGGAACAGAGAGTTACCTTCCCCTCTATCCTTCCTATCCCTCCTATCCCTCCTACCGCCTATCCCTCCCTCCCTCCCACCAGGGCTGGAACAGAGTGTTACCTTCCCCTCTATCCTTCCTATCCCTCCTATCGCTCCTATCCTTCATATCCCTCCTATCCCTCCCATCCCTCCTATCCCTCCTATCGCCTATCCCTCCCTCCCTCCCCCCAGGGCTAGAACAGAGTGTTACCTTACCCTCTATCCTTCCTATCCCCCCATCCCTCCTACCGCCTATCCCTCCCTCCCTTCCACCAGGGCTGGAACAGAGTGTTACCTTCCCCTCTATCCTTCCTATCCCTCCTATCGCTCCTATCCTTCATATCCCTCCTATCCCTCCCATCCCTCCTATCGCCTATCCCTCCCTCCCTCCCCCCAGGGCTGGAACAGAGTGTTACCTTACCCTCTATCCTTCCTATCCCCCATCCCTCCTACCGCCTATCCCTCCCTCCCTTCCACCAGGACTGGAACAGAGTGTTACCTTCCACTCTATCCTTCCTATCTCTCCTATCCCTCCTACCGCCTATCCCTCCCTCCACCAGGGCTAGAACAGAGTGTTACCTTCCCCTCTATCCCTCCTATCTCTCCTATCGCTCCTATCCCTCATATCCCTCCTATCCCTCCCATCCCTCCTATCCCTCCTATCTCTCCAATCCCTCCTATCTCTCCGACCACCTATCCCTCCCTCCCTCCAGGGCTGGAACAGAGTGTTACCTTCCCCTCTATCCTTCCTATCCCTCCTATCACTCCTACCACCTATCCCTCCCTCCCACCAGGGCTGGAACGGAGTGTTACCTTCCCCTCTATCCCTCCTATCCCTCCTATCCCTCCTATCCCTCCCACCAGGGCTGGAACAGTGTGTTATCTTCCCCTCTATCCTTCCTATCCTTCCTATCCCCCCATCCCTCCTACCACCTATCCCTCCCTCCCTCCCACCAGGGCTGGAACAGAGTGTTACCTTCCCCTCTATCCTTCCTATCCCTCCTACCGCCTATCCCTGCCTCCCTTCCACCAGGACTGGAACAGAGTGTTATCGTCCCCTCTATCCTTCCTATCACTCCTATCCCTCCTACCGCCTATCCCTCCCTCCCACCAGGGCTGCAACAGAGTGTTACCTTCCCCTCTATCCTTCCTATCCCCCATCCCTCCTACCACCTATCCCTCTCTCCCTCCCACAAGGGCTGGAACAGAGTGTTACCTTCCCCTCTATCCTTCCTATCCCTCCTATTCCTCCTACCGCTTATCCCTCCCTCCCTCTCACCAGGGCTGGAACAGAGTGTTACCTTCCCCTCTATCCTTCCTATCCCCCATCCCTCCTACCGCCTATCCCTTCCTCCCACCGCCTATCCCTCCCTCCAACCAGGGCTGGAACAGTGTTACCTTCTCCTCTATCCTTCCTATCCCTCCTATCCCTCCTACCACCTATCCCTCCCTCCCACCAGGGCTGGAACAGAGTGTTACCTTCCCCTCTATCCTTCCTATCCCCCCATCCCTCCTACCGCCTATCCCTCCCTCCCACCAGGGCTGGAACAGGGTGTTACCTTCCCCTCTATCATTCCTATCCTTCCTATACCCCATCCCTCCTACCGCCTATCCCTCCCTCCCTCCACCAGGGCTGGAACAGAGTGTTACCTTCCCCTCTATCCTTCCTATCCCTCCTATCCCCTATCCCTCCCTCCCTCCCACCAGGGCTGGAACAGAGTGTTATCTTCCCCTCTATCCTTCCTATCCCTGCTATCCCTACTATCCCTCCTATCCCTCCTATCACCTATCCCTCCCTCCTTCCCACCAGGGCTAGAACAGAGTGTTACCTTCCCCTCTATCCTTCCTATCCCCCATCCCTCCTACCACCTATCCCTCTCTCCCTCCCACAAGGGCTGGAACAGAGTGTTACCTTCCCCTCTATCCTTCCTATCCCTCCTATTCCTCCTACCGCTTATCCCTCCCTCCCTCTCACCAGGGCTGGAACAGAGTGTTACCTTCCCCTCTATCCTTCCTATCCCCCATCCCTCCTACCGCCTATCCCTTCCTCCCACCGCCTATCCCTCCCTCCAACCAGGGCTGGAACAGTGTTACCTTATCCTCTATCCTTCCTATCCCTCCTATCCCTCCTACCACCTATCCCTCACTCCCACCAGGGCTGGAACAGAGTGTTACCTTCCCCTCTATCCTTCCTATCCCCCCATCCCTCCTACCGCCTATCCCTCCCTCCCACCAGGGCTGGAACAGGGTGTTACCTTCCCCTCTATCATTCCTATCCTTCCTATACCCCATCCCTCCTACCGCCTATCCCTCCCTCCCTCCACCAGGGCTGGAACAGAGTGTTACCTTCCCCTCTATCCTTCCTATCCCTCCTATCCCCTATCCCTCCCTCCCTCCCACCAGGGCTGGAACACAGTGTTACCTTCCCCTCTATCCTTCCTATCCCTGCTATCCCTACTATCCCTCCTATCCCTCCTATCACCTATCCCTCCCTCCTTCCCACCAGGGCTAGAACAGAGTGTTACCTTCCCCTCTATCCTTCCCATCCCTCCTATCCCTCCTATCTCTCCTATCCCTCCTACCACCTATCCCTCCCTCCCACCAGGGCTGGAACAGAGTGTTACCTTCCCCTCTATCCTTCCTATCCCTCCTATCCCTCCGACCACCTATCCCTCCCTCCCTCCACCAGGGCTGGAACAGAATGTTAATTTCCCCTCTATCCTTCCTATCCCTCCTATCGCCTATCCCTACTACCGCCTATCCCTTCCTCCCTCCCACCAGGGCTAGAACAGAGTGTTACCTTCCCCTCTATCCTCCCTATCCATCCTATCCCTCCTACTGCCTATCCCTCCTACCGCCTATCCTTCCCTCCCTCCCACCAGGGCTGGAACAGATTGTTACCTTTCCCTCTATCCTTCCTATCCCTCCTAAACCTCCTACCGCCTATCCCTCCTACCGCCTATCCCTCCTACTGCCTATCCCTCCCTCCCTCCCTCCAAGGCTGGAAAAGAGTGTTACCTTCCCCTCTATCCCTCCTATCCCTCCTATCCCTCCTATCCCTCCTACCACCTATCCCTCCACCGCCTATCCCTCCCTCCCTCCCACCAGGGCTGGAACAGAGTGTTACCTTCCCCTCTATCCTTCCTATCTCTCTTATCCATCTTATCCCTCCTACCGCCTATCCCTCCCTCCCACCAGGGCTGGAACAGAGTGTTACCTTCCCCTCTATCCTTCCCAACCCCCATCCCTCCTACCGCCTATCCCTCTCTCCCTCCCTCCCACCAGGGCTGGAACAGAGTGTTTCCTTAACCCTCTATCCTTCCTATCCCTCTTATCACTCCTGCCACCTATCCCTCCCTCCCACCAGGGCTGGAACAGAGTGTTACCCTCCCCTCTATCCTTCCTATCCTTCCTATCCCCCCATCCCTCCTACCGCCTATCCCTCTCTCCCTCCCACCAGGGCTGGAACAGAGTGTTACCTTCCCCTCTATCCTTCCTATCCCTCCTATCCCTCCTACCGCTTATCCCTCCCTCCCTCCCTCCCACCAGGGCTGGAACAGAGTGTTACCTTCCCCTCTATCCTTCCTATCCCCCATCCCTCCTACCACCTATCCCTCTCTCCCTCCCACAAGGGCTGGAACAGAGTGTTACCTTCCCCTCTATCCTTCCTATCCCTCCTATTCCTCCTACCGCTTATCCCTCCCTCCCTCTCACCAGGGCTGGAACAGAGTGTTACCTTCCCCTCTATCCTTCCTATCCCCCATCCCTCCTACCGCCTATCCCTTCCTCCCACCGCCTATCCCTCCCTCCAACCAGGGCTGGAACAGTGTTACCTTCTCCTCTATCCTTCCTATCCCTCCTATCCCTCCTACCACCTATCCCTCCCTCCCACCAGGGCTGGAACAGAGTGTTACCTTCCCCTCTATCCTTCCTATCCCCCCATCCCTCCTACCGCCTATCCCTCCCTCCCACCAGGGCTGGAACAGGGTGTTACCTTCCCCTCTATCATTCCTATCCTTCCTATACCCCATCCCTCCTACCGCCTATCCCTCCCTCCCTCCACCAGGGCTGGAACAGAGTGTTACCTTCCCCTCTATCCTTCCTATCCCTCCTATCCCCTATCCCTCCCTCCCTCCCACCAGGGCTGGAACAGAGTGTTATCTTCCCCTCTATCCTTCCTATCCCTGCTATCCCTACTATCCCTCCTATCCCTCCTATCACCTATCCCTCCCTCCTTCCCACCAGGGCTAGAACAGAGTGTTACCTTCCCCTCTATCCTTCCTATCCCCCATCCCTCCTACCACCTATCCCTCTCTCCCTCCCACAAGGGCTGGAACAGAGTGTTACCTTCCCCTCTATCCTTCCTATCCCTCCTATTCCTCCTACCGCTTATCCCTCCCTCCCTCTCACCAGGGCTGGAACAGAGTGTTACCTTCCCCTCTATCCTTCCTATCCCCCATCCCTCCTACCGCCTATCCCTTCCTCCCACCGCCTATCCCTCCCTCCAACCAGGGCTGGAACAGTGTTACCTTATCCTCTATCCTTCCTATCCCTCCTATCCCTCCTACCACCTATCCCTCACTCCCACCAGGGCTGGAACAGAGTGTTACCTTCCCCTCTATCCTTCCTATCCCCCCATCCCTCCTACCGCCTATCCCTCCCTCCCACCAGGGCTGGAACAGGGTGTTACCTTCCCCTCTATCATTCCTATCCTTCCTATACCCCATCCCTCCTACCGCCTATCCCTCCCTCCCTCCACCAGGGCTGGAACAGAGTGTTACCTTCCCCTCTATCCTTCCTATCCCTCCTATCCCCTATCCCTCCCTCCCTCCCACCAGGGCTGGAACACAGTGTTACCTTCCCCTCTATCCTTCCTATCCCTGCTATCCCTACTATCCCTCCTATCCCTCCTATCACCTATCCCTCCCTCCTTCCCACCAGGGCTAGAACAGAGTGTTACCTTCCCCTCTATCCTTCCCATCCCTCCTATCCCTCCTATCTCTCCTATCCCTCCTACCACCTATCCCTCCCTCCCACCAGGGCTGGAACAGAGTGTTACCTTCCCCTCTATCCTTCCTATCCCTCCTATCCCTCCGACCACCTATCCCTCCCTCCCTCCACCAGGGCTGGAACAGAATGTTAATTTCCCCTCTATCCTTCCTATCCCTCCTATCGCCTATCCCTACTACCGCCTATCCCTTCCTCCCTCCCACCAGGGCTAGAACAGAGTGTTACCTTCCCCTCTATCCTCCCTATCCATCCTATCCCTCCTACTGCCTATCCCTCCTACCGCCTATCCTTCCCTCCCTCCCACCAGGGCTGGAACAGATTGTTACCTTTCCCTCTATCCTTCCTATCCCTCCTAAACCTCCTACCGCCTATCCCTCCTACCGCCTATCCCTCCTACTGCCTATCCCTCCCTCCCTCCCTCCAAGGCTGGAAAAGAGTGTTACCTTCCCCTCTATCCCTCCTATCCCTCCTATCCCTCCTATCCCTCCTACCACCTATCCCTCCACCGCCTATCCCTCCCTCCCTCCCACCAGGGCTGGAACAGAGTGTTACCTTCCCCTCTATCCTTCCTATCTCTCTTATCCATCTTATCCCTCCTACCGCCTATCCCTCCCTCCCACCAGGGCTGGAACAGAGTGTTACCTTCCCCTCTATCCTTCCCAACCCCCATCCCTCCTACCGCCTATCCCTCTCTCCCTCCCTCCCACCAGGGCTGGAACAGAGTGTTTCCTTAACCCTCTATCCTTCCTATCCCTCTTATCACTCCTGCCACCTATCCCTCCCTCCCACCAGGGCTGGAACAGAGTGTTACCCTCCCCTCTATCCTTCCTATCCTTCCTATCCCCCCATCCCTCCTACCGCCTATCCCTCTCTCCCTCCCACCAGGGCTGGAACAGAGTGTTACCTTCCCCTCTATCCTTCCTATCCCTCCTATCCCTCCTACCGCTTATCCCTCCCTCCCTCCCTCCCACCAGGGCTGGAACAGAGTGTTACCTTCCCCTCTATCCTTCCTATCCCCCATCCCTCCTACCGCCTATCCCTCCCTCCCTCCAACCAGGGCTGGAACAGAGTGTTACCTTCCCCTCTATCCTTCCTATCCCCCCATCCCTCCTACCGCCTATCCCTCCCTCCCTCCCACCAGGGCTGGAACAGAGTGTTACCTACCCCTCTATCCTTCCTATCCCTCCTATCCCTCCTACCGCCTATCCCTCCCTCCCTCCCACCAGGGCTGGAACAGAGTGTTACCTTCCCCTCTATCCTTCCTATCCTTCTGATCCCCCATCTCTCCTACCGCCTATCCCTCCCTCCCACCAGGGCTGGAACAGAGTGTTACCTTCCCCTCTATCCTTCCTATCCCTCCTATCCTCCTACCGCCTATCCCTCCCTCCCACAAGGGCTGGAACAGAGTGTTAACTTCCCCTCTATCCTTCCTATCCCCCATCTCTCCTACCGCCTATCCCTCCCTCCCTCCCACCAGGGCTAGAACAGAGTGTTACCTTCCCCTCTATCCATCCTATCCCTCCTATCCCTCCTATCCCTTTTTCCGCCTATCCCACCCTCCCTCCCACCAGGGCTGGAACAGAGTGTTACCTTCCCCTCTATCCTTCCTATCCTTCATATCCCCCATCCCCCCTACCGCCTATCCCTCCCTCTCTCCCACCAGGGCTGGAACAGAGTGTTACCTTCCCCTCTATCCTTCCTGTCCCTCCTACCGCCTATCCCTCCCTCTCTCCCACCAGGGCTGGAACAGAGTGTCACCTTCCCCCCTATCCTTCCTATCCCCCCATCCCTCCCTCCCTCCCACCAGGGCTGGAACAGAGTGTTACCTTCCCCTCTATCCTTCCTATCCCCCATCCCTCCTACCGCCTATCCCTCCCTCCCTCCCACCAGGGCTGGAACAGAGAGTTACCTTCCCCTCTATCCTTCCTATCCCTCCTATCCCTCCTACCGCCTATCCCTCCCTCCCTCCCACCAGGGCTGGAACAGAGTGTTACCTTCCCCTCTATCCTTCCTATCCCTCCTATCGCTCCTATCCTTCATATCCCTCCTATCCCTCCCATCCCTCCTATCCCTCCTATCGCCTATCCCTCCCTCCCTCCCCCCAGGGCTAGAACAGAGTGTTACCTTACCCTCTATCCTTCCTATCCCCCCATCCCTCCTACCGCCTATCCCTCCCTCCCTTCCACCAGGGCTGGAACAGAGTGTTACCTTCCCCTCTATCCTTCCTATCCCTCCTATCGCTCCTATCCTTCATATCCCTCCTATCCCTCCCATCCCTCCTATCGCCTATCCCTCCCTCCCTCCCCCCAGGGCTGGAACAGAGTGTTACCTTACCCTCTATCCTTCCTATCCCCCATCCCTCCTACCGCCTATCCCTCCCTCCCTTCCACCAGGACTGGAACAGAGTGTTACCTTCCACTCTATCCTTCCTATCTCTCCTATCCCTCCTACCGCCTATCCCTCCCTCCACCAGGGCTAGAACAGAGTGTTACCTTCCCCTCTATCCCTCCTATCTCTCCTATCGCTCCTATCCCTCATATCCCTCCCATCCCTCCTATCCCTCCTATCGCCTATCCCTCCCTCCCTCCCACCAGGGCTGGAACAGAGTGTTATATTCCTCTCTATCCTTCCTATCCTTCCTATCCCCCATCCCTGCTACCACCTATCCCGCTCTCCCTCCCATCAGGGCTGGAACAGAGTGTTACCTTCGCATCTATCCTTCCTATCCTTCCTATCCCTCCTATCGCCTATCCCTCCCTCCCTCCCTCCCACCAGGGCTGGAACAGAATGTTACCTTCCCCTCTATCTTTCCTATCCCTCCTATCCCTCCTACCGCCTATCCCTCCCTCCCTCCTACCAGGGCTGGAACAGAGTGTTACCTTCCCCTCTAGCCCTCCTATCCCTCCTATCCCTCCTATCCCTCCTATCCCTCCTATCCCTCCTACCGCCTATCCCTCCCTCCGTCCCACCAGGGCTGGAACAGAGTGTTACCTTCCCCTCTATCATTCCTATCCCTCCTATCCCTCCTATCCCTCCTATCCCTCCTATCCCTCCTACCGCCTATCCCTCCCTCCTTCCCACCAGGGCTGGAACAGAGTGTTACCTTCCCCTCTATCCTTCCTATCCCTCCTACCGCCTAGCCCTCCCTCCCTCCCACCAGGGCTGGAACAGAGCGTTACCTTCCCCTCTATTCTTCCTATCCCTCTTACTGCCTATCCCTCCCTCACTCCCACCAGGGCTGGAACAGACTGTTACCTTCCCCTCTATCCTTCCTATCCCTGCTATCCCTCCTATCCCTCCTATCGCCTATCCCTCCCTCCCTCCACCAGGGCTGGAACAGAATGTTACCTTCCCCTCTATCCTTCCTATCCCTCCTATCGCCTATCCCTCCTGCCGCCTATCCCTTCCTCCCTCCCACCAGGGCTAGAACAGAGTGTTACCTTCCCCTCTATCCTCCCTATCCCTCCTATCCCTCCTACCGCCTATCCCTCCTACCGCCTATCCCTCCTACCGCCTATCCCTCCTACCGCCTATCCTTCCCTCCCTCCCACCAGGGCTGAAACAGAGTGTTACCTTCCCCTCTATCCCTCCTATACCTCCTACTGCCTATCCCTCCTACTGCCAATCCCTCCCTCCCTCCCACCAGGGCTGGAACAGAGTGTTACCTTCCCCTCTATCCTTCCTATCCCTCCTATCCCTCCTACCACCTATCCCTCCCTCCCTCCCACCAGGGCTGGAACAGAGTGTTACCTTCCCCTCTATCCTTCCAATGCCTCCTATCCCTCCTATCCCTCCTACTGCCTATCCCTCCCTCCCTCCCACCAGGGCTAGAACAGAGTGTTACCTTCCCCTCTATCCTTCCTATCCCTCCTACCGCCTATCCCTCCCTCCCTTCCACCAGGACTGGAACAGAGTGTTATCTTCCCCTCTATCCTTCCTATCACTCCTATCCCTCCTACCGCCTATCCCTCACTCCCACCAGGGCTGGAACAGAGTGTTACCTTTTCCTCTATCCTTCCTATCCCCATCCCTCCTACCGCCTATCCCTCCCTCCCTCCCACCAGGGCTTTAACAGAGTGTTACCTTCCCCTCTATCCTTCCTATCCCACATCCCTCCTACTGCCTATCCCTCACTCCCACTGCCTATCCCTCCCTCCCTCCAACCAGGGCTGGAACAGAGTGTTACCTTCCCCTCTATCCTTCCTATCCCTCCTATCCCTCCTACCGCCTATCCCTCCCTCCCTCCCACCAGGGCTTTAACAGAGTGTTACCTTCCCCTCTATCCTTCCTATCCCCCCATCCCTCCTACCGCCTATCCCTCCCTCCCTCCCACCAGGGCTAGAACAGAGTGTTACCTTCCCCTCTATCCTTCCTATCCCTCCTATCCCTCCTACCGCCTATCCCTCCCTCCCTCCCACCAGGGCTTTAACAGAGTGTTACCTTCCCCTCTATCCTTCCTATCCCTCCTACCGCCTATCCCTCCCTCCCTTCCACCAGGACTGGAACAGAGTGTTATCTTCCCCTCTATCCTTCCTATCACTCCTATCCCTCCTACCGCCTATCCCTCACTCCCACCAGGGCTGGAACAGAGTGTTACCTTTTCCTCTATCCTTCCTATCCCCATCCCTTCTACCGCCTATCCCTCCCTCCCTCCCACCAGGGCTTTAACAGAGTGTTACCTTCCCCTCTATCCTTCCTATCCCACATCCCTCCTACTGCCTATCCCTCACTCCCACTGCCTATCCCTCCCTCCCTCCAACCAGGGCTGGAACAGAGTGTTACCTTCCCCTCTATCCTTCCTATCCCTCCTATCCCTCCTACCGCCTATCCCTCCTACCGCCTATCCCTCCCTCCCTCCCACCAGGGCTGGAACAGACTGTTACCTTCCCCTCTATCCTTCCTATCCCTGCTATCCCTCCTATCCCTCCTATCGCCTATCCCTCCCTCCCTCCACCAGGGCTGGAACAGAATGTTACCTTCCCCTCTATCCTTCCTATCCCTCCTATCGCCTATCCCTCCTGCCGCCTATCCCTTCCTCCCTCCCACCAGGGCTAGAACAGAGTGTTACCTTCCCCTCTATCCTCCCTATCCCTCCTATCCCTCCTACCGCCTATCCCTCCTACCGCCTATCCCTCCTACCGCCTATCCTTCCCTCCCTCCCACCAGGGCTGAAACAGAGTGTTACCTTCCCCTCTATCCCTCCTATACCTCCTACTGCCTATCCCTCCTACTGCCAATCCCTCCCTCCCTCCCACCAGGGCTGGAACAGAGTGTTACCTTCCCCTCTATCCTTCCTATCCCTCCTATCCCTCCTACCACCTATCCCTCCCTCCCTCCCACCAGGGCTGGAACAGAGTGTTACCTTCCCCTCTATCCTTCCAATGCCTCCTATCCCTCCTATCCCTCCTACTGCCTATCCCTCCCTCCCTCCCACCAGGGCTAGAACAGAGTGTTACCTTCCCCTCTATCCTTCCTATCCCTCCTACCGCCTATCCCTCCCTCCCTTCCACCAGGACTGGAACAGAGTGTTATCTTCCCCTCTATCCTTCCTATCACTCCTATCCCTCCTACCGCCTATCCCTCACTCCCACCAGGGCTGGAACAGAGTGTTACCTTTTCCTCTATCCTTCCTATCCCCATCCCTCCTACCGCCTATCCCTCCCTCCCTCCCACCAGGGCTTTAACAGAGTGTTACCTTCCCCTCTATCCTTCCTATCCCACATCCCTCCTACTGCCTATCCCTCACTCCCACTGCCTATCCCTCCCTCCCTCCAACCAGGGCTGGAACAGAGTGTTACCTTCCCCTCTATCCTTCCTATCCCTCCTATCCCTCCTACCGCCTATCCCTCCCTCCCTCCCACCAGGGCTTTAACAGAGTGTTACCTTCCCCTCTATCCTTCCTATCCCCCCATCCCTCCTACCGCCTATCCCTCCCTCCCTCCCACCAGGGCTAGAACAGAGTGTTACCTTCCCCTCTATCCTTCCTATCCCTCCTATCCCTCCTACCGCCTATCCCTCCCTCCCTCCCTCCCACCAGGGCTTTAACAGAGTGTTACCTTCCCCTCTATCCTTCCTATCCCTCCTACCGCCTATCCCTCCCTCCCTTCCACCAGGACTGGAACAGAGTGTTATCTTCCCCTCTATCCTTCCTATCACTCCTATCGCCTATCCCTCACTCCCACCAGGGCTGGAACAGATTGTTACCTTTTCCTCTATCCTTCCTATCCCCATCCCTCCTACCGCCTATCCCTCCCTCCCTCCCACCAGGGCTTTAACAGAGTGTTACCTTCCCCTCTATCCTTCCTATCCCACATCCCTCCTACTGCCTATCCCTCACTCCCACTGCCTATCCCTCCCTCCCTCCAACCAGGGCTGGAACAGAGTGTTACCTTCCCCTCTATCCTTCCTATCCCTCCTATCCCTCCTACCGCCTATCCCTCCCTCCCTCCCACCAGGGCTGGAACAGAGTGTTACCTTTCCCTCTATCCTTCCTATCCCCATCCCTCCTACTGCCTATCCCTCCCTCCCACCAGGGCTGGAACAGAGTGTTACCTTCCCCTCTATCCTTCCTATCCCTCCTATCCCTCCTACCGCCTATCCCTCACTCCCTCCCACCAGGGCTGGAACAGAGTGTTACCTTCCCCTCTATCCTTCCTATCCTTCCTATCCCCATCTCTCCTACCGCCTATCCCTCCCTCCCTCCCACCAGGGCTGGAACAGAGTGTTACCTTCCCCTTTATCCTTCCTATAACTCCTATCCCTCCTACCGCCTATCCCTCCCTCCCTCCCACCAGGGCTGGAACAGAGTGTTACCTTCCCCTCTATCCTTCCTATCCCTGCTATCCCTCCTATCCCTCCTATCCCTCCTATCGCCTATCCCTCCCTCCCTCCTACCAGGGCTAGAACAGAGTGTTACCTTCCCCTCTATCCTTCCTATCCCTCCTATCCCTCCTATCCCTCCTATCCCTCCTATCTCTCCTATCCCTCCTACCACTTATCCCTCCCTCCCACCAGGGCTGGAACAGAGTGTTACCTTCCCCTCTATCCTTCCTATCCCTCCTATCCCTCCTATCTCTTCTATCCCTCCTATCCCTCCGACCACCTATCCCTCCCTCCCTCCACCAGGGCTGGAACAGAATGTTACCTTCCCCTCTATCCTTCCTATCCCTCCTATCCCTCATATCGCCTATCCCTCCTACCGCCTATCCCTTCCTCCCTCCCACCAGGGCTAGAACAGAGTGTTACCTTCCCCTCTATCCTCCCTATCCCTCCTATCCCTCCTACCGCCTATCCCTCCTACCGCCTATCCCTCCTACCGCCTATCCTTCCCTCCCTCCCACCAGGGCTGGAACAGAGTGTTACCTTCCCCTCTATCCTTCCTATCCCTCCTACCGCCTATCCCTCCTACTGCCTATCCCTCCCTCCCTCCCTCCCACCAGGGCTGGAACAGAGTGATACCTTCCCCTCTATCCTTCCTATCCCTCCTATCCCTCCTACCACCTATCCCTCCCTCCCTCCCACCAGGGCTGGAACAGAGTGTTACCTTCCCCTCTATCCTTCCTATCCCTCCTATCCCTCCTATCCTTCTTATCCCTCCTATCCCTCCTACCGCCTATCCCTCCCTCCCTCTCTCCCTCCCACCAGGGCTGGAACAGAGTGTTACCTTCCCCTCTATCCCTCCTATCCCTCCAATCCCTCCTACTGCCTATCCCTCCCTCCCTCCCTCCCACCAGGGCTGGAACAGAGTGTTACCTTCCCCTCTATCCTTCCTATCCCTCCTATCTCTCCTACCACCTATCCCTCCCTCCCACCAGGGCTGGAACAGAGTGTTATCTTCCTCTCTATCCTTCCTATCCCTCCTACCGCCTATCCCTCCCTCCCACCAGGGCTGGAACAGAGTGTTACCTTCCCCTCTATCCTTCCTATCCCCCCATCCCTCCTACCGCCTATCCCTCCCTCCCTCCAGGGCTGGAACAGAGTGTTACCTTCCCCTCTATCCTTCCTATCCCTCCTATCCCTCCTACCGCCTATCCCTCCCTCCCTGCCACCAGGGCTGTAACAGAGTGTTACCTTCCCATCTATCCTTCCTATCCCTTCTTTCCCCCATCCCTCCTATCGCCTATCCCTCCCTCCCTCCCTCCCACCAGGGCTGGAACAGAGTGTTACCTTCCCCTCTATCCTTCCTATCCCTCCTACCGCCTATCCCTCCCTCCCTTCCACCAGGACTGGAACAGAGTGTTATCTTCCCCTCTATCCTTCCTATCACTCCTATCCCTCCTACCGCCTATCCCTCCCTCCCACCAGGGCTGGAACAGAGTGTTACCTTCCCCTCTATCCTTCCTATCCCTCCTATCCCTGCTATCCCTCCTATCCCTCCTACCGCCTATCCCTCCCTCCCTCTCTCCCTCCCACCAGGGCTGGAACAGAGTGTTACCTTCCCCTCTATCCCTCCTATCCCTCCAATCCCTCCTACTGCCTATCCCTCCCTCCCTCCCTCCCACCAGGGCTGGAACAGAGTGTTATCTTCCCCTCTAGCCTTCCTATCCTTCCTATCCCTCCTACCGCTTATCCCTCCCTCCCTCCCTCTCAGCAGGGCTGGAACAGAGTGTTACCTTCCCCTCTATCCTTCCTATCCCACATCCCTCCTACTGCCTATCCCTCCCTTCCACCACCTATCCCTCCCTCCCTCCAACCAGGGCTGGAACAGAGTGTTACCTTCCCCTCTATCCTTCCTATCCCTCCTACCGCCTATCCCTCCCTCCCTCCCTCCCACCAGGGCTGGAACAGAGTGTTACCTTTCCCTCTATCCTTCCTATCCCCCATCCCTCCTACGGCCTATCCCTCCCTCCCTCCCACCAGGGCTGGAACAGAGTATTACCTTCCCCTCTATCCTTCCTATCCCTCCTACCGCCTATCCCTCACTCCCTCCCACCAGGGCTGGAACAGGGTGTTACCTTCCCCTCTATCCTTCCTATCCTTCCTATCCCCCATCTCTCCTACCGCCTATCCCTCCCTCCCTCCCACCAGGGCTGGAACCGAGTGTTACCTTCCCCTCTATCCTTCCTATTCCTCCTATCCCTCCTACCGCCTATCCCTCCCTCCCTAGCACCAGGGCTGGAACAGAGTGTTACCTTCCCCTCTATCCTTCCTATGCCTCCTATCCCTCCTATCCCTCCTACTGCCTATCCCTCCCTCCCATCAGGGCTGGAACAGAGTGTTACCTTCCACTCTATCCCTCCTATCCCTCCTATCCCTCCTATCCCTCCTATCCCTCCTATCCCTCCTATCCCTCCTATCCCTCCTATCCCTCCTATCCCTCCTATCCCTCCTATCCCTCCTACCGCCTATCCCTCACTCCCTCCCACCAGGGCTGGAACAGGGTGTTACCTTCCTCTCTATCCTTCCTATCCCTCCTATCCCTACTATCACCTATCCCTCCCTCCCTCCTACCAGGGCTGGAACAGAGTGTTACCTTCCCCTCTATCCTTCCTATCCCTCCTATCCCTCCTACCGCCTATCCCTCCTACCGCCTATCCCTCCCTCGCTCCACCAGGGCTGGAACAGAGTGTTACCTTCCCCTCTATCCTTCCTATCCCTCCTACCGCCTATCCCTCCTACCGCCTATCCCTCCCTCCCTCCACCAGGGCTGGAACAGGGTGTTACCTTCCCCTCTATCCTTCCTATCCCCCATCTCTCCTACCGCCTATCCCTCCCTCCCTCCCACCAGGGCTGTAACAGTGTTACCTTCCCCTTTATCCTTCCTATTCCTCCTATCCCTCCTACCGCCTATCCCTCCCTCCCACCAGGGCTGGAACAGAGTGTTACCTTCTCCTCTATCCTTCCTATCCCCCATCCCTCCTACCGCCTATCCCTCCCTCCCACCAGGGCTGTAACAGAGTGTTACCTTCCCCTCTATCCTTCTTATCCTTCCTATCCCTCCTATCCCTCCTACCACCTATCCCTCCCTCCCTCCCACCAGGGCTGGAACAGAGTGTTACCTTCCGCTCTATCCTTCCTATCCCTGCTATCCCTTCTATCCCTCCTATCCCTCCTATCGCCTATCCCTCCCTCCCTCCCACCAGGGCTAGAACAGAGTGTTACCTTCCTCTCTATCCCTCCTATCCCTCCTATCCCTCCTATCCCTCCCACCATGGCTGGAACAGAGTGTTACCTTCTCCTCTATCCTTCCTATCGCTCCTATCCCTCCTACCGCCTATCCCTCCCTGCCTCCCACCAGGGCTGGAATAGAGCGTTACCTTCCCCTCTATCCTTCCTATCCCTCCTACCGCCTATCCCTCCTACCGCCTATCCCTCCCTCCCTCCACCAGGGCTGGAACAGGGTGTTACCTTCCCCTCTATCCTTCCTATCCCCCATCTCTCCTACCGCCTATCCCTCCCTCCCTCCCACCAGGGCTGTAACAGTGTTACCTTCCCCTTTATCCTTCCTATTCCTCCTATCCCTCCTACCGCCTATCCCTCCCTCCCACCAGGGCTGGAACAGAGTGTTACCTTCTCCTCTATCCTTCCTATCCCCCATCCCTCCTACCGCCTATCCCTCCCTCCCACCAGGGCTGTAACAGAGTGTTACCTTCCCCTCTATCCTTCTTATCCTTCCTATCCCTCCTATCCCTCCTACCACCTATCCCTCCCTCCCTCCCACCAGGGCTGGAACAGAGTGTTACCTTCCGCTCTATCCTTCCTATCCCTGCTATCCCTTCTATCCTTCCTATCCCTCCTATCGCCTATCCCTCCCTCCCTCCCACCAGGGCTAGAACAGAGTGTTACCTTCCTCTCTATCCCTCCTATCCCTCCTATCCCTCCTATCCCTCCCACCAGGGCTGGAACAGAGTGTTACCTTCTCCTCTATCCTTCCTATCGCTCCTATCCCTCCTACCGCCTATCCCTCCCTGCCTCCCACCAGGGCTGGAATAGAGCGTTACCTTCCCCTCTATCCTTGCTATCCCTCCTATCCCTCCTACCGCCTATCCCTCCCTCACTCCCACCAGGGCTAGAACATAGTGTTACCTTCCCCTCTATCCTTCCTATCGCTCCTCTCCCTCCTATCCCTCCTATCCCTCCTACCGCCTATCCCTCCCTCCCTCCCACCAGGGCTGGAACAGAGTGTTACCTTCCCCTCTATCCTTCCTATCCCTCCTATCGCCTATCCCTCCCTTCCTCCCACCAGGGCTGGAATAGAGTGTTACCTTCTCCTCTATCCTTCCTATCCCTCCTACCGCCTATCCCTCCCTTTATCACACCAGGGCTGGAACAGAGTGTTACCTTCCCCTCTATCCTTCCTATACCTCCAACCGCCTATCCTTTCCTCCCTCACACCAGGGCTGGAACAGAGTGTTACCTTCCCCTCTATCCTTCCTATCCCCATCCCTCCTACCGCCTATCGCTCCCTCCCTCCCACCAGGGCTGGAACAGAGAGTTACCTTCCCCTCTATCCTTCCTATCCCTCCTACCGCCTATCCCTCCCTCCCTCCCACCAGGGCTGGAACAGAGTGTTACCTTCCCCTCTATCCTTCCTATCCCCATCCCTTCTACCACCTATCCCTCCCTCCCTCCCACCAGGGCTCGAACAGAGTGTTACCTTCCCCTCTAACCTTCCTATCCATTCTATCCCTCCTACCGCCTATCCCTCCCTCCCACCACAGCTGGAACAGAGTGTTACCTTCCCCTCTATCCCTCCTATCCCTCCTATCACTCCTATCCCTCATATCCCTCCTATCCCTCCCATCCCTCCTATCGCCTATCCCTCCCTCCCACCAGGGCTGGAACAGAGTGTTACCTTCCTCTCTATCCTTCCAATCCCTCCTATCCCTCCTACCGCCTATCCCTCCCTCCCTCCCTCCCACCAGGGCTGGAATAGTGTTACCTTCCCCTCTATCCTTACTATCCTTCCTATCCCCCATCCCTCCTACCGCCTATCCCTTCCTCCCTCCCACCAGGGCTGGAACAGAGTGTTACCTTCCCCTCTATCCTTTCTATCCCCCCATCCCTCCTACCGCCTATCCCTCCCTCCCACCAGGGCTGGAACAGAGTGTTACCTTCCCCTCTATCCTTCCTATCCTTCCTATCCCTCCTACCGCCTATCCCTCCCTCCCACCAGGGCTGGAACAGAGTGTTACCTTCCCATCTATCCTTCCTATCACTCCTACCGTATATTCCTCCCTCCCTCCCACCAGGGCTGGAACAGAGTGTTATCTTCCCCTCTATCCTTCCTATCCCCCATCCCTCCTACCGCCTATCCCTCCCTCCCTCACACCAGGGCTGGAACAGAGTGTTACCTTCCCCTCTATCCTTCCTATACCTCCAACCGCCTATCCTTTCCTCCCTCACACCAGGGCTGGAACAGAGTGTTACCTTCCCCTCTATCCTTCCTATCCCCATCCCTCCTACCGCCTATCGCTCCCTCCCTCCCACCAGGGCTGGAACAGAGAGTTACCTTCCCCTCTATCCTTCCTATCCCTCCTACCGCCTATCCCTCCCTCCCTCCCACCAGGGCTGGAACAGAGTGTTACCTTCCCCTCTATCCTTCCTATCCCCATCCCTTCTACCACCTATCCCTCCCTCCCTCCCACCAGGGCTCGAACAGAGTGTTACCTTCCCCTCTAACCTTCCTATCCATTCTATCCCTCCTACCGCCTATCCCTCCCTCCCACCACAGCTGGAACAGAGTGTTACCTTCCCCTCTATCCCTCCTATCCCTCCTATCACTCCTATCCCTCATATCCCTCCTATCCCTCCCATCCCTCCTATCGCCTATCCCTCCCTCCCACCAGGGCTGGAACAGAGTGTTACCTTCCTCTCTATCCTTCCAATCCCTCCTATCCCTCCTACCGCCTATCCCTCCCTCCCTCCCTCCCACCAGGGCTGGAATAGTGTTACCTTCCCCTCTATCCTTACTATCCTTCCTATCCCCCATCCCTCCTACCGCCTATCCCTTCCTCCCTCCCACCAGGGCTGGAACAGAGTGTTACCTTCCCCTCTATCCTTTCTATCCCCCCATCCCTCCTACCGCCTATCCCTCCCTCCCACCAGGGCTGGAACAGAGTGTTACCTTCCCCTCTATCCTTCCTATCCTTCCTATCCCTCCTACCGCCTATCCCTCCCTCCCACCAGGGCTGGAACAGAGTGTTACCTTCCCATCTATCCTTCCTATCACTCCTACCGTATATTCCTCCCTCCCTCCCACCAGGGCTGGAACAGAGTGTTATCTTCCCCTCTATCCTTCCTATCCCCCATCCCTCCTACCGCCTATCCCTCCCTCCCTCACACCAGGGCTGGAACAGAGTATTACCTTCCCCTCTATCCTTCCTATCCCTCCTATCACTCCTACCGCCTATCCCTCCCTCCCACCAGGGCTGGAACAGAGTGTTACCTTCCACTCTATCCTTCCTATCCTTCCTATCCCCCCATCCCTCCTACCACCTATCCCTCCCTCCCACCAGGGCTGGAACAGAGTGTTACCTTCCCCTCTATCCTTCTTATCCCTCCTATCCCTCCTACCGCCTATCCCTCCCTGCCTCCCACCAGGGCTAGAACAGAGTGTTACCTCCCCTCTATCCTTCCTATCACTCCTATCCCCCTACCGCCTATCCCTCCCTCCCTCCCACCAGGGCTAGAACAGAGTGTTACCTTCCCCTCTATCCTTCCTATCCCCCCATCCCTCCTACCACCTATCCCTCCCTCCCTCCCACCAGGGCTGGAACAGTGTTACCTTCCCCTCTATCCTTCCTACCCCTCCTATCCCTCCTACCGCCTATCCCTCCCTCCCTCCCACCAGGGCTAGAACAGAGTGTTACCTTCCCCTCTAACCTTCCTATCCCCCCATCCCTCCTACCGCCTATCCCTCCCTCCCTCCCTCCCTCCCACCAGGGCTAGAACAGAGTGTTACCTTCCCCTCTATCCATCCTATCCCTCCTATCCCTCCTACCGCCTATCCCGCCCTCCCTCCCACCAGGGCTGGAACAGAGTATTACCTTCCCCTCTATCCTTCCTATCCTTCCTATCCCCCCATACCTCCTCTGCCTATCCCTCCCACCAGGGCTGGAACAAAGTGTTACCTTCCTCTCTATCCTTCCAATCCCTCCTATCCCTCCTACCACCTATCCCGCCCTCCCTCCCTCCACGGCTGGAACAGAGTGTCACCTTCCCCTCTATCCTTCCTATCCCCCATCCCTCCTACCGCCTATCCCTCCCTCCCTCCCACCAGGGCTGGAACAGAGTGTTACCTTCCCCTCTATCCTTCCTATCCTTCCTATCCCCCCATCCCTCCTACCGCCTATCCCTCCCTCCCACCCACCATGGCTGGAACAGAGTGTTACCTTCCCCTCTAACCTTCCTATCCCTCCTATCGCCTATCCCTCCCTCCCACCAGGGCTGGAACAGAGTGTTACCTTCCCCTCTATCCCTCCTATCCCTCCTATCCCTCCTATCCCTCCTATCCCTCCTATCCCTCCTATCCCTCCTATCCCTCCCATCCCCTATCCCTCCCTCCCTCCCACCAGGGCTGGAACAGAGTGTTACCTTCCTCTCTATCCTTCCAATCCTTCCTATCCCCCCATCCCTCCTACCACCTATCCCTCCCTCCCACCAGGGCTGGAACAGAGTGTTACCTTCGCATCTATCCTTCCTATCCCTCCTATCGCCTATCCCTCCCTCCCTCCCACCAGGGCTGGAACGGAGTGTTACCTTCCCCTCTATCTTTCCTATCCCTCCTATCCCTCCTACCGCCTATCCCTCCCTCCCTCCTACCAGGGCTGGAACAGTGTGTTACCTTCCCCTCTATCCTTTCTATCCCTCCTATCCCTCCTACTGCCTATCCCTCCCTCCCTCCCACCAGGGCTGGAACAGAGTGTTACCTTCCCCTCTATCCTTTCTATCCCTCCTATCCCTCCTACCGCCTATCCCTCCCTCCCTCCCACCAGGGCTGGAACAGAGTGTTACCTTCCCCTCTATCCTTCCTATCCCTCCTATCACTCCTACCGCCTATCCCCCCCTCCCTCCCATCAGGGCTGGAACAGAGTGTTACCTTCCCCTCTATCCTTCCTATCCCTCCTATCCCTCCTACCGCCTATCCCTCCCTTCCTCCCACCAGGGCTGGAACAGAGTGTTACCTTCCCCTCTATCCTTCCTATCCCTCCTATCCCTCCTACCGCCTATCCCTCTCTCCCTCCCACCAGGGCTGGAACAGAGTGTTACCTTCCCCTCTATCCTTCCTATCCCTCCTATCCCTCCTACCGCCTATCCCTCCCTCCCACCAGGGCTGGAACAGAGTGTTACCTTCCCCTCTATCTTTCCTATCCCTCCTATCCATCCTACCGCCTATCCCTCCCTCCCACCAGGGCTGGAACAGAGTGTTACCTTCCCCTCTATCCTTCCTATCCCCCATCCCTCCTACTGCCTATCCCTCCCTCCCTCCCACCAGGGCTGGAACAGTGTGTTACCTTCCCCTCTATCCTTCCTATCCCCTATCCCTCCTACTGCCTATCCCTCCCTCCCACCAGGGCTGGAACAGAGTGTTACCTTCCCCTCTATCCTTCCTATCCCCCATCCCTCCTACCGCCTATCCATCCCTCCCTCCCACCAGGGCTGGAACAGAGTGTTACCTTCCTTTATATCCTTCCTATCCTTCCTATCCCCCATCCCTCCTACCGCCTATCCCTCCCTCCCTCCCACCAGGGCTGGAACAGAGTGTTACCTTCCCCTCTATCCTTCCTATCCCTCCTATCCCTCCTACCACCTATCCCTCCCTCCCTCCCTCCCACCAGGGCTGGAACAGAGTGTTACCTTCCCCTCTATCCTTCCTATCCCTCCTATCCCTCCCACCAGGGCTGGAACAGATTGTTACCTTCTCCTCTATCCTTCCTATCGCTCCTATCCCCCATCCCTCCTACCGCCTATCCCTCCCTCCCACCAGGGCTGGAACAGAGTGTTACCTTCCCCTCTATCCCTCCTATCCCTCCTATCACTCCTATCCCTCATATCCCTCCTATCCCTCCCATCCCTCCCATCCCTCCTATCGCCTATCCCTCCCTCCCACCAGGGCTGGAACAGAGTGTTACCTTCCTCTCTATCCTTCCAATCCCTCCTATCCCTCCTACCGCCTATCCCTCCCTCCCTCCCACCAGGGCTGGAATAGTGTTACCTTCCCCTCTATCCTTACTATCCTTCCTATCCCCCATCCCTCCTACCACCTATCCCTTCCTCCCTCCCACCAGGGCTGGAACAGAGTGTTACCTTCCCCTCTATCCTTTCTATCCCCCCATCCCTCCTACCGCCTATCCCTCCCTCCCTCCCACCAGGGCTGGAACAGAGTGTTACCTTCCCCTCTATCCTTCCTATCCTTCCTACCGCCTATCCCTCCCTCCCACCAGGGCTGGAACAGAGTGTTACCTTCTCCTCTATCCTTCCTATCCTTCCTATCCCCCATCCCTCCTACCGCCTATCCCTCCCTCCCACCAGGGCTGGAACAGAGTGTTACCTTCCCCTCTATCCCTCCTATCCCTCCTATCACTCCTATCCCTCATATCCCTCCTATCCCTCCCATCCCTCCCATCCCTCCTATCGCCTATCCCTCCCTCCCACCAGGGCTGGAACAGAGTGTTACCTTCCTCTCTATCCTTCCAATCCCTCCTATCCCTCCTACCGCCTATCCCTCCCTCCCTCCCTCCCACCAGGGCTGGAATAGTGTTACCTTCCCCTCTATCCTTACTATCCTTCCTATCCCCCATCCCTCCTACCGCGTATCCCTTCCTCCCTCCCACCAGGGCTGGAACAGAGTGTTACCTTCCCCTCTATCCTTTCTATCCCCCCATCCCTCCTACCGCCTATCCCTCCCTCCCTCCCACCAGGGCTGGAACAGAGTGTTACCTTCCCCTCTATCCTTCCTATCCTTCCTATCCCTCCTACCGCCTATCCCTCCCTCCCACCAGGGCTGGAACAGAGTGTTACCTTCCCATCTATCCTTCCTATCACTCCTACCGTATATTCCTCCCTCCCTCCCACCAGGGCTGGAACAGAGTGTTATCTTCCCCTCTATCCTTCCTATCCCCCATCCCTCCTACCGCCTATCCCTCCCTCCCTCACACCAGGGCTGGAACAGAGTATTACCTTTCCCTCTATCCTTCCTATCCCTCCTATCACTCCTACCGCCTATCCCTCCCTCCCACCAGGGCTGGAACAGAGTGTTACCTTCCCCTCTATCCTTCCTATCCTTCCTATCCACCCATCCCTCCTACCACCTATCCCTCCCTCCCACCAGGGCTGGAACAGAGTGTTACCTTCCCCTCTATCCTTCTTATCCCTCCTATCCCTCCTACCGCCTATCCCTCCCTGCCTCCCACCAGGGCTAGAACAGAGTGTTACCTTCCCCTCTATCCTTCCTATCACTCCTATCCCCCTACCGCCTATCCCTCCCTCCCTCCCTCCCACCAGGGCTAGAACAGAGTGTTACCTTCCCCTCTATCCTTCCTATCCCCCCATCCCTCCTACCACCTATCCCTCCCTCCCTCCCACCAGGGCTGGAACAGTGTTACCTTCCCCTCTATCCTTCCTACCCCTCCTATCCCTCCTACCGCCTATCCCTCCCTCCCTCCCACCAGGGCTAGAACAGAGTGTTACCTTCCCCTCTATCCTTCCTATCCCCCCATCCCTCCTACCGCCTATCCCTCCCTCCCTCCCTCCCACCAGGGCTAGAACAGAGTGTTACCTTCCCCTCTATCCATCCTATCCCTCCTATCCCTCCTACCGCCTATCCCGCCCTCCCTCCCACCAGGGCTGGAACAGAGTATTACCTTCCCCTCTATCCTTCCTATCCTTCTTATCCCCCCATACCTCCTCTGCCTATCCCTCCCTCCCTCCCACCAGGGCTGGAACAAAGTGTTACCTTCCTCTCTATCCTTCCAATCCCTCCTATCCCTCCTACCGCCTATCCCGCCCTCCCTCCCTCCACGGCTGGAACAGAGTGTCACCTTCCCCTCTATCCTTCCTATCCCCCATCCCTCCTACCGCCTATCCCTCCCTCCCTCCCACCAGGGCTGGAACAGAGTGTTACCTTCCCCTCTATCCTTCCTATCCTTCCTATCCCCCACATCCCTCCTACCGCCTATCCCTCCCTCCCTCCCACCATGGCTGGAACAGAGTGTTACCTTCCCCTCTAACCTTCCTATCCCTCCTATCGCCTATCCCTCCCTCCCACCAGGGCTGGAACAGAGTGTTACCTTCCCCTCTATCCCTCCTATCCCTCCTATCCCTCCTATCACTCCTATCCCTCCTATCCCTCCCATCCCTCCTATCCCTCCTATCGCCTATCCCTCCCTCCCTCCCACCAGGGCTGGAACAGAGTGTTACCTTCCTCTCTATCCTTCCAATCCTTCCTATCCCCCCATCCCTCCTACCACCTATCCCTCCCTCCCACTAGGGCTGGAACAGAGTGTTACCTTCGCATCTATCCTTCCTATCCCTCCTATCGCCTATCCCTCCCTCCCTCCCACCAGGGCTGGAACGGAGTGTTACCTTCCCCTCTATCTTTCCTATCCCTCCTATCCCTCCTACCGCCTATCCCTCCCTCCCTCAAACCAGGGCTGGAACAGTGTGTTACCTTCCCCTCTATCCTTTCTATCCCTCCTATCCCTCCTACTGCCTATCCCTCCCTCCCTCCCACCAGGGCTGGAACAGAGTGTTACCTTCCCCTCTATCCTTTCTATCCCTCCTATCCCTCCTATCCCTCCTACCGCCTATCCCTCCCTCCCTCCCACCAGGGCTGGAACAGAGTGTTACCTTCCCCTCTATACTTCCTATCCCTCCTATCACTCCTACCGCCTATCCCCCCCTCCCTCCCATCAGGGCTGGAACAGAGTGTTACCTTCCCCTCTATCCTTCCTATCCCTCCTATCCCTCCTACCGCCTATCCCTCTCTCCCTCCCACCAGGGCTGGAACAGAGTGTTACCTTCCCCTCTATCCTTCCTATCCCTCCTACCGCCTATCCCTCCCTCCCACCAGGGCTGGAACAGAGTGTTACCTTCCCCTCTATCTTTCCTATCCCTCCTATCCATCCTACCGCCTATCCCTCCCTCCCACCAGGGCTGGAACAGAGTGTTACCTTCCCCTCTATCCTTCCTATCCCCCATCCCTCCTACTGCCTATCCCTCCCTCCCACCAGGGCTGGAACAGTGTGTTACCTTCCCCTCTATCCTTCCTATCCCCCTATCCCTCCTACTGCCTATCCCTCCCTCCCACCAGGGCTGGAACAGAGTGTTACCTTCCCCTCTATCTTTCCTATCCCTCCTATCCGTTCTACCGCCTATCCCTCCCTCCCACCAGGGCTGGAACAGAGTGTTACCTTCCCCTCTATCCTTCCTATCCCCCATCCCTCCTACTGCCTATCCCTCCCTCCCTCCCACCAGGGCTGGAACAGTGTGTTACCTTCCCCTCTATCCTTCCTATCCCCCTATCCCTCCTACCGCCTATCCCTCCCTCCCACCAGGGCTGGAACAGAGTGTTACCTTCCCCTCTATCCTTCCTATCCCCCATCCCTCCTACCGCCTATCCATCCCTCCCTCCCACCAGGGCTGGAACAGAGTGTTACCTTCCTTTATATCCTTCCTATCCTTCCTATCCCCCCATCCCTCCTACCGCCTATCCCTCCCTCCCTCCCACCAGGGCTGGAACAGAGTGTTACCTTCCCCTCTATCCTTCCTATCCCTCCTATCCCTCCTACCACCTATCCCTCCCTCCCTCCCTCCCACCAGGGCTGGAACAGAGTGTTACCTTCCCCTCTATCCTTCCTATCCCTCCTAACCCTCCCACCAGGGCTGGAACAGAGTGTTACCTTCTCCTCTATCCTTCCTATCGCTCCTATCCCTCCTACCGCCTATCCCTCCCTCCCTCACTCCCACCAGGGCTGGAACAGAGCGTTACCTTCCCCTCTATCCCTCCTATCCCTCCTACCGCCTATCCCTCCCTCACTCCCACCAGGGCTGGAACAGAGTGTTACCTTCCCCTCTATCCTTCCTATCCCTCCTCTCCCTCCTATCCCTCCTATCCCTCCTACCACCTATCCCTCCCTCCCTCCCACCAGGGCTGGAACAGAGTATTACCTTCCCCTCTATCCTTCCTATCCTTCCTATCCCCCCATCCCTCATACCGCCTATCCCTCCCTCCCTCCCACCAGGGCTGGAACAGAGTGTTACCTTCCCCTCTATCCTTCCTATCCCACATCCCTCCTACCGCCTATCCCTCCCTCCCACCAGGGCTGGAACAAAGTGTTACCTTCCCCTCTATCCTTCCAATCCCTCCTACCGCCTATCCCGCCCTCCCTCCCACCAGGGCTGGAACAGAGTGTCACCTTCCCCTCTATCCTTCCTATCCCCCATCCCTCCTACCGCCTATCCCTCCCTCCCTCCCACCAGGGCTGGAACAGAGTGTTACCTTCCCCTCTATCCCTCCTATCACTCCTATCCCTCCTATCCCTTCAATCCCGCCTATCCCTCCCTCCCTCCCTCCCACCAGGGCTGGAACAGAGTGTTACCTTCCTCTCTATCCTTCCAATCCTTCCTATCCCCCCATCCCTCCTACCACCTATCCATCCCTCCCACCAGGGCTGGAACAGAGTGTTACCTTCGCATCTATCCTTCCTATCCCCCATCCCTCCTACTGTCTATCCCTCTCTCCCTCCCTCCAGGGCTGGAACAGTGTGTTACCTTCCCCTCTATCCCTCCTATCCCTCCTATCCCTCCTACCGCCTATCCCTCTCTCCCTCCCACCAGGGCTGGAACAGAGTGTTACCTTCCCCTCTATCCTTCCTATCCCCCCATCCCTCCTACCGCCTATCCATCCCTCCCACCAGGGCTGGAACAGAGTGTTACCTTCCTCTATATCCTTCCTATCCTTCCTATCCCCCCTACCGCCTATCCCTCCCTCCCACCAGGGCTAGAACAGAGTGTTACCTTCCCCTCTATCCTTCCTATCCCCATCCCTTCTACCACCTATCCCTCCCTCCCTCCCACCAGGGCTCGAACAGAGTGTTACCTTCCCCTCTAACCTTCCTATCCCTTCTATCCCTCCTACCGCCTATCCCTCCCACCAGGGCTGGAACAGAGTGTTACCTTCCCCTCTATCCTTCCTATCCCTCCTATCACTCCTATCCCTCATATCCCTCCCATCCCTCCCATCCCTCCTATCCCTCCTATCGCCTATCCCTCCCTCCCTCCCACCAGGGCTGGAACAGAGTGTTACCTTCCTCTCTATCCTTCCAATCCCTCCTATCCCTCCTACTGCCTATCCCTCCCTCCCTCCCACCAGGGCTGGAATAGTGTTATCTTCCCCTCTATCCTTACTATCCTTCCTATCCCCCATCCCTCCTACCGCCTATCCCTTCCTCCTTCCCATCAGGGCTGGAACAGAGTGTTATCTTCCCCTCTATCCTTCCTATCCCCCCATCCCTCCTACCGCCTATCCCTCCCTCCCTCCCACCAGGGCTGGAACAGAGTGTTAACTTCCCCTCTATCCTTCCTATCCCTCCTATCACTCCTACCGCCTATCCCTCCCTCCCACCAGGGTTGGAACAGAGTGTTACCTTCCCCTCTATCCTTCCTATCCTTCCTATCCCCATCCCTCCTACCACCTATCCCTCCCTCCCTCCCACCAGGGCTGGAACAGAGTGTTACCTTCCCTTCTATCCTTCCTATCCCTCCTATCCCTCCTACCGCCTATCCCTCCCTGCCTCCCACCAGGACTGGAACAGAGTGTTACCTTCCCCTCTATCCTTCCTATCACTCCTATCCCTCCTACCGCCTATCCCTCCCTCCCTCCCACCAGGGCTAGAACAGAGTGTTACCTTCCCCTCTATCCTTCCTATCCCCACATCCCTCCTACCGCCTATCCCTCCCTCCCTCCCACCAGGGCTGGAACAGAGTGTTACCTTCCCCTCTATCCTTCCTATTCCTCCTATCCCTCCTACCACCTATCCCTCCCTCCCTCCCACCAGGGCTGGAACAGAGTGTTACCTTCCCCTCTATCCTTCCTATCCCTCCTATCCCTCCTACCGCCTATCCCTCCCTCCCTCCCTCCCACCAGGGCTGGAACAGAGTGTTAACTTCCCCTCTATCCTTCCTATCCCCCATCCCTCCTACCGCCTATCCCTCCCTCCCTCCCACCAGGGCTAGAACAGAGTGTTACCTTCCCCTCTATCCATCCTATCCCTCCTATCCCTCCTACCGCCTATCCCGCCCTCCCTCCCACCAGGGCTGGAACAGAGTGTTACCTTCCCCTCTATCCTTCCTATCCTTCCTATCCCCATCCCTTCTACCACCTATCCCTCCCTCCCTCCCACCAGGGCTGGAACAAAGTGGTACCTTCCCCTCTATCCTTCCAATCCCTCCTATCCCTCCTACCGCCTATCCCTCCCTCCTTCCCACCAGGGCTGGAACAGAGTGTCACCTTCCCCTCTATCCTTCCTATCCCCCCATCCCTCCTACCGCCTATCCCTCCCTCCCACCAGGGCTGGAACAGAGTGTTACCTTCCCCTCTATCCTTCCTATCCCCACATCCCTCCTACCGCCTATCCCTCCCTCCCTCCCACCATGGCTGGAACAGAGTGTTACCTTCCCCTCTAACGTTTCTATCCCTCCTACCGCCTATCCCTCCCTCCCACCAGGGCTGGAACAGAGTGTTACCTTCCCTCCTATCCCTCCTATCCCTCCTATCCCTCCTATCCCTCCTATCCCTCCTATCACTCTTATCCCTCTTATCCCTCCTATCCCTCCCATCCCTCCTATCCCTCCTATCGCCTATCCCTCCCTCCCTCCAGGGCTGGAACAGAGTGTTACCTTCATCTCTATCCTTCCAATCCTTCCTATCCCCCATCCCTCCTACCGCCTATCCCTCCCTCCCACCAGGGCTGGAACAGAGTGTTACCTTTGCATCTATCCTTCCTATCCCTCCTATCGCCTATCCCTCCCACCAGGGCTGGAACAGAGTGTTACCTTCTCCTCTATCTTTCCTATCCCTCCTACCGCCTATCCCTCCCTCCCTCCTACCAGGGCTGGAACAGTGTGTTACCTTCCCCTCTATCTTTTCTATCCCTCCTATCCCTCCTACCGCCTATCCCTCCCTCCCTCCCACCAGGGCTGGAACAGAGTGTTACCTTCCCCTCTATCCTTTCTATCCCTCCTATCGCTCCTACCGCCTATCCCTCCCTCCCTCCCACCAGGGCTGGAACAGAGTGTTACCTTCCCCTCTATCCTTCCTATCCCTCCTATCCCTCCTACCGCCTATCCCTCCCTCCCACCAGGGCTAAAACAGAGTGTTACCTTCCCCTCTATCCTTCCTATCTCTCCTATCACTCCTATCCCTCCTATCCCTCCTATCGCCTATCCCTCTCTCCCTCCCACCAGGGCTGGAACAGAGTGTTACCTTCCTCTCTATCCTTCCAATCCTTCCTATCCCCCCATCCCTCCTACCGCCTATCCCTCCCTCCCTCCCACCAGGGCTGGAACAAAGTGTTACCTTCCCCTCTATCCTTCCAATCCCTCCTATCCCTCCTACCGCCTATCCCGCCCTCCCTCCCACCAGGGCTGGAACAGAGTGTCACCTTCCCCTCTATCCTTCCTATCCCCCATCCCTCCTACCGCCTATCCCTCCCTCCCTCCCACCAGGGCTGGAACAGAGTGTTACCTTCCCCTCTATCCTTCCTATCCCTCCTATCCCTCCTACCGCCTCTCCCTCTCTCCCTCCCACCAGGGCTGGAACAGAGTGTTACCTTCCCCTCTATCCTTCCTATCCCTCCTACCGCCTATCCCTCCCTCCCACCAGGGCTGGAACAGAGTGTTACCTTCCCCTCTATCTTTCCTATCCCTGCTATCCATCCTACCGCCTATCCCTCCCTCCCACCAGGGCTGGAACAGAGTGTTACCTTCCCCTCTATCCTTCCTTTCCCCCATCCCTCCTACTGCCTATCCCTCCCTCCCACCAGGGCTGGAACAGTGTGTTACCTTCCCCTCTATCCTTCCTATCCCCCTATCCCTCCTACTGCCTATCCCTCCCTCCCACCAGGGCTGGAACAGAGTGTTACCTTCCCCTCTATCTTTCCTATCCCTCCTATCCGTTCTACCGCCTATCCCTCCCTCCCACCAGGGCTGGAACAGAGTGTTACCTTCCCCTCTATCCTTCCTATCCCCCATCCCTCCTACCGCCTATCCATCCCTCCCTCCCACCAGGGCTGGAACAGAGTGTTACCTTCCTTTATATCCTTCCTATCCTTCCTATCCCCCCATCCCTCCTACCGCCTATCCCTCCCTCCCTCCCACCAGGGCTGGAACAGAGTGTTACCTTCCCCTCTATCCTTCCTATCCCTCCTATCCCTCCTACCACCTATCCCTCCCTCCCTCCCTCCCACCAGGGCTGGAACAGAGTGTTACCTTCCCCTCTATCCTTCCTATCCCTCCTATCCCTCCCACCAGGGCTGGAACAGAGTGTTACCTTCTCCTCTATCCTTCCTATCGCTCCTATCCCTCCTACCGCCTATCCCTCCCTCCCTCCCACCAGGGCTGGAACAGAGCGTTACCTTCCCCTCTATCCCTCCTATCCCTCCTACCGCCTATCCCTCCCTCACTCCCACCAGGGCTGGAACAGAGTGTTACCTTCCCCTCTATCCTTCCTATCCATCCTCTCCCTCCTATCCCTCCTATCCCTCCTACCACCTATCCCTCCCTCCCTCCCACCAGGGCTGGAACAGAGTATTACCTTCCCCTCTATCCTTCCTATCCTTCCTATCCCCCCATCCCTCATACCGCCTATCCCTCCCTCCCTCCCACCAGGGCTGGAACAGAGTGTTACCTTCCCCTCTATCCTTCCTATCCCACATCCCTCCTACCGCCTATCCCTCCCTCCCACCAGGGCTGGAACAAAGTGTTACCTTCCCCTCTATCCTTCCAATCCCTCCTACCGCCTATCCCGCCCTCCCTCCCACCAGGGCTGGAACAGAGTGTCACCTTCCCCTCTATCCTTCCTATCCCCCATCCCTCCTACCGCCTATCCCTCCCTCCCTCCCACCAGGGCTGGAACAGAGTGTTACCTTCCCCTCTATCCCTCCTATCACTCCTATCCCTCCTATCCCTCCAATCCCGCCTATCCCTCCCTCCCTCCCACCAGGGCTGGAACAGAGTGTTACCTTCCTCTCTATCCTTCCAATCCTTCCTATCCCCCCATCCCTCCTACCACCTATCCCTCCCTCCCACCAGGGCTGGAACAGAGTGTTACCTTCGCATCTATCCTTCCTATCCCCCATCCCTCCTACTGCCTATCCCTCCCTCCCTCCCACCAGGGCTGGAGCAGTGTGTTACCTTCCCCTCTATCCCTCCTATCCCTCCTATCCCTCCTACCGCCTATCCCTCTCTCCCTCCCACCAGGGCTGGAACAGAGTGTTACCTTCCCCTCTATCCTTCCTATCCCCCCATCCCTCCTACCGCCTATCCATCCCTCCCTCCCACCAGGGCTGGAACAGAGTGTTACCTTCCTCTATATCCTTCCTATCCTTCCTATCCCCCCTACCGCCTATCCCTCCCTCCCACCAGGGCTAGAACAGAGTGTTACCTTCCCCTCTATCCTTCCTATCCCTCCTATCCCTCCTACCGCCTATCCCTCCCTCCCTCCCACCAGGGCTGGAACAGAGTGTTACCTTCCCCTCTATCCTTCCTATCCTTCCTATCCCCATCCCTTCTACCACCTATCCCTCCCTCCCTCCCACCAGGGCTCGAACAGAGTGTTACCTTCCCCTCTAACCTTCCTATCCCTTCTATCCCTCCTACCGCCTATCCCTCCCACCAGGGCTGGAACAGAGTGTTACCTTCCCCTCTATCCTTCCTATCCCTCCTATCACTCCTATCCCTCATATCCCTCCCATCCCTCCCATCCCTCCTATCCCTCCTATCGCCTATCCCTCCCTCCCTCCCACCAGGGTTGGAACAGAGTGTTACCTTCCTCTCTATCCTTCCAATCCCTCCTATCCCTCCTACCGCCTATCCCTCCCTCCCTCCCACCAGGGCTGGAATAGTGTTATCTTCCCCTCTATCCTTACTATCCTTCCTATCCCCCATCCCTCCTACCGCCTATCCCTTCCTCCTTCCCATCAGGGCTGGAACAGAGTGTTATCTTCCCCTCTATCCTTCCTATCCCCCCATCCCTCCTACCGCCTATCCCTCCCTCCCTCCCACCAGGGCTGGAACAGAGTGTTACCTTCCCCTCTATCCTTCCTATCCCTCCTATCACTCCTACCGCCTATCCCTCCCTCCCACCAGGGTTGGAACAGAGTGTTACCTTCCCCTCTATCCTTCCTATCCTTCCTATCCCCCATCCCTCCTACCACCTATCCCTCCCTCCCTCCCACCAGGGCTGGAACAGAGTGTTACCTTCCCTTCTATCCTTCCTATCCCTCCTATCCCTCCTACCGCCTATCCCTCCCTGCCTCCCACCAGGACTGGAACAGAGTGTTACCTTCCCCTCTATCCTTCCTATCACTCCTATCCCTCCTACCGCCTATCCCTCCCTCCCTCCCACCAGGGCTAGAACAGAGTGTTACCTTCCCCTCTATCCTTCCTATCCCTCCTCTCCCTCCTATCCCTCCTACCACCTATCCCTCCCTCCCTCCCACCAGGGCTGGAACAGAGTATTACCTTCCCCTCTATCCTTCCTATCCCCCCATCCCTCATACCGCCTATCCCTCCCTCCCTCCCACCAGGGCTGGAACAGAGTGTTACCTTCCCCTCTATCCTTCCTATCCCACATCCCTCCTACCGCCTATCCCTCCCTCCCACCAGGGCTGGAACAAAGTGTTACCTTCCCCTCTATCCTTCCAATCCCTCCTACCGCCTATCCCGCCCTCCCTCCCACCAGGGCTGGAACAGAGTGTCACCTTCCCCTCTATCCTTCCTATCCCCCATCCCTCCTACCGCCTATCCCTCCCTCCCTCCCACCAGGGCTGGAACAGAGTGTTACCTTCCCCTCTATCCCTCCTATCACTCCTATCCCTCCTATCCCTCCAATCCCGCCTATCCCTCCCTCCCTCCCACCAGGGCTGGAACAGAGTGTTACCTTCCTCTCTATCCTTCCAATCCTTCCTATCCCCCCATCCCTCCTACCACCTATCCCTCCCTCCCACCAGGGCTGGAACAGAGTGTTACCTTCGCATCTATCCTTCCTATCCCCCATCCCTCCTACTGCCTATCCCTCCCTCCCTCCCACCAGGGCTGGAACAGTGTGTTACCTTCCCCTCTATCCCTCCTATCCCTCCTATCCCTCCTACCGCCTATCCCTCTCTCCCTCCCACCAGGGCTGGAACAGAGTGTTACCTTCCCCTCTATCCTTCCTATCCCCCCATCCCTCCTACCGCCTATCCATCCCTCCCTCCCACCAGGGCTGGAACAGAGTGTTACCTTCCTCTATATCCTTCCTATCCTTCCTATCCCCCCTACCGCCTATCCCTCCCTCCCACCAGGGCTAGAACAGAGTGTTACCTTCCCCTCTATCCTTCCTATCCCTCCTATCCCTCCTACCGCCTATCCCTCCCTCCCTCCCACCAGGGCTGGAACAGAGTGTTACCTTCCCCTCTATCCTTCCTATCCCTCCTATCCCTCCTACCACCTATCCCTCCCTCCCTCCCTCCCACCAGGGCTGGAACAGAGTGTTACCTTCCCCTCTATCCTTCCTATCCCTCCTATCCCTCCCACCAGGGCTGGAACAGAGTGTTACCTTCTCCTCTATCCTTCCTATCGCTCCTATCCCTCCTACCGCCTATCCCTCCCTCCCTGCCTCCCACCAGGGCTGGAACAGAGTGTTACCTTCCCCTCTATCCTTCCTATCCCTCCTCTCCCTCCTATCCCTCCTATCCCTCCTACCACCTATCCCTCCCTCCCTCCCACCAGGGCTGGAACAGAGTATTACCTTCCCCTCTATCCTTCCTATCCTTCCTATCCCCCCATCCCTCATACCGCCTATCCCTCCCTCCCTCCCACCAGGGCTGGAACAGAGTGTTACCTTCCCCTCTATCCTTCCTATCCCACATCCCTCCTACCGCCTATCCCTCCCTCCCACCAGGGCTGGAACAAAGTGTTACCTTAACCTCTATCCTTCCAATCCCTCCTACCGCCTATCCCGCCCTCCCTCCCACCAGGGCTGGAACAGAGTGTCACCTTCCCCTCTATCCTTCCTATCCCCCATCCCTCCTACCGCCTATCCCTCCCTCCCACCAGGGCTGGAACAGAGTGTTACCTTCCCCTCTATCCCTCCTATCACTCCTATCCCTCCTATCCCTCCTATCCCTTCAATCCCGCCTATCCCTCCCTCCCTCCCACCAGGGCTGGAACAGAGTGTTACCTTCCTCTCTATCCTTCCAATCCTTCCTATCCCCCCATCCCTCCTACCACCTATCCATCCCTCCCACCAGGGCTGGAACAGAGTGTTACCTTCGCATCTATCCTTCCTATCCCCCATCCCTCCTACTGCCTATCCCTCCCTCCCTCCCTCCAGGGCTGGAACAGTGTGTTACCTTCCCCTCTATCCCTCCTATCCCTCCTATCCCTCCTACCGCCTATCCCTCTCTCCCTCCCACCAGGGCTGGAACAGAGTGTTACCTTCCCCTCTATTCTTCCTATCCCCCCATCCCTCCTACCGCCTATCCATCCCTCCCACCAGGGCTGGAACAGAGTGTTACCTTCCTCTATATCCTTCCTATCCTTCCTATCCCCCCTACCGCCTATCCCTCCCTCCCACCAGGGCTAGAACAGAGTGTTACCTTCCCCTCTATCCTTCCTATCCCCATCCCTTCTACCACCTATCCCTCCCTCCCTCCCACCAGGGCTCGAACAGAGTGTTACCTTCCCCTCTAACCTTCCTATCCCTTCTATCCCTCCTACCGCCTATCCCTCCCACCAGGGCTGGAACAGAGTGTTACCTTCCCCTCTATCCTTCCTATCCCTCCTATCACTCCTATCCCTCATATCCCTCCCATCCCTCCCATCCCTCCTATCCCTCCTATCGCCTATCCCTCCCTCCCTCCCACCAGGGCTGGAACAGAGTGTTACCTTCCTCTCTATCCTTCCAATCCCTCCTATCCCTCCTACTGCCTATCCCTCCCTCCCTCCCACCAGGGCTGGAATAGTGTTATCTTCCCCTCTATCCTTACTATCCTTCCTATCCCCCATCCCTCCTACCGCCTATCCCTTCCTCCTTCCCATCAGGGCTGGAACAGAGTGTTATCTTCCCCTCTATCCTTCCTATCCCCCCATCCCTCCTACCGCCTATCCCTCCCTCCCTCCCACCAGGGCTGGAACAGAGTGTTAACTTCCCCTCTATCCTTCCTATCCCTCCTATCACTCCTACCGCCTATCCCTCCCTCCCACCAGGGTTGGAACAGAGTGTTACCTTCCCCTCTATCCTTCCTATCCTTCCTATCCCCCATCCCTCCTACCACCTATCCCTCCCTCCCTCCCACCAGGGCTGGAACAGAGTGTTACCTTCCCTTCTATCCTTCCTATCCCTCCTATCCCTCCTACCGCCTATCCCTCCCTGCCTCCCACCAGGACTGGAACAGAGTGTTACCTTCCCCTCTATCCTTCCTATCACTCCTATCCCTCCTACCGCCTATCCCTCCCTCCCTCCCACCAGGGCTAGAACAGAGTGTTACCTTCCCCTCTATCCTTCCTATCCCCACATCCCTCCTACCGCCTATCCCTCCCTCCCTCCCACCAGGGCTGGAACAGAGTGTTACCTTCCCCTCTATCCTTCCTATTCCTCCTATCCCTCCTACCACCTATCCCTCCCTCCCTCCCACCAGGGCTGGAACAGAGTGTTACCTTCCCCTCTATCCTTCCTATCCCTCCTATCCCTCCTACCGCCTATCCCTCCCTCCCTCCCTCCCACCAGGGCTGGAACAGAGTGTTAACTTCCCCTCTATCCTTCCTATCCCCCATCCCTCCTACCGCCTATCCCTCCCTCCCTCCCACCAGGGCTAGAACAGAGTGTTACCTTCCCCTCTATCCATCCTATCCCTCCTATCCCTCCTACCGCCTATCCCGCCCTCCCTCCCACCAGGGCTGGAACAGAGTGTTACCTTCCCCTCTATCCTTCCTATCCTTCCTATCCCCATCCCTTCTACCACCTATCCCTCCCTCCCTCCCACCAGGGCTGGAACAAAGTGTTACCTTCCCCTCTATCCTTCCAATCCCTCCTATCCCTCCTACCGCCTATCCCTCCCTCCTTCCCACCAGGGCTGGAACAGAGTGTCACCTTCCCCTCTATCCTTCCTATCCCCCCATCCCTCCTACCGCCTATCCCTCCCTCCCACCAGGGCTGGAACAGAGTGTTACCTTCCCCTCTATCCTTCCTATCCCCACATCCCTCCTACCGCCTATCCCTCCCTCCCTCCCACCATGGCTGGAACAGAGTGTTACCTTCCCCTCTAACGTTTCTATCCCTCCTACCGCCTATCCCTCCCTCCCACCAGGGCTGGAACAGAGTGTTACCTTCCCTCCTATCCCTCCTATCCCTCCTATCCCTCCTATCCCTCCTATCCCTCCTATCCCTCCTATCCCTCCTATCACTCTTATCCCTCATATCCCTCCCATCCCTCCTATCCCTCCTATCGCCTATCCCTCCCTCCCTCCAGGGCTGGAACAGAGTGTTACCTTCCTCTCTATCCTTCCAATCCTTCCTATCCCCCATCCCTCCTACCGCCTATCCCTCCCTCCCACCAGGGCTGGAACAGAGTGTTACCTTTGCATCTATCCTTCCTATCCCTCCTATCGCCTATCCCTCCCACCAGGGCTGGAACAGAGTGTTACCTTCTCCTCTATCTTTCCTATCCCTCCTACCGCCTATCCCTCCCTCCCTCCTACCAGGGCTGGAACAGTGTGTTACCTTCCCCTCTATCCTTTCTATCCCTCCTATCCCTCCTACCGCCTATCCCTCCCTCCCTCCCACCAGGGCTGGAACAGAGTGTTACCTTCCCCTCTATCCTTTCTATCCCTCCTATCCCTCCTACCGCCTATCCCTCCCTCCCTCCCACCAGGGCTGGAACAGAGTGTTACCTTCCCCTCTATCCTTCCTATCCCTCCTATCCCTCCTACCGCCTATCCCTCCCTCCCACCAGGGCTAAAACAGAGTGTTACCTTCCCCTCTATCCTTCCTATCCCTCCTATCACTCCTATCCCTCCTATCCCTCCTATCGCCTATCCCTCTCTACCTCCCACCAGGGCTGGAACAGAGTGTTACCTTCCTCTCTATCCTTCCAATCCTTCCTATCCCCCCATCCCTCCTACCGCCTATCCCTCCCTCCCTCCCACCAGGGCTGGAACAAAGTGTTACCTTCCCCTCTATCCTTCCAATCCCTCCTATCCCTCCTACCGCCTATCCCGCCCTCCCTCCCACCAGGGCTGGAACAGAGTGTCACCTTCCCCTCTATCCTTCCTATCCCCCATCCCTCCTACCGCCTATCCCTCCCTCCCTCCCACCAGGGCTGGAACAGAGTGTTACCTTCCCCTCTATCCTTCCTATCCCTCCTATCCCTCCTACCGCCTCTCCCTCTCTCCCTCCCACCAGGGCTGGAACAGAGTGTTACCTTCCCCTCTATCCTTCCTATCCCTCCTATCCCTCCTACCGCCTATCCCTCCCTCCCACCAGGGCTGGAACAGAGTGTTACCTTCCCCTCTATCTTTCCTATCCCTCCTATCCATCCTACCGCCTATCCCTCCCTCCCACCAGGGCTGGAACAGAGTGTTACCTTCCCCTCTATCCTTCCTATCCCCCATCCCTCCTACTGCCTATCCCTCCCTCCCACCAGGGCTGGAACAGTGTGTTACCTTCCCCTCTATCCTTCCTATCCCCCTATCCCTCCTACTGCCTATCCCTCCCTCCCACCAGGGCTGGAACAGAGTGTTACCTTCCCCTCTATCTTTCCTATCCCTCCTATCTGTTCTACCGCCTATCCCTCCCTCCCACCAGGGCTGGAACAGAGTGTTACCTTCCCCTCTATCCTTCCTATCCCCCATCCCTCCTACTGCCTATCCCTCCCTCCCTCCCACCAGGGCTGGAACAGTGTGTTACCTTCCCCTCTATCCTTCCTATCCCCCTATCCCTCCTACCGCCTATCCCTCCCTCCCACCAGGGCTGGAACAGAGTGTTACCTTCCCCTCTATCCTTCCTATCCCCCATCCCTCCTACCGCCTATCCATCCCTCCCTCCCACCAGGGCTGGAACAGAGTGTTACCTTCCTTTATATCCTTCCTATCCTTCCTATCCCCCCATCCCTCCTACCGCCTATCCCTCCCTCCCGCCCACCAGGGCTGGAACAGAGTGTTACCTTCCCCTCTATCCTTCCTATCCCTCCTATCCCTCCTACCACCTATCCCTCCCTCCCTCCCACCAGGGCTGGAACAGAGTGTTACCTTCCCCTCTATCCTTCCTATCCCTCCTATCCCTCCCACCAGGGCTGGAACAGAGTGTTACCTTCTCCTCTATCCTTCCTATCGCTCCTATCCCTCCTACCGCCTATCCCTCCCTCCCTCCCACCAGGGCTGGAACAGAGCGTTACCTTCCCCTCTATCCCTCCTATCCCTCCTACCGCCTATCCCTCCCTCACTCCCACCAGGGCTGGAACAGAGTGTTACCTTCCCCTCTATCCTTCCTATCCATCCTCTCCCTCCTATCCCTCCTATCCCTCCTACCACCTATCCCTCCCTCCCTCCCACCAGGGCTGGAACAGAGTATTACCTTCCCCTCTATCCTTCCTATCCTTCCTATCCCCCCATCCCTCATACCGCCTATCCCTCCCTCCCTCCCACCAGGGCTGGAACAGAGTGTTACCTTCCCCTCTATCCTTCCTATCCCACATCCCTCCTACCGCCTATCCCTCCCTCCCACCAGGGCTGGAACAAAGTGTTACCTTCCCCTCTATCCTTCCAATCCCTCCTACCGCCTATCCCGCCCTCCCTCCCACCAGGGCTGGAACAGAGTGTCACCTTCCCCTCTATCCTTCCTATCCCCCATCCCTCCTACCGCCTATCCCTCCCTCCCTCCCACCAGGGCTGGAACAGAGTGTTACCTTCCCCTCTATCCCTCCTATCACTCCTATCCCTCCTATCCCTCCAATCCCGCCTATCCCTCCCTCCCTCCCACCAGGGCTGGAACAGAGTGTTACCTTCCTCTCTATCCTTCCAATCCTTCCTATCCCCCCATCCCTCCTACCACCTATCCCTCCCTCCCACCAGGGCTGGAACAGAGTGTTACCTTCGCATCTATCCTTCCTATCCCCCATCCCTCCTACTGCCTATCCCTCCCTCCCTCCCACCAGGGCTGGAGCAGTGTGTTACCTTCCCCTCTATCCCTCCTATCCCTCCTATCCCTCCTACCGCCTAGCCCTCTCTCCCTCCCACCAGGGCTGGAACAGAGTGTTACCTTCCCCTCTATCCTTCCTATCCCCCCATCCCTCCTACCGCCTATCCATCCCTCCCTCCCACCAGGGCTGGAACAGAGTGTTACCTTCCTCTATATCCTTCCTATCCTTCCTATCCCCCCTACCGCCTATCCCTCCCTCCCACCAGGGCTAGAACAGAGTGTTACCTTCCCCTCTATCCTTCCTATCCCTCCTATCCCTCCTACCGCCTATCCCTCCCTCCCTCCCACCAGGGCTGGAACAGAGTGTTACCTTCCCCTCTATCCTTCCTATCCTTCCTATCCCCATCCCTTCTACCACCTATCCCTCCCTCCCTCCCACCAGGGCTCGAACAGAGTGTTACCTTCCCCTCTAACCTTCCTATCCCTTCTATCCCTCCTACCGCCTATCCCTCCCACCAGGGCTGGAACAGAGTGTTACCTTCCCCTCTATCCTTCCTATCCCTCCTATCACTCCTATCCCTCATATCCCTCCCATCCCTCCCATCCCTCCTATCCCTCCTATCGCCTATCCCTCCCTCCCTCCCACCAGGGTTGGAACAGAGTGTTACCTTCCTCTCTATCCTTCCAATCCCTCCTATCCCTCCTACCGCCTATCCCTCCCTCCCTCCCTCCCACCAGGGCTGGAATAGTGTTATCTTCCCCTCTATCCTTACTATCCTCCATCCCTCCTACCGCCTATCCCTTCCTCCTTCCCATCAGGGCTGGAACAGAGTGTTATCTTCCCCTCTATCCTTCCTATCCCCCCATCCCTCCTACCGCCTATCCCTCCCTCCCTCCCACCAGGGCTGGAACAGAGTGTTACCTTCCCCTCTATCCTTCCTATCCCTCCTATCACTCCTACCGCCTATCCCTCCCTCCCACCAGGGTTGGAACAGAGTGTTACCTTCCCCTCTATCCTTCCTATCCATCCTCTCCCTCCTATCCCTCCTATCCCTCCTACCACCTATCCCTCCTATCCCTCCTATCGCCTATCCCTCCCTCCCACCAGGGCTGGAACAGAGTGTTACCTTCCCTCCTATCCCTCCTATCCCTCCTATCCCTCCTCTCCCTCCTATCCCTCCTATCCCTCCTACCACCTATACCTCCCTCCCTCCCACCAGGGCTGGAACAGAGTATTACCTTCCCCTCTATCCTTCCTATCCTTCCTATCCCCCCATCCCTCATACCGCCTATCCCTCCCTCCCTCCCACCAGGGCTGGAACAGAGTGTTACCTTCCCCTCTATCCTTCCTATCCCACATCCCTCCTACCGCCTATCCCTCCCTCCCACCAGGGCTGGAACAAAGTGTTACCTTCCCCTCTATCCTTCCAATCCCTCCTACCGCCTATCCCGCCCTCCCTCCCACCAGGGCTGGAACAGAGTGTCACCTTCCCCTCTATCCTTCCTATCCCCCATCCCTCCTACCGCCTATCCCTCCCTCCCTCCCACCAGGGCTGGAACAGAGTGTTACCTTCCCCTCTATCCCTCCTATCACTCCTATCCCTCCTATCCCTCCAATCCCGCCTATCCCTCCCTCCCTCCCACCAGGGCTGGAACAGAGTGTTACCTTCCTCTCTATCCTTCCAATCCTTCCTATCCCCCCATCCCTCCTACCACCTATCCCTCCCTCCCACCAGGGCTGGAACAGAGTGTTACCTTCGCATCTATCCTTCCTATCCCCCATCCCTCCTACTGCCTATCCCTCCCTCCCTCCCACCAGGGCTGGAACAGTGTGTTACCTTCCCCTCTATCCCCTCTATCCCTCCTATCCCTCCTATCCCTCCTACCGCCTATCCCTCTCTCCCTCCCACCAGGGCTGGAACAGAGTGTTACCTTCCCCTCTATCCTTCCTATCCCCCCATCCCTCCTACCGCCTATCCATCCCTCCCTCCCACCAGGGCTGGAACAGAGTGTTACCTTCCTCTATATCCTTCCTATCCTTCCTATCCCCCCTACCGCCTATCCCTCCCTCCCACCAGGGCTAGAACAGAGTGTTACCTTCCCCTCTATCCTTCCTATCCCTCCTATCCCTCCTACCGCCTATCCCTCCCTCCCTCCAACCAGGGCTGGAACAGAGTGTTACCTTCCCCTCTATCCTTCCTATCCTTCCTATCCCCATCCCTTCTACCACCTATCCCTCCCTCCCTCCCACCAGGGCTCGAACAGAGTGTTACCTTCCCCTCTAACCTTCCTATCCCTTCTATCCCTCCTACCGCCTATCCCTCCCACCAGGGCTGGAACAGAGTGTTACCTTCCCCTCTATCCTTCCTATCCCTCCTATCACTCCTATCCCTCATATCCCTCCCATCCCTCCCATCCCTCCTATCCCTCCTATCGCCTATCCCTCCCTCCCTCCCACCAGGGCTGGAACAGAGTGTTACCTTCCTCTCTATCCTTCCAATCCCTCCTATCCCTCCTACCGCCTATCCCTCCCTCCCTCCCACCAGGGCTGGAATAGTGTTATCTTCCCCTCTATCCTTACTATCCTTCCTATCCCCCATCCCTCCTACCGCCTATCCCTTCCTCCTTCCCATCAGGGCTGGAACAGAGTGTTATCTTCCCCTCTATCCTTCCTATCCCCCCATCCCTCCTACCGCCTATCCCTCCCTCCCTCCCACCAGGGCTGGAACAGAGTGTTACCTTCCCCTCTATCCTTCCTATCCCTCCTATCACTCCTACCGCCTATCCCTCCCTCCCACCAGGGTTGAAACAGAGTGTTACCTTCCCCTCTATCCTTCCTATCCTTCCTATCCCCCATCCCTCCTACCACCTATCCCTCCCTCCCTCCCACCAGGGCTGGAACAGAGTGTTACCTTCCCTTCTATCCTTCCTATCCCTCCTATCCCTCCTACCGCCTATCCCTCCCTGCCTCCCACCAGGACTGGAACAGAGTGTTACCTTCCCCTCTATCCTTCCTATCACTCCTATCCCTCCTACCGCCTATCCCTCCCTCCCTCCCACCAGGGCTAGAACAGAGTGTTACCTTCCCCTCTATCCTTCCTATCCCCACATCCCTCCTACCGCCTATCCCTCCCTCCCTCCCACCAGGGCTGGAACAGAGTGTTACCTTCCCCTCTATCCTTCCTATCCTTCCTATCCCCCATCCCTCCTACCACCTATCCCTCCCTCCCTCCCACCAGGGCTGGAACAGAGTGTTACCTTCCTCTCTATCCTTCCAATCCTTCCTATCCCCCCATCCCTCCTACCGCCTATCCCTCCCTCCCTCCCACCAGGGCTGGAACAAAGTGTTACCTTCCCCTCTATCCTTCCAATCCCTCCTATCCCTCCTACCGCCTATCCCTCCCTCCCTCCCACCAGGGCTAGAACAGAGTGTTTACCTTCCCCTCTATCCTTCCTATCCCCACATCCCTCCTACCGCCTATCCCTCCCCTCCCTCCCACCAGGGCTGGAACAGAGTGTTACCTTCCCCTCTATCCTTCCTATTCCTCCTATCCCTCCTACCACCTATCCCTCCCTCCCTCCCACCAGGGCTGGAACAGAGTGTTACCTTCCCCTCTATCCTTCCTATCCCTCCTATCCCTCCTACCGCCTATCCCTCCCTCCCTCCCACCAGGGCTGGAACAGAGTGTTACCTTCCCCTCTATCCTTTCTATCCCTCCTATCCCTCCTACCGCCTATCCCTCCCTCCCTCCCTCCCTCCCACCAGGGCTGGAACAGAGTGTTACCTTCCCCTCTATTCTTCCTATCCCTCCTATCCCTCCTACCGCCTATCCCTCCCTCCCACCAGGGCTAAAACAGAGTGTTACCTTCCCCTCTATCCTTCCTATCTCTCCTATCCCTCCTACCGCCTATCCCTCCCTCCCTCCCACCAGGGCTGGAACAGAGTGTTACCTTCCCCTCTATCCATCCTATCCCTCCTATCCCTCCTACCGCCTATCCCGCCCTCCCTCCCACCAGGGCTGGAACAGTGTTACCTTCCCCTCTATCCTTCCTATCTCTCCTATCCCTCCTACTGCCTATCCCTCCCTCCCTCCCACCAGGGCTAGAACAGAGTGTTACCTTCCCCTCTATCCATCCTATCCCTCCTATCCCTCCTACCGCCTATCCCGCCCTCCCTCCCACCAGGGCTGGAACAGAGTGTTACCTTCCCCTCTATCCTTCCTATCCTTCCTATCCCCATCCCTTCTACCACCTATCCCTCCCTCCCTCCCACCAGGGCTGGAACAAAGTGTTACCTTCCCCTCTATCCTTCCAATCCCTCCTATCCCTCCTACCGCCTATCCCTCCCTCCTTCCCACCAGGGCTGGAACAGAGTGTCACCTTCCCCTCTATCCTTCCTATCCCCCATCCCTCCTACCGCCTATCCCTCCCTCCCACCAGGGCTGGAACAGAGTGTTACCTTCCCCTCTATCCTTCCTATCCCCCCATCCCTCCTACCGCCTATCCCTCCCTCCCTCCCACCATGGCTGGAACAGAGTGTTACCTTCCCCTCTAACGTTTCTATCCCTCCTACCGCCTATCCCTCCCTCCCACCAGGGCTGGAACAGAGTGTTACCTTCCCCTCTATCCCTCCTATCCCTCCTATCCCTCCTATCACTCTTATCCCTCATATCCCTCCTATCCCTCCCATCCCTCCTATCCCTCCTATCGCCTATCCCTCCCTCCCTCCAGGGCTGGAACAGAGTGTTACCTTCCTCTCTATCCTTCCAATCCTTCCTATCCCCCATCCCTCCTACCGCCTATCCCTCCCTCCCACCAGGGCTGGAACAGAGTGTTACCTTTGCATCTATCCTTCCTATCCCTCCTATCGCCTATCCCTCCCACCAGGGCTGGAACAGAGTGTTACCTTCTCCTCTATCTTTCCTATCCCTCCTACCGCCTATCCCTCCCTCCCTCCCACCAGGGCTGGAACAGAGTGTTACCTTCCCCTCTATCCTTTCTATCCCTCCTATCCCTCCTACCGCCTATCCCTCCCTCCCTCCCTCCCTCCCACCAGGGCTGGAACAGAGTGTTACCTTCCCCTCTATCCTTCCTATCCCTCCTATCCCTCCTACCGCCTATCCCTCCCTCCCACCAGGGCTAAAACAGAGTGTTACCTTCCCCTCTATCCTTCCTATCCCTCCTATCACTCCTATCCCTCATATCCCTCCTATCCCTCCTATCCCTCCTATCGCCTATCCCTCTCTCCCTCCCACCAGGGCTGGAACAGAGTGTTACCTTCCTCTCTATCCTTCCAATCCTTCCTATCCCCCCATCCTCCTACCGCCTATCCCTCCCTCCCTCCCACCAGGGCTGGAACAAAGTGTTACCTTCCCCTCTATCCTTCCAATCCCTCCTATCCCTCCTACCGCCTATCCCGCCCTCCCTCCCACCAGGGCTGGAACAGAGTGTCACCTTCCCCTCTATCCTTCCTATCCCCCATCCCTCCTACCGCCTATCCCTCCCTCCCTCCCACCAGGGCTGGAACAGAGTGTTACCTTCCCCTCTATCCTTCCTATCCCTCCTATCGCCTCTCCCTCTCTCCCTCCCACCAGGGCTGGAACAGAGTGTTACCTTCCCCTCTATCCTTCCTATCCCTCCTATCCCTCCTACCGCCTATCCCTCCCTCCCACCAGGGCTGGAACAGAGTGTTACCTTCCCCTCTATCTTTCCTATCCCTCCTATCCATCCTACCGCCTATCCCTCCCTCCCACCAGGGCTGGAACAGAGTGTTACCTTCCCCTCTATCCTTCCTATCCCCCATCCCTCCTACTGCCTATCCCTCCCTCCCACCAGGGCTGGAACAGTGTGTTACCTTCCCCTCTATCCTTCCTATCCCCCTATCCCTCCTACTGCCTATCCCTCCCTCCCACCAGGGCTGGAACAGAGTGTTACCTTCCCCTCTATCTTTCCTATCCCTCCTATCCGTTCTACCGCCTATCCCTCCCTCCCACCAGGGCTGGAACAGTGTGTTACCTTCCCCTCTATCCTTCCTATCCCCCTATCCCTCCTTCCGCCTATCCCTCCCTCCCACCAGGGCTGGAACAGAGTGTTACCTTCCCCTCTATCCTTCCTATCCCCCATCCCTCCTACCGCCTATCCATCCCTCCCTCCCACCAGGGCTGGAACAGAGTGTTACCTTCCTTTATATCCTTCCTATCCTTCCTATCCCCCCATCCCTCCTACCGCCTATCCCTCCCTCCCTCCCACCAGGGCTGGAACAGAGTGTTACCTTCCCCTCTATCCTTCCTATCCCTCCTATCCCTCCTACCACCTATCCCTCCCTCCCTCCCTCCCACCAGGGCTGGAACAGAGTGTTACCTTCCCCTCTATCCTTCCTATCCCTCCTATCCCTCCCACCAGGGCTGGAACAGAGTGTTACCTTCTCCTCTATCCTTCCTATCGCTCCTATCCCTCCTACCGCCTATCCCTCCCTCCCTCCCACCAGGGCTGGAACAGAGCGTTACCTTCCCCTCTATCCCTCCTATCCCTCCTACCGCCTATCCCTCCCTCACTCCCACCAGGGCTGGAACAGAGTGTTACCTTCCCCTCTATCCTTCCTATCCCTCCTCTCCCTCCTATCCCTCCTATCCCTCCTACCACCTATCCCTTCCTCCCTCCCACCAGGGCTGGAACAGAGTATTACCTTCCCCTCTATCCTTCCTATCCTTCCTATCCCCCCATCCCTCATACCGCCTATCCCTCCCTCCCTCCCACCAGGGCTGGAACAGAGTGTTACCTTCCCCTCTATCCTTCCTATCCCACATCCCTCCTACCGCCTATCCCTCCCTCCCACCAGGGCTGGAACAAAGTGTTACCTTCCCCTCTATCCTTCCAATCCCTCCTACCGCCTATCCCGCCCTCCCTCCCACCAGGGCTGGAACAGAGTGTCACCTTCCCCTCTATCCTTCCTATCCCCCATCCCTCCTACCGCCTATCCCTCCCTCCCTCCCACCAGGGCTGGAACAGTGTGTTACCTTCCCCTCTATCCCTCCTATCACTCCTATCCCTCCAATCCCGCCTATCCCTCCCTCCCACCAGGGCTGGAACAGAGTGTTACCTTCCTCTCTATCCTTCCAATCCTTCCTATCCCCCCATCCCTCCTACCACCTATCCCTCCCTCCCACCAGGGCTGGAACAGAGTGTTACCTTCGCATCTATCCTTCCTATCCCCCATCCCTCCTACTGCCTATCCCTCCCTCCCTCCCACCAGGGCTGGAACAGTGTGTTACCTTCCCCTCTATCCCTCCTATCCCTCCTATCCCTCCTACCGCCTATCCCTCTCTCCTTCCCACCAGGGCTGGAACAGAGTGTTACCTTCCCCTCTATCCTTCCTATCCCCCCATCCCTCCTACCGCCTATCCATCCCTCCCTCCCACCAGGGCTGGAACAGAGTGTTACCTTCCTCTATATCCTTCCTATCCTTCCTATCCCCCCTACCGCCTATCCCTCCCTCCCACCAGGGCTAGAACAGAGTGTTACCTTCCCCTCTATCCTTCCTATCCCTCCTATCCCTCCTACCGCCTATCCCTCCCTGCCTCCCACCAGGGCTGGAACAGAGTGTTACCTTCCCCTCTATCCTTCCTATCCTTCCTATCCCCATCCCTTCTACCACCTATCCCTCCCTCCCTCCCACCAGGGCTCGAACAGAGTGTTACCTTCCCCTCTAACCTTCCTATCCCTTCTATCCCTCCTACCGCCTATCCCTCCCACCAGGGCTGGAACAGAGTGTTACCTTCCCCTCTATCCTTCCTATCCCTCCTATCACTCCTATCCCTCATATCCCTCCCATCCCTCCCATCCCTCCTATCCCTCCTATCGCCTATCCCTCCCTCCCTCCCACCAGGGCTGGAACAGAGTGTTACCTTCCTCTCTATCCTTCCAATCCCTCCTATCCCTCCTACCGCCTATCCCTCCCTCCCTCCCACCAGGGCTGGAATAGTGTTATCTTCCCCTCTATCCTTACTATCCTTCCTATCCCCCATCCCTCCTACCGCCTATCCCTTCCTCCTTCCCATCAGGGCTGGAACAGAGTGTTATCTTCCCCTCTATCCTTCCTATCCCCCCATCCCTCCTACCGCCTATCCCTCCCTCCCTCCCACCAGGGCTGGAACAGAGTGTTACCTTCCCCTCTATCCTTCCTATCCCTCCTATCACTCCTACCGCCTATCCCTCCCTCCCACCAGGGTTGGAACAGAGTGTTACCTTCCCCTCTATCCTTCCTATCCTTCCTATCCCCTATCCCTCCTACCACCTATCCCTCCCTCCCTCCCACCAGGGCTGGAACAGAGTGTTACCTTCCCTTCTATCCTTCCTATCCCTCCTATCCCTCCTACCGCCTATCCCTCCCTGCCTCCCACCAGGACTGGAACAGTGTGTTACCTTCCCCTCTATCCTTCCTATCACTCCTATCCCTCCTACCGCCTATCCCTCCCTCCCTCCCACCAGGGCTAGAACAGAGTGTTACCTTCCCCTCTATCCTTCCTATCCCCACATCCCTCCTACCGCCTATCCCTCCCTCCCTCCCACCAGGGCTGGAACAGAGTGTTACCTTCCCCTCTATCCTTCCTATTCCTCCTATCCCTCCTACCACCTATCCCTCCCTCCCTCCCACCAGGGCTGGAACAGAGTGTTACCTTCCCCTCTATCCTTCCTATCCCTCCTATCCCTCCTACCGCCTATCCCTCCCTCCCTCCCTCCCACCAGGGCTGGAACAGAGTGTTAACTTCCCCTCTATCCTTCCTATCCCCCATCCCTCCTACCGCCTATCCCTCCCTCCCTCCCACCAGGGCTAGAACAGAGTGTTACCTTCCCCTCTATCCATCCTATCCCTCCTACCGCCTATCCCGCCCTCCCTCCCACCAGGGCTGGAACAGAGTGTTACCTTCCCCTCTATCCTTCCTATCCTTCCTATCCTTCCTATCCCCATCCCTTCTACCACCTATCCCTCCCTCCCTCCCACCAGGGCTGGAACAAAGTGTTACCTTCCCCTCTATCCTTCCAATCCCTCCTATCCCTCCTACCGCCTATCCCTCCCTCCCTCCTTCCCACCAGGGCTGGAACAGAGTGTCACCTTCCCCTCTATCCTTCCTATCCCCCCATCCCTCCTACCGCCTATCCCTCCCTCCCACCAGGGCTGGAACAGAGTGTTACCTTCCCCTCTATCCTTCCTATCCCCCCATCCCTCCTACCGCCTATCCCTCCCTCCCTCCAGGGCTGGAACAGAGTGTTACCTTCCTCTCTATCCTTCCAATCCTTCCTATCCCCCATCCCTCCTACCGCCTATCCCTCCCTCCCACCAGGGCTGGAACAGAGTGTTACCTTTGCATCTATCCTTCCTATCCCTCCTATCGCCTATCCCTCCCACCAGGGCTGGAACAGAGTGTTACCTTCTCCTCTATCTTTCCTATCCCTCCTACCGCCTATCCCTCCCTCCCTCCTACCAGGGCTGGAACAGTGTGTTACCTTCCCCTCTATCCTTTCTATCCCTCCTATCCCTCCTACCGCCTATCCCTCCCTCCCTCCCTCCCACCAGGGCTGGAACAGAGTGTTACCTTCCCCTCTATCCTTTCTATCCCTCCTATCCCTCCTACCGCCTATCCCTCCCTCCCTCCCACCAGGGCTGGAACAGAGTGTTACCTTCCCCTCTATCCTTCCTATCCCTCCTATCCCTCCTACCGCCTATCCCTCCCTCCCACCAGGGCTAAAACAGAGCGTTACCTTCCCCTCTATCCTTCCTATCCCTCCTATCACTCCTATCCCTCATATCCCTCCTATCCCTCCTATCCCTCCTATCGCCTATCCCTCTCTCCCTCCCACCAGGGCTGGAACAGAGTGTTACCTTCCTCTCTATCCTTCCAATCCTTCCTATCCCCCATCCCTCCTACCGCCTATCCCTTCCTCCCTCCCACCAGGGCTGGAACAAAGTGTTACCTTCCCCTCTATCCTTCCAATCCCTCCTATCCCTCCTACCGCCTATCCCGCCCTCCCTCCCACCAGGGCTGGAACAGAGTGTCACCTTCCCCTCTATCCTTCCTATCCCCCATCCCTCCTACCGCCTATCCCTCCCTCCCTCCCACCAGGGCTGGAACAGAGTGTTACCTTCCCCTCTATCCTTCCTATCCTTCCTATCACTCCTATCCCTCCTACCGCCTATCCCTCCCTCCCTCCTACCAGGGCTGGAACAGAGTGTTACCTTCCCCTCTATCCTTCCTATCCCTCCTATCCCTCCTACCGTATATCCCTCCCTCCCTCCCACCAGGGCTGGAACAGAGTGTTATCTTCCCCTCTATCCTTCCTATCCCCCATCCCTCCTACTGCCTATCCCTCCCTCCCTCACACCAGGGCTGGAACAGAGTATTACCTTCCCCTCTATCCTTCCTATCCCTCCTATCACTCCTACCGCCTATCCCTCCCTCCCACCAGGGCTGGAACAGAGTGTTACCTTCCCCTCTATCCTTCCTATCCTTCCTATCCCCCCATCCCTCCTACCACCTATCCCTCCCTCCCTCCCACCAGGGCTGGAACAAAGTGTTACCTTCCCCTCTATCCTTCCTATCCCTCCTATCGCCTATCCCTCTCTCCCTCCCACCCACCAGGGCTGGAACAGAGTGTTACCTTCCCCTCTATCTTTCCTATCCCTCCTATCCCTCCTACTGCCTATCCCTCCCTCCCTCCTACCAGGGCTGGAACAGTGTGTTACCTTCCCCTCTATCCTTCCAATCCCTCCTATCGCCTATCCCTCTCTCCCTCCCACCCACCAGGGCTGGAACAGAGTGTTACCTTCCCCTCTATCTTTCCTATCCCTCCTATCCCTCCTACTGCCTATCCCTCCCTCCCTCCCACCAGGGCTGGAACAGTGTTACCTTCCCCTCTATCCTTCCTATCTCTCCTATCCCTCCTACCGCCTATCCCTCCCTCCCTCCCACCAGGGCTGAAACAGAGTGTTACCTTCCCCTCTATCCTTTCTATCCCTCCTATCCCTCCTACCGCCTATCCCTCCCTCCCACCAGGGCTGGAACAGTGTTACCTTCCCCTCTATCCTTCCTATCTCTCCTATCCCTCCTACCGCCTATCCCTCCCTCCCTCCCACCAGGGCTGGAACAGAGTGTTACCTTCCCCTCTATCCTTCCTATCCCTCCTATCCCTCCTACCGCCTATCCCTCCCTCCCACCAGGGCTGGAACAGAGTGTTACCTTCCCTTCTATCCTTCCTATCCCTCCTATCCCTCCTACCACCTATCCCTCCCTCCCTCCCACCAGGGCTGGAACAGAGTGTTACCTTCCCCTCTATCCTTCCTATCCCCCTATCCCTCCTACTGCCTATCCCTCCCTCCCACCAGGGCTGGAACAGAGTGTTACCTTCCCCTCTATCCTTCCTATCACTCCTATCCCTCCTACCGCCTATCCCTCCCTCCCTCCCACCAGGGCTAGAACAGAGTGTTACCTTCCCCTCTATCCTTCCTATCCCCCCATCCCTCCTACCGCCTATCCCTCCCTCACTCCCACCAGGGCTGGAACAGAGTGTTACCTTCCCCTTTATCCTTCCTATCCCTCCTCTCCCTCCTATTCCTCCTATCCCTCCCACCGCCTATCCCTCCCTCCCTCCCACCAGGGCTGGAACAGAGTGTTACCTTCCCCTCTATCCTTCCTATCCTTCCTATCACTCCTATCCCTCCTACCGCCTATCCCTCCCTCCCTCCCACCAGGGCTGGAACAGAGTGTTACCTTCCCCTCTATCCTTCCTATCCCTCCTATCCCTCCTACCGTATATCCCTCCCTCCCTCCCACCAGGGCTGGAACAGAGTGTTATCTTCCCCTCTATCCTTCCTATCCCCCATCCCTCCTACCGCCTATCCCTCCCTCCCTCACACCAGGGCTGGAACAGAGTATTACCTTCCCCTCTATCCTTCCTATCCCTCCTATCACTCCTACCGCCTATCCCTCCCTCCCACCAGGGCTGGAACAGAGTGTTAACTTCCCCTCTATCCTTCCTATCCTTCCTATCCCCCCATCCCTCCTACCACCTATCCCTCCCTCCCTCCCACCAGGGCTGGAACAAAGTGTTACCTTCCCCTCTATCCTTCCTATCCCTCCTATCGCCTATCCCTCTCTCCCTCCCACCCACCAGGGCTGGAACAGAGTGTTACCTTCCCCTCTATCTTTCCTATCCCTCCTATCCCTCCTACTGCCTATCCCTCCCTGCCTCCTACCAGGGCTGGAACAGTGTGTTACCTTCCCCTCTATCCTTCCTACCGCCTATCCCTCCCTCCCTCCCACCAGGGCTGAAACAGAGTGTTACCTTCCCCTCTATCCTTTCTATCCCTCCTATCCCTACTGCCTATCCCTCCCTCCCACCAGGGCTGGAACAGTGTTACCTTCCCCTCTATCCTTCCTATCTCTCCTATCCCTCCTACCGCCTATCCCTCCCTCCCTCCCACCAGGGCTGGAACAGAGTGTTACCTTCCCCTCTATCCTTCCTATCCCTCCTATCCCTCCTACCGCCTATCCCTCCCTCCCACCAGGGCTGGAACAGAGTGTTACCTTCCCTTCTATCCTTCCTATCCCTCCTATCCCTCCTACCACCTATCCCTCCCTCCCTCCCACCAGGGCTGGAACAGAGTGTTACCTTCCCCTCTATCCTTCCTATCCCCCTATCCCTCCTACTGCCTATCCCTCCCTCCCACCAGGGCTGGAACAGAGTGTTACCTTCCCCTCTATCCTTCCTATCACTCCTATCCCTCCTACCGCCTATCCCTCCCTCCCTCCCACCAGGGCTAGAACAGAGTGTTACCTTCCCCTCTATCCTTCTTATCCCCCCATCCCTCCTCCCGCCTATCCCTCCCTCCCTCCCACCAGGGCTGGAACAGAGTATTACCTTCCCCTCTATCCTTCCTATCCCTCCTATCCCTCCTACCGCCTATCCCTCCATCCCTCCCACCAGGGCTAGAACAGAGTGTTACCTTCCCCTCTATCCTTCCTATCCTTCTTATCCCCCCATCCCTCCTACCGCCTATCGCTCCCTCCCTCCCACCAGGGCTGGATCAGAGTGTTACCTTCCCCTCTATCCTTCCTATCCCTCCTATCCCTCCTACTGCCTATCCCTCCCTCCCTCCCTCCCTCCCACCAGGGCTGGAACAGAGTGTTAACTTCCCCTCTATCCTTCCTATCCCCCCATCCCTCCTACCGCCTATCCCTCCCTCCCTCCCACCAGGGCTAGAACAGAGTGTTACCTTCCCCTCTATCCTTCCTATCCTTCCTATCCCCCCATCCCTCCTACCGCCTATCGCTCCCTCCCTCCCACCAGGGCTGGAACAGAGTGTTACCTTCCCCTCTATCCCTCCTATCCCTCCTATCCCTCCTACCGCCTATCCCTCCCTCCCTCCCTCCTACTAGGGCTGGAACATAGTGTTAACTTCCCCTCTATCCTTCCTATCCCCCCATCCCTCCTACCGCCTATCCCTCCCACCAGGGCTGGAACATAGTGTTAACTTCCCCTCTATCCTTCCTATCCCTCCTATCCCTCCTACCGTATATCCCTCCCTCCCTCCCACCAGGGCTGGAACAGAGTGTTACCTTCCCCTCTATCCTTCCTATCCTTCCTATCCCCCATCCCTCCTACCGCCTATCCCTCCCTCCCTCCCTCCCACCAGGGCTGGAACAGAGTGTCACCTTCCCCTCTATCCTTCCTATCCCTCCCATCCCTCCTACCGCCTATCCCTCTCTCGATCCCACCAGGGCTGGAACAGAGTGTTACCTTCCCCTCTATCCTTCCTATCCCCCATCCCTCCTACTGCCTATCCCTCCCTCCCTCCCTCCCACCAGGGCTGGAACAGAGTGTTACCTTTCCCTCTATCCTTCCTATCCTTCCTATCCCCCTATCCCTCCTACCGCCTATCCCTCCCTCCCACCAGGGCTGGAACAGTGTTACCTTCCCCTCTATCCTTCCTATCCCTCCTATCCCTCCTACCGCCTATCCCTCCCTCCCTCCCACCAGGGCTAGAACAGAGTGTTACCTTCCCCTCTATCCTTCCTATCCCCCATCCCTCCTACCGCCTATCCATCCCTCCCTCCCACCAGGGCTGGAACAGAGTGTTACCTTCCTCTATATCCTTCCTATCCTTCCTATCCCCCCATCCCTCCTACCGCCTATCCCTCCCTCCCACCAGGGCTAGAACAGAGTGTTACCTTCCCCTCTATCCTTCCTATCCCTCCTATCCCTCCTATCCCTCCAACCACCTATCCCTCCCTCCCTCCCACCAGGGCTGGAACAGAGTGTTACCTTCCCCTCTATCCTTCCTATCTCTCCTATCCCTCCCACCAGGGCTGGAACAGAGTGTTACCTTCTCCTCTATCCTTCCTATCGCTCCTATCCCTCCTACCGCCTATCCCTCCCTCCCTCCCACCAGGGCTGGAACAGAGCGTTACCTTCCCCTCTATCCTTCCTATCCCTCCTATCCCTCCTACCGCCTATCCCTCCCTCACTCCCACCAGGGCTGGAACAGAGTGTTACCTTCCCCTTTATCCTTCCTATCCCTCCTCTCCCTCCTATCCCTCCCACCGCCTATCCCTCCCTCCCTCCCACCAGGGCTGGAACAGAGCGTTACCTTCCCCTCTATCCTTCCTATCCCTCCTATCCCTCCTACCGCCTATCCCTCCCTCACTCCCACCAGGGCTGGAACAGAGTGTTACCTTCCCCTCTATCCTTCCTATCCCTCCTCTCCCTCCTATCCCTCCTATCCCTCCTACCGCCTATCCCTCCCTCCAACCAGGGCTGGAACAGAGTGTTACCTTCCCCTCTATCCTTCCTATCCCTCCTATCCCTCCTACCGCCTATCCCTCCCTCCCTCCCATCAGGGCTGGAACAGAGTGTTACCTTCCCCTCTATCCTTCTTAACCCCCATCCCTCCTACAGCCTATCCCTCCCTCCCTCCCACCAGGGCTGGAACAGAGTGTTACCTTCCCCTCTATCCTTACTATCCCTCCTATCCCTCCTACCGCCTATCCCTCCCTCCCTCCCACCAGGGCTGGAACAGAGTGTTAACTTCCGCTCTATCCTTCCTATCCCCCCATCCCTCCTACTGCCTATCCCTCCCTCCCACCAGGGCTAAAACAGAGTGTTACCTTCCCCTCTATCCATCCTATCCCACCTATCCCTCCTACCGCCTATCCCGCCCTCCCTCCCACCAGGGCTGGAACAGAGTATTACCTTCCCCTCTATCCTTCCAATCCTTCCTATCCCCCATCCCTCCTACCGCCTATCCCTCCCTCCCTCCCACCAGGGCTGGAACAGAGTGTTACCTTCCCCTCTATCCTTCCTATCTCTCCTATCCCTCCCACCAGGGCTGGAACAGAGTGTTACCTTCTCCTCTATCCTTCCTATCGCTCCTATCCCTCCTACCGCCTATCCCTCCCTCCCTCCCACCAGGGCTGGAACAGAGCGTTACCTTCCCCTCTATCCTTCCTATCCCTCCTATCCCTCCTACCGCCTATCCCTCCCTCACTCCCACCAGGGCTGGAACAGAGTGTTACCTTCCCCTTTATCCTTCCTATCCCTCCTCTCCCTCCTATCCCTCCCACCGCCTATCCCTCCCTCCCTCCCACCAGGGCTGGAACAGAGCGTTACCTTCCCCTCTATCCTTCCTATCCCTCCTATCCCTCCTACCGCCTATCCCTCCCTCACTCCCACCAGGGCTGGAACAGAGTGTTACCTTCCCCTCTATCCTTCCTATCCCTCCTCTCCCTCCTATCCCTCCTATCCCTCCTACCGCCTATCCCTCCCTCCAACCAGGGCTGGAACAGAGTGTTACCTTCCCCTCTATCCTTCCTATCCCTCCTATCCCTCCTACCGCCTATCCCTCCCTCCCTCCCATCAGGGCTGGAACAGAGTGTTACCTTCCCCTCTATCCTTCTTAACCCCCATCCCTCCTACAGCCTATCCCTCCCTCCCTCCCACCAGGGCTGGAACAGAGTGTTACCTTCCCCTCTATCCTTCCTATCCCTCCTATCACTCCTATCCCTCATATCCCTCCCATCCCTCCTATCCCTCCTATCACCTATCCCTCCCTCCCACCAGGGCTGGAACAGAGTGTTACCTTCCTCTCTATCCTTCCAATCCTTCCTATCCCCCCATCCCTCCTACCGCCTATCCCTCCCTCCCTCCCACCAGGGCTGGAACAAAGTGTTACCTTCCCCTCTATCCTTCTAATCCCTCCTATCCCTCCTACCGCCTATCCCGCCCTCCCTCCCTCCCACCAGGGCTGGAACAGAGTGTCACCTTCCCCTCTATCCTTCCTATCCCCCATCCCTCCTACCGCCTATCCCTCCCTCCCTCCCACCAGGGCTGGAACAGAGTGTTACCTTCCCCTCTATCCTTCCTATCCTTCCTATCACTCCTATCCCTCCTACCGCCTATCCCTCCCTCCCTCCCACCAGGGCTGGAACAGAGTGTTACCTTCCCCTCTATCCTTCCTATCCCTCCTATCCCTCCTACCGTATATCCCTCCCTCCCTCCCACCAGGGCTGGAACAGAGTGTTATCTTACCCTCTATCCTTCCTATCCCTCCTACCGCCTATCCCTCCCTCCCTCCCACTAGGGCTAGAACAGAGTGTTACCTTCCCCTCTATCCTTTCTATCCCTCCTATCCCTCCTACCGCCTATCCATCCCTCCCTCCCACCAGGGCTGGAACAGAGTGTTACCTTCCCCTCTATCCTTCCTATCCCTCCTATCCCTCCTACCGCCTATCCCTCCCTCCCACCAGGGCTGGAACAGAGTGTTACCTTCCCTTCTATCCTTCCTATCCCTCCTTTCCCTCCTATCCCTCCTACCACCTATCCCTCCCTCCCTCCCACCAGGGCTGGAACAGAGTGTTACCTTCCCCTCTATCCTTCCTATCCCCCCTACCGCCTATCCCTCCCTCCCTCCCACCAGGACTGGAACAGAGTGTTACCTTCCCCTCTATCCTTCCTATCACTCCTATCCCTCCTACCACCTATCCCTCCCTCCCTCCCACCAGGGCTAGAACAGTGTTACCTTCCCCTCTATCCTTCCTATCTTCCTATCCCTCCTACCGCCTATCCCTCCCTCCCTCCCACTAGGGCTGGAACAGAGTGTTACCTTCCCCTCTATCCTTCCTATCCCTCCTATCCCTCCTACTGCCTATCCCTCCCTCCCTCCCACCAGGGCTGGAACAGAGTGTTACCTTCCCCTCTATCCTTCCTATCCTTCCTATCCCCCCATCCCTCCTACCACCTATCCCTCCCTCCCTCCCACCAGGGCTGGAACAAAGTGTTACCTTCCCCTCTATCCTTCCTATCCCTCCTATCGCCGATCCCTCCCACCCACCAGGGCTGGAACAGAGTGTTACCTTCCCCTCTATCTTTCCTATCCCTCCTATCCCTCCTACTGCCTATCCCTCCCTCCCTCCTACCAGGGCTGGAACAGTGTGTTACCTTCCCCTCTATGCTTTCTATCCCTCCTATCCCTCCTACCGCCTATCCCTCCCTCCCTCCCACCAGGGCTGGAACAGAGTGTTACCTTCCCCTCTATCCTTCCTATCTCTCCTATCCCTCCTACCGCCTATCCCTCCCTCCCTCCCACCAGGGCTGGAACAGAGTGTTACCTTCCCCTCTATCATTCCTATCCCTCCTATTCCTCTTACCGCCTATCCCTCCCTCCCACCAGGGCTGGAACAGAGTGTTACCTTCCCTTCTATCCTTCCTATCCCTCCTATCCCTCCTACCACCTATCCCTCCCTCCCTCCCACCAGGGCTGGAACAGTGTGTTACCTTCCCCTCTATCCCCCTATCCCTCCTACTGCCTATCCCTCCCTCCCACCAGGGCTGGAACAGAGTGTTACCTTCCCCTCTATGCTTCCTATCCCTCCTATCCCTCCTACCACCTATCCCTCCCTCCCTCCCACCAGGGCTGGAACAGAGTGTTACCTTCCCCTCTTTGCTTCCTATCCCTCCTATCCCTCCTACCACCTATCCCTCCCTCCCTCCCACCAGGGCTGGAACAGAGTGTTACCTTCCCCTCTATCCTTCCTATCCCTCCTATCGCCTATCCCTCCCTCCCTCCCACCAGGGCTAGAACAGAGTGTTACCTTCCCCTCTATCCTTCCTATCCCCCTATCCCTCTTACCACCTATCCCTCCCTCCCTCCCTCCAACCAGGGCTGGAACAGAGTGTTACCTTCCCCTCTATCCTTCCTATCCTTCCTATCCCTCCTATCCCTCCTACCGCCTATCCCTCCCTCCCTCCCTCCCTCCCACCAGGGCTGGAACAGAGTGTTACCTTCCCCTCTATCCTTCCTATCCCTCCTATCCCTCGTACCGTATATCCCTCCCTCCCTCCCACCAGGGCTGGAACAGAGTGTGACCTTCCCCTCTATCCTTCCTATCCCCCATCCCTCCTACCGCCTATCCCTCCCTCCCTCCCACCAGGGCTGGAACAGAGTGTTACCTTCCCCTCTATCCCTCCTATCCTTCCTATCCCCCCATCCCTCCTACCGCCTATCCCTCCCTCCCTCCCACCAGGGCTGGAACAGAGTGTTACCTTCCCCTCTATCCTTCCTCTCCCTCCTATCCCTCCTACTGCCTATCCCTCCCTCCCTCCCACCAGGGCTGGATCAGAGTGTTACCTTCCCCTCTATCCTTCCTATCCCTCCTATCCCTCCTACCGCCTATCCCTCTCTCCATCCCACCAGGGCTGGAACAGAGTGTTACCTTCCCCTCTATCCTTCCTATCCTTCCTATCCCCCATCCCTCCTACTGCCTATCCCTCCCTCCCACTATGGCTGGAACAGAGTGTTACCTTCCCCTCTAACCTTCCTATCCCACTATCCCTCCTACCACCTATCCCTCCCTCCCACCAGGGCTGGAACAGAGTGTTACCTTCCCCTCTATCCTTCCTATCCCTCCTCTCCCTCCTATCCCTCCTACCGCCTATCCCTCCCTCCAACCAGGGCTGGAACAGAGTGTTACCATCCCCTCTATCCTTCCTATCCCTCCTATCCCTCCTACCGCCTATCCCTCCCTCCCTCCCATCAGGGCTGGAACAGAGTGATACCTTCCCCTCTATCCTTCTTATCCCCCCATCCCTCCTACCGCCTATCCCTCACTCCCTCCCACCAGGGCTGGAACAGAGTATTACCTTCCCCTCTATCCTTCCTATCCCTCCTATCCCTCCTACCGCCTATCCCTCCCTCCCACCAGGGCTAGAACAGAGTGTTACCTTCCCCTCTATCCTTCCTATCCTTCTTATCCCCCCATCCCTCCTACCGCCTATCGCTCCCTCCCACCAGGGCTGGAACAGAGTGTTACCTTCCCCTCTATCCTTCCTATCCCTCCTACCGCCTATCCCTCCCTCCCTCCCTCCCTCCCACCAGGGCTGGAACAGAGTGTTAACTTCCCCTCTATCCTTCCTATCCCCCCATCCCTCCTACCGCCTATCCCACCCTCCCTCCCACCAGGGCTGGAACAGAGTGTTACCTTCCCCTCTATCCTTCCTATCCTTCCTATCCCCCATCCCTCCTACCGCCTATCCCTCCCTCCCTCCCACCAGGGCTGGAACAGAGTGTCACCTTCCCCTCTATCCTTCCTATCCCTCCCATCCCTCCTACCGCCTATCCCTCTCTCCATCCCACCAGGGCTGGAACAGAGTGTTACCTTCCACTCTATCCTTCCTATCCTTCCTATCCCTCCTATCCCTCCTATCCCTCCTATCCCTCCAACCACCTATCCCTCCCTCCCTCCCACCAGGGCTGGAACAGAGTGTTACCTTCCCCTCTAGCCTTCCTATCCCTCCTATCCCTCCCACCAGGGCTGGAACAGAGTGTTACCTTCTCCTCTATCCTTCCTATCGCTCCTATTCCTCCTACCGCCTATCCCTCCCTCCCTCCCACCAGGGCTGGAACAGAGCGTTACCTTCCCCTCTATCCTTCCTATCCCTCCTATCCCTCCTACCGCCTATCCCTCCCTCACTCCCACCAGGGCTGGAATAGAGTGTTACCTTCCCCTCTATCCTTCCTATCCCTCCTCTCCCTCCTATCCCTCCTACCGCCTATCCCTCCCTACAACCAGGGCTGGAACAGAGTGTTACTTTCCCCTCTATCCTTCCTATCCCTCCTATCCCTCCTACCGCCTATCCCTCCCTCCCTCCCATCAGGGCTGGAACAGAGTGATACCTTCCCCTCTATCCTTCTTATCCCCCCATCCCTCCTACCGCCTATCCCTCACTCCCTCCCACCAGGGCTTGAACAGAGTATTACCTTCCCCTCTATCCTTCCTATCCCTCCTATCCCTCCTACCGCCTATCCCTCCCTCCCTCCCACCAGGGCTAGAACAGAGTGTTACCTTCCCCTCTATCCTTCCTATCCTTCTTATCCCCCCATCCCTCCTACCGCCTATCGCTCCCTCCCACCAGGGCTGGAACAGAGTGTTACCATCCCCTCTATCCTTCCTATCCCTCCTATCCCTCCTACCGCCTATCCCTCCCTCCCTCCCATCAGGGCTGGAACAGAGTGATACCTTCCCCTCTATCCTTCTTATCCCCCCATCCCTCCTACCGCCTATCCCTCACTCCCTCCCACCAGGGCTGGAACAGAGTATTACCTTCCCCTCTATCCTTCCTATCCCTCCTATCCCTCCTACCGCCTATCCCTCCCTCCCACCAGGGCTAGAACAGAGTGTTACCTTCCCCTCTATCCTTCCTATCCTTCTTATCCCCCCATCCCTCCTACCGCCTATCGCTCCCTCCCACCAGGGCTGGAACAGAGTGTTACCTTCCCCTCTATCCTTCCTATCCCTCCTATCCCTCCTACCGCCTATCCCTCCCTCCCTCCCTCCCACCAGGGCTGGAACAGAGTGTTAACTTCCCCTCTATCCTTCCTATCCCCCCATCCCTCCTACCGCCTATCCCACCCTCCCTCCCACCAGGGCTGGAACAGAGTGTTACCTTCCCCTCTATCCTTCCTATCCCCCATCCCTCCTACCGCCTATCCCTCCCTCCCTCCCACCAGGGCTGGAACAGAGTGTCACCTTCCCCTCTATCCTTCCTATCCCTCCCATCCCTCCTACCGCCTATCCCTCTCTCCATCCCACCAGGGCTGGAACAGAGTGTTACCTTCCACTCTATCCTTCCTATCCTTCCTATCCCTCCTATCCCTCCTATCCCTCCTATCCCTCCAACCACCTATCCCTCCCTCCCTCCCACCAGGGCTGGAACAGAGTGTTACCTTCCCCTCTAGCCTTCCTATCCCTCCTATCCCTCCCACCAGGGCTGGAACAGAGTGTTACCTTCTCCTCTATCCTTCCTATCGCTCCTATTCCTCCTACCGCCTATCCCTCCCTCCCTCCCACCAGGGCTGGAACAGAGCGTTACCTTCCCCTCTATCCTTCCTATCCCTCCTATCCCTCCTACCGCCTATCCCTCCCTCACTCCCACCAGGGCTGGAATAGAGTGTTACCTTCCCCTCTATCCTTCCTATCCCTCCTCTCCCTCCTATCCCTCCTACCGCCTATCCCTCCCTACAACCAGGGCTGGAACAGAGTGTTACTTTCCCCTCTATCCTTCCTATCCCTCCTATCCCTCCTACCGCCTATCCCTCCCTCCCTCCCATCAGGGCTGGAACAGAGTGATACCTTCCCCTCTATCCTTCTTATCCCCCCATCCCTCCTACCGCCTATCCCTCACTCCCTCCCACCAGGGCTTGAACAGAGTATTACCTTCCCCTCTATCCTTCCTATCCCTCCTATCCCTCCTACCGCCTATCCCTCCCTCCCTCCCACCAGGGCTAGAACAGAGTGTTACCTTCCCCTCTATCCTTCCTATCCTTCTTATCCCCCCATCCCTCCTACCGCCTATCGCTCCCTCCCACCAGGGCTGGAACAGAGTGTTACCTTCCCCTCTATCCTTCCTATCCCTCCTATGCCTCCTACCGCCTATCCCTCCCTCCCTCCCACCAGGGCTGGAACAGAGTGTTAACTTCCCCTCTATCCTTCCTATCCCCCATCCCTCCTACCGCCTATCCCACCCTCCCTCCCACCAGGGCTGGAACAGAGTGTTACCTTCCCCTCTATCCTTCCTATCCCCCCATCCCTCCTACCGCCTATCCCACCCTCCCTCCCACCAGGGCTGGAACAGAGTGTCACCTTCCCCTCTATCTTTCCTATCCCTCCCATCCCTCCTACCGCCTATCCCTCTCTCCATCCCACCAGGGCTGGAACAGAGTGTTACCTTCCACTCTATCCTTCCTATCTCCCATCCCTCCTACTGCCTATCCCTCCCTCCCTCCCTCCCACCAGGGCTGGAACAGAGTGTTACCTTTCCCTCTATCCTTCCTATCCTTCCTATCCTTCCTATCCCCCTATCCCTCCTACCGCCTATCCCTCCCTCCCACCAGGGCTGGAACAGAGCGTTACCTTCCCCTCTATCCTTCCTATCCCTCCTATCCCTCCTACCGCCTATCCCTCCCTCCCTCCCACCAGGGCTGGAACAGAGTGTTACCTTCCACTCTATCCTTCCTATCTCCCATCCCTCCTACTGCCTATCCCTCCCTCCCTCCCTCCCACCAGGGCTGGAACAGAGTGTTACCTTTCCCTCTATCCTTCCTATCCTTCCTATCCTTCCTATCCCCCTATCCCTCCTACCGCCTATCCCTCCCTCCCACCAGGGCTGGAACAGAGTGTTACCTTCCCCTCTATCCTTCCTATCCCTCCTATCCCTCCTATCCCTCCTATCCCTCCCACCAGGGCTGGAACAGAGTGTTACCTTCTCCTCTATCCTTCCTATCGCTCCTATCCCTTCTACCGCCTATCCCTCCCTCCCTCCCACCAGGGCTGGAACAGAGCGTTACCTTCCCCTCTATCCTTCCTATCCCTCCTATCCCTCCTACCGCCTTTCCCTCCCTCACTCCCACCAGGGCTGGAACAGAGTGTTACCTTCCCCTTTATCCCTCCTCTCCCTCCTATCCCTCCTATCCCTCCTATCCCTCCCACCGCCTATCCCTCCCTCCCTCCAACCAGGGCTGGAACAGAGTGTTACCTTCCCCTCTATCCTTCCTATCCCTCCTATCCCTCCTACCGCCTATCCCTCCCTCCCTCCCATCAGGGCTAGAACAGAGTGTTACCTTCCCCTCTATCCTTCTTATCCCCCCATCCCTCCTACCGCCTATCCCTCCCTCCCTCCCTCCAACCAGGGCTGGAACAGAGTGTTACCTTCCCCTCTATCCTTCCTATCCCTCCTATCCCTCCTACCGCCTATCCCTCCCTCCCTCCCACCAGGGCTGGAACAGAGCGTTACCTTCCCCTCTATCCTTCCTATCCCTCCTATCGCCTATCCCTCCCACCAGGGCTGGAACAGAGTGTTACCTTCCCCTCTATCCTTCCTATCCCTCCTATCCCTCCTACTGCCTATCCCTCCCTCCCTCCCACCAGGGCTAGAACAGAGTGTTACCTTCCCCTCTATCCTTCCTATCCTTCTTATCCCCCATCCCTTCTACCGCCTATCGCTCCCTCCCTCCCACCAGGGCTGGAACAGAGTGTTACCTTCCCCTCTATCCTTCCTATCCCTCCTATCCCTCCTACCGCCTATCCCTCCCTCCCTCCCTCCCACCAGGGCTGGAACAGAGTGTTAACTTCCCCTCTATCCTTCCTATCCCCCCATCCCTCCTACCGCCTATCGCTCCCTCCCACCAGGGCTGGAACAGAGTGTTAACTTCCCCTCTATCCTTCCTATCCCCCCATCCCTCCTACCGCCTATCCCTCCCTCCAGGGCTAGAACAGAGTGTTACCTTCCCCTCTATCCATCCTATCCCTCCTACCGCCTATCGCTCCCTCCCTCCCACCAGGGCTGGAACAGAGTGTTACCTTCCCCTCTATCCTTCCTATCCTTCCTATCCCCCATCCCTCCTACCGTCTATCGCTCCCTCCCTCCCACCAGGGCTGGAACAGAGTGTTACCTTCCCCTCTATCCTTCCTATTCCTCCTATCCCTCCTACCACCTATCCCTCCCTCCCTCCCACCAGGGCTGGAACAGAGTGTTACCTTCCCCTCTATCCTTCCTATCCCTCCTATCCCTCCTACCGCCTATCCCTCCCTCCCTCCCTCCCACCAGGGCTGGAACAGAGTGTTAACTTCCCCTCTATCCTTCCTATCCCCCATCCCTCCTACCGCCTATCCCTCCCTCCCTCCCACCAGGGCTAGAACAGAGTGTTACCTTCCCCTCTATCCATCCTATCCCTCCTACCGCCTATCCCGCCCTCCCTCCCACCAGGGCTGGAACAGAGTGTTACCTTCCCCTCTATCCTTCCTATCCTTCCTATCCCCATCCCTTCTACCACCTATCCCTCCCTCCCTCCCACCAGGGCTGGAACAAAGTGTTACCTTCCCCTCTATCCTTCCAATCCCTCCTACCGCCTATCCCTCCCTCCCTCCTTCCCACCAGGGCTGGAACAGAGTGTCACCTTCCCCTCTATCCTTCCTATCCCCCCATCCCTCCTACCGCCTATCCCTCCCTCCCACCAGGGCTGGAACAGAGTGTTAACTTCCCCTCTATCCTTCCTATCCCCCCATCCCTCCTACCGCCTATCCCTCCCTCCCTCCAGGGCTGGAACAGAGTGTTACCTTCCTCTCTATCCTTCCAATCCTTCCTATCCCCCATCCCTCCTACCGCCTATCCCTCCCTCCCACCAGGGCTGGAACAGAGTGTTACCTTTGCATCTATCCTTCATATCCCTCCTATCGCCTATCCCTCCCACCAGGGCTGGAACAGAGTGTTACCTTCTCCTCTATCTTTCCTATCCCTCCTACCGCCTATCCCTCCCTCCCTCCTACCAGGGCTGGAACAGTGTGTTACCTTCCCCTCTATCCTTTCTATCCCTCCTATCCCTCCTACCGCCTATCCCTCCCTCCCTCCCTCCCACCAGGGCTGGAACAGAGTGTTACCTTCCCCTCTATCCTTTCTATCCCTCCTATCCCTCCTACCGCCTATCCCTCCCTCCCTCCCACCAGGGCTGGAACAGAGTGTTACCTTCCCCTCTATCCTTCCTATCCCTCCTATCCCTCCTACCGCCTATCCCTCCCTCCCACCAGGGCTAAAACAGTGTTACCTTCCCCTCTATCCTTCCTATCCCTCCTATCACTCCTATCCCTCATATCCCTCCTATCCCTCCTATCCCTCCTATCGCCTATCCCTCTCTCCCTCCCACCAGGGCTGGAACAGAGTGTTACCTTCCTCTCTATCCTTCCAATCCTTCCTATCCCCCATCCCTCCTACCGCCTATCCCTTCCTCCCTCCCACCAGGGCTGGAACAAAGTGTTACCTTCCCCTCTATCCTTCCAATCCCTCCTATCCCTCCTACCGCCTATCCCACCCTCCCTCCCACCAGGGCTGGAACAGAGTGTCACCTTCCCCTCTATCCTTCCTATCCCCCATCCCTCCTACCGCCTATCCCTCCCTCCCTCCCACCAGGGCTGGAACAGAGTGTTACCTTCCCCTCTATCCTTCCTATCCTTCCTATCACTCCTATCCCTCCTACCGCCTATCCCTCCCTCCCTCCTACCAGGGCTGGAACAGAGTGTTACCTTCCCCTCTATCCTTCCTATCCCTCCTACCGTATATCCCTCCCTCCCTCCCACCAGTGCTGGAACAGAGTGTTATCTTCCCCTCTATCCTTCCTATCCCCCATCCCTCCTACCGCCTATCCCTCCCTCCCTCACACCAGGGCTGGAACAGAGTATTACCTTCCCCTCTATCCTTCCTATCCCTCCTATCACTCCTACCGCCTATCCCTCCCTCCCACCAGGGCTGGAACAGAGTGTTACCTTCCCCTCTATCCTTCCTATCCTTCCTATCCCCCCATCCCTCCTACCACCTATCCCTCCCTCCCTCCCACCAGGGCTGGAACAAAGTGTTACCTTCCCCTCTATCCTTCCTATCCCTCCTATCGCCTATCTCTCTCTCCCTCCCACCCACCAGGGCTGGAACAGAGTGTTACCTTCCCCTCTATCTTTCCTATCCCTCCTATCCCTCATACTGCCTATCCCTCCCTCCCTCCTACCAGGGCTGGAACAGTGTGTTACCTTCCCCTCTATCCTTCCTACCGCCTATCCCTCCCTCCCTCCCACCAGGGCTGAAACAGAGTGTTACCTTCCCCTCTATCCTTTCTATCCCTCCTATCCCTCCTACCGCCTATCCCTCCCTCCCACCAGGGCTGGAACAGTGTTACCTTCCCCTCTATCCTTCCTATCTCTCCTATCCCTCCTACCGCCTATCCCTCCCTCCCTCCCACCAGGGCTGGAACAGAGTGTTACCTTCCCCTCTATCCTTCCTATCCCTCCTATCCCTCCTACCGCCTATCCCTCCCTCCCACCAGGGCTGGAACAGAGTGTTACCTTCCCTTCTATCCTTCCTATCCCTCCTATCCCTCCTACCACCTATCCCTCCCTCCCTCCCACCAGGGCTGGAACAGAGTGTTACCTTCCCCTCTATCCTTCCTATCCCCCTATCCCTCCTACTGCCTATCCCTCCCTCCCACCAGGGCTGGAACAGAGTGTTACCTTCCCCTCTATCCTTCCTATCACTCCTATCCCTCCTACCGCCTATCCCTCCCTCCCTCCCACCAGGGCTAGAACAGAGTGTTACCTTCCCCTCTATCCTTCCTATCCCCCATCCCTCCTACCGCCTATCCCTCCCTCACTCCCACCAGGGCTGGAACAGAGTGTTACCTTCCCCTTTATCCTTCCTATCCCTCCTCTCCCTCCTATTCCTCCTATCCCTCCCACCGCCTATCCCTCCCTCCCTCCCACCAGGGCTGGAACAGAGTGTTACCTTCCCCTCTATCCTTCCTATCCTTCCTATCACTCCTATCCCTCCTACCGCCTATCCCTCCCTCCCTCCCACCAGGGCTGGAACAGAGTGTTACCTTCCCCTCTATCCTTCCTATCCCTCCTATCCCTCCTACCGTATATCCCTCCCTCCCTCCCACCAGGGCTGGAACAGAGTGTTATCTTCCCCTCTATCCTTCCTATCCCCCATCCCTCCTACCGCCTATCCCTCCCTCCCTCACACCAGGGCTGGAACAGAGTATTACCTTCCCCTCTATCCTTCCTATCCCTCCTATCACTCCTACCGCCTATCCCTCCCTCCCACCAGGGCTGGAACAGAGTGTTAACTTCCCCTCTATCCTTCCTATCCTTCCTATCCCCCCATCCCTCCTACCACCTATCCCTCCCTCCCTCCCACCAGGGCTGGAACAAAGTGTTACCTTCCCCTCTATCCTTCCTATCCCTCCTATCGCCTATCCCTCTCTACCTCCCACCCACCAGGGCTGGAACAGAGTGTTACCTTCCCCTCTATCTTTCCTATCCCTCCTATCCCTCCTACTGCCTATCCCTCCCTCCCTCCTACCAGGGCTGGAACAGTGTGTTACCTTCCCCTCTATCCTTCCTACCGCCTATCCCTCCCTCCCTCCCACCAGGGCTGAAACAGAGTGTTACCTTCCCCTCTATCCTTTCTATCCCTCCTATCCCTCCTACCGCCTATCCCTCCCTCCCACCAGGGCTGGAACAGTGTTACCTTCCCCTCTATCCTTCCTATCTCTCCTATCCCTCCTACCGCCTATCCCTCCCTCCCTCCCACCAGGGCTGGAACAGAGTGTTACCTTCCCCTCTATCCTTCCTATCCCTCCTATCCCTCCTATCCCTCCTACCGCCTATCCCTCCCTCCCACCAGGGCTGGAACAGAGTGTTACCTTCCCTTCTATCCTTCCTATCCCTCCTATCCCTCCTACCACCTATCCCTCCCTCCCTCCCACCAGGGCTGGAACAGAGTGTTACCTTCCCCTCTATCCTTCCTATCCCCCTATCCCTCCTACTGCCTATCCCTCCCTCCCACCAGGGCTGGAACAGAGTGTTACCTTCCCCTCTATCCTTCCTATCACTCCTATCCCTCCTACCGCCTATCCCTCCCTCCCTCCCACCAGGGCTAGAACAGAGTGTTACCTTCCCCTCTATCCTTCTTATCCCCCCATCCCTCCTACCGCCTATCCCTCCCTCCCTCCCACCAGGGCTGGAACAGAGTATTACCTTCCCCTCTATCCTTCCTATCCCTCCTATCCCTCCTACCGCCTATCCCTCCATCCCTCCCACCAGGGCTAGAACAGAGTGTTACCTTCCCCTCTATCCTTCCTATCCTTCTTATCCCCCCATCCCTCCTACCGCCTATCGCTCCCTCCCTCCCACCAGGGCTGGAACAGAGTGTTACCTTCCCCTCTATCCTTCCTATCCCTCCTATCCCTCCTACTGCCTATCCCTCCCTCCCTCCCTCCCACCAGGGCTGGAACAGAGTGTTAACTTCCCCTCTATCCTTCCTATCCCCCCATCCCTCCTACCGCCTATCCCTCCCTCCCTCCCACCAGGGCTAGAACAGAGTGTTACCTTCCCCTCTATCCTTCCTATCCTTCCTATCCCCCCATCCCTCCTACCGCCTATCGCTCCCTCCCTCCCACCAGGGCTGGAACAGAGTGTTACCTTCCCCTCTATCCTTCCTATCCCTCCTATCCCTCCTACCGCCTATCCCTCCCTCCCTCCCTCCTACTAGGGCTGGAACATAGTGTTAACTTCCCCTCTATCCTTCCTATCCCCCCATCCCTCCTACCGCCTATCCCTCCCACCAGGGCTGGAACAGAGTGTTACCTTCCCCTCTATCCTTCCTATCCTTCCTATCCCCCATCCCTCCTACCGCCTATCCCTCCCTCCCTCCCTCCCACCAGGGCTGGAACAGAGTGTCACCTTCCCCTCTATCCTTCCTATCCCTCCCATCCCTCCTACCGCCTATCCCTCTCTCGATCCCACCAGGGCTGGAACAGAGTGTTACCTTCCCCTCTATCCTTCCTATCCCCCATCCCTCCTACTGCCTATCCCTCCCTCCCTCCCTCCCACCAGGGCTGGAACAGAGTGTTACCTTTCCCTCTATCCTTCCTATCCTTCCTATCCCCCTATCCCTCCTACCGCCTATCCCTCCCTCCCACCAGGGCTGGAACAGTGTTACCTTCCCCTCTATCCTTCCTATCCCTCCTATCCCTCCTACCACCTATCCCTCCCTCCCTCCCACCAGGGCTAGAACAGAGTGTTACCTTCCCCTCTATCCTTCCTATCCCCCCATCCCTCCTACCGCCTATCCATCCCTCCCTCCCACCAGGGCTGGAACAGAGTGTTACCTTCCTCTATATCCTTCCTATCCTTCCTATCCCCCCATCCCTCCTACCGCCTATCCCTCCCTCCCACCAGGGCTAGAACAGAGTGTTACCTTCCCCTCTATCCTTCCTATCCCTCCTATCCCTCCAACCACCTATCCCTCCCTCCCTCCCACCAGGGCTGGAACAGAGTGTTACCTTCCCCTCTATCCTTCCTATCCCTCCTATCCCTCCCACCAGGGCTGGAACAGAGTGTTACCTTCTCCTCTATCCTTCCTATCGCTCCTATCCCTCCTACCGCCTATCCCTCCCTCCCTCCCACCAGGGCTGGAACAGAGCGTTACCTTCCCCTCTATCCTTCCTATCCCTCCTATCCCTCCTACCGCCTATCCCTCCCTCACTCCCACCAGGGCTGGAACAGAGTGTTACCTTCCCCTTTATCCTTCCTATCCCTCCTCTCCTCCTATCCCTCCCACCGCCTATCCCTCCCTCCCTCCCACCAGGGCTGGAACAGAGCGTTACCTTCCCCTCTATCCTTCCTATCCCTCCTATCCCTCCTACCGCCTATCCCTCCCTCACTCCCACCAGGGCTGGAACAGAGTGTTACCTTCCCCTCTATCCTTCCTATCCCTCCTCTCCCTCCTATCCCTCCTATCCCTCCTACCGCCTATCCCTCCCTCCAACCAGGGCTGGAACAGAGTGTTACCTTCCCCTCTATCCTTCCTATCCCTCCTATCCCTCCTACCGCCTATCCCTCCCTCCCTCCCATCAGGGCTGGAACAGAGTGTTACCTTCCCCTCTATCCTTCTTAACCCCCATCCCTCCTACAGCCTATCCCTCCCTCCCTCCCACCAGGGCTGGAACAGAGTGTTACCTTCCCCTCTATCCTTACTATCCCTCCTATCCCTCCTACCGCCTATCCCTCCCTCCCTCCCACCAGGGCTGGAACAGAGTGTTAACTTCCGCTCTATCCTTCCTATCCCCCCATCCCACCTACTGCCTATCCCTCCCTCCCACCAGGGCTAAAACAGAGTGTTACCTTCCCCTCTATCCATCCTATCCCACCTATCCCTCCTACCGCCTATCCCGCCCTCCCTCCCACCAGGGCTGGAACAGAGTATTACCTTCCCCTCTATCCTTCCAATCCTTCCTATCCCCCATCCCTCCTACCGCCTATCCCTCCCTCCCTCCCACCAGGGCTGGAACAGAGTGTTACCTTCCCCTCTATCCTTCCTATCCCTCCTATCACTCCTATCCCTCATATCCCTCCCATCCCTCCTATCCCTCCCATCACCTATCCCTCCCTCCCTCCCACCAGGGCTGGAACAGAGTGTTACCTTCCTCTCTATCCTTCCAATCCTTCCTATCCCCCCATCCCTCCTACCGCCTATCCCTCCCTCCCTCCCACCAGGGCTGGAACAAAGTGTTACCTTCCCCTCTATCCTTCCAATCCCTCCTATCCCTCCTACCGCCTATCCCGCCCTCCCTCCCTCCCACCAGGGCTGGAACAGAGTGTCACCTTCCCCTCTATCCTTCCTATCCCCCATCCCTCCTACCGCCTATCCCTCCCTCCCTCCCACCAGGGCTGGAACAGAGTGTTACCTTCCCCTCTATCCTTCCTATCCTTCCTATCACTCCTATCCCTCCTACCGCCTATCCCTCCCTCCCTCCCACCAGGGCTGGAACAGAGTGTTACCTTCCCCTCTATCCTTCCTATCCCTCCTATCCCTCCTACCGTATATCCCTCCCTCCCTCCCACCAGGGCTGGAACAGAGTGTTATCTTAACCTCTATCCTTCATATCCCTCCTACCGCCTATCCCTCCCTCCCTCCCACTAGGGCTAGAACAGAGTGTTACCTTCCCCTCTATCCTTTCTATCCCTCCTATCCCTCCTACCGCCTATCCATCCCTCCCTCCCACCAGGGCTGGAACAGAGTGTTACCTTCCCCTCTATCCTTCCTATCCCTCCTATCCCTCCTACCGCCTATCCCTCCCTCCCACCAGGGCTGGAACAGAGTGTTACCTTCCCTTCTATCCTTCCTATCCCTCCTTTCCCTCCTATCCCTCCTACCACCTATCCCTCCCTCCCTCCCACCAGGGCTGGAACAGAGTGTTACCTTCCCCTCTATCCTTCCTATCCCCCCTACCGCCTATCCCTCCCTCCCTCCCACCAGGACTGGAACAGAGTGTTACCTTCCCCTCTATCCTTCCTATCACTCCTATCCCTCCTACCACCTATCCCTCCCTCCCTCCCACCAGGGCTAGAACAGTGTTACCTTCCCCTCTATCCTTCCTATCTTCCTATCCCTCCTACCGCCTATCCCTCCCTCCCTCCCACTAGGGCTGGAACAGAGTGTTACCTTCCCCTCTATCCTTCCTATCCCTCCTATCCCTCCTACTGCCTATCCCTCCCTCCCTCCCACCAGGGCTGGAACAGAGTGTTACCTTCCCCTCTATCCTTCCTATCCTTCCTATCCCCCCATCCCTCCTACCACCTATCCCTCCCTCCCTCCCACCAGGGCTGGAACAAAGTGTTACCTTCCCCTCTATCCTTCCTATCCCTCCTATCGCCGATCCCTCCCACCCACCAGGGCTGGAACAGAGTGTTACCTTCCCCTCTATCTTTCCTATCCCTCCTATCCCTCCTACTGCCTATCCCTCCCTCCCTCCTACCAGGGCTGGAACAGTGTGTTACCTTCCCCTCTATGCTTTCTATCCCTCCTATCCCTCCTACCGCCTATCCCTCCCTCCCTCCCACCAGGGCGGAAACAGAGTGTTACCTTCCCCTCTATCCTTTCTATCCCTCCTATCCCTCCTACCGCCTATCCCTCCCTCCCACCAGGGCTGGAACAGAGTGTTACCTTCCCCTCTATCCTTCCTATCTCTCCTATCCCTCCTACCGCCTATCCCTCCCTCCCTCCCACCAGGGCTGGAACAGAGTGTTACCTTCCCCTCTATCATTCCTATCCCTCCTATTCCTCTTACCGCCTATCCCTCCCTCCCACCAGGGCTGGAACAGAGTGTTACCTTCCCTTCTATCCTTCCTATCCCTCCTATCCCTCCTACCACCTATCCCTCCCTCCCTCCCACCAGGGCTGGAACAGAGTGTTACCTTCACCTCTATCCCCCTATCCCTCCTACTGCCTATCCCTCCCTCCCACCAGGGCTGGAACAGAGTGTTACCTTCCCCTCTATGCTTCCTATCCCTCCTATCCCTCCTACCACCTATCCCTCCCTCCCTCCCACCAGGGCTGGAACAGAGTGTTACCTTCCCCTCTATCCTTCCTATCCCTCCTATCGCCTATCCCTCCCTCCCTCCCACCAGGGCTAGAACAGAGTGTTACCTTCCCCTCTATCCTTCCTATCCCCCTATCCCTCTTACCACCTATCCCTCCCTCCCTCCCTCCAACCAGGGCTGGAACAGAGTGTTACCTTCCCCTCTATCCTTCCTATCCCTCCTATCCCTCCTACCGCCTATCCCTCCCTCCCTCCCACCAGGGCTGGAACAGAGTGTTACCTTCCCCTCTATCCTTCCTATCCCTCCTATCCCTCGTACCGTATATCCCTCCCTCCCTCCCACCAGGGCTGGAACAGAGTGTGACCTTCCCCTCTATCCTTCTTATCCCCCATCCCTCCTACCGCCTATCCCTCCCTCCCTCCCACCAGGGCTGGAACAGAGTGTTACCTTCCCCTCTATCCCTCCTATCCTTCCTATCCCCCCATCCCTCCTACCGCCTATCCCTCCCTCCCTCCCACCAGGGCTGGAACAGAGTGTTACCTTCCCCTCTATCCTTCCTATCCCTCCTATCCCTCCTACTGCCTATCCCTCCCTCCCTCCCACCAGGGCTGGATCAGAGTGTTACCTTCCCCTCTATCCTTCCTATCCCTCCTAGCCCTCCTACCGCCTATCCCTCTCTCCATCCCACCAGGGCTGGAACAGAGTGTTACCTTCCCCTCTATCCTTCCTATCCTTCCTATCCCCCATCCCTCCTACTGCCTATCCCTCCCTCCCACCATGGCTGGAACAGAGTGTTACCTTCCCCTCTAACCTTCCTATCCCACTATCCCTCCTACCACCTATCCCTCCCTCCCACCAGGGCTGGAACAGAGTGTTACCTTCCCCTCTATCCTTCCTATCCTTCTTATCCCCCCATCCCTCCTACCGCCTATCGCTCCCTCCCACCAGGGCTGGAACAGAGTGTTACCTTCCCCTCTATCCTTCCTATCCCTCCTATCCCTCCTACCGCCTATCCCTCCCTCCCTCCCACCAGGGCTGGAACAGAGTGTTAACTTCCCCTCTATCCTTCCTATCCCCCCATCCCTCCTACCGCCTATCCCACCCTCCCTCCCACCAGGGCTGGAACAGAGTGTTACCTTCCCCTCTATCCTTCCTATCCTTCCTATCCCCTATCCCTCCTACCGCCTATCCCTCCCTCCCTCCCACCAGGGCTGGAACAGAGTGTCACCTTCCCCTCTATCCTTCCTATCCATCCCATCCCTCCTACCGCCTATCCCTCTCTCCATCCCACCAGGGCTGGAACAGAGTGTTACCTTCCACTCTATCCTTCCTATCCTTCCTATCCCTCCTATCCCTCCTATCCCTCCTATCCCTCCAACCACCTATCCCTCCCTCCCTCCCACCAGGGCTGGAACAGAGTGTTACCTTCCCCTCTAGCCTTCCTATCCCTCCTATCCCTCCCACCAGGGCTGGAACAGAGTGTTACCTTCTCCTCTATCCTTCCTATCGCTCCTATTCCTCCTACCGCCTATCCCTCCCTCCCTCCCACCAGGGCTGGAACAGAGCATTACCTTCCCCTCTATCCTTCCTATCCCTCCTATCCCTCCTACCGCCTATCCCTCCCTCACTCCCACCAGGGCTGGAATAGAGTGTTACCTTCCCCTCTATCCTTCCTATCCCTCCTCTCCCTCCTACCGCCTATCCCTCCCTACAACCAGGGCTGGAACAGAGTGTTACTTTCCCCTCTATCCTTCCTATCCCTCCTATCCCTCCTACCGCCTATCCCTCCCTCCCTCCCATCAGGGCTGGAACAGAGTGATACCTTCCCCTCTATCCTTCTTATCCCCCCATCCCTCCTACCGCCTATCCCTCACTCCCTCCCACCAGGGCTTGAACAGAGTATTACCTTCCCCTCTATCCTTCCTATCCCTCCTACCGCCTATCCCTCCCTCCCTCCCACCAGGGCTAGAACAGAGTGTTACCTTCCCCTCTATCCTTCCTATCCTTCTTATCCCCCCATCCCTCCTACCGCCTATCGCTCCCTCCCACCAGGGCTGGAACAGAGTGTTACCTTCCCCTCTATCCTTCCTATCCCTCCTATCCCTCCTACCGCCTATCCCTCCCTCCCTCCCACCAGGGCTGGAACAGAGTGTTAACTTCCCCTCTATCCTTCCTATCCCCCCATCCCTCCTACCGCCTATCCCACCCTCCCTCCCACCAGGGCTGGAACAGAGTGTTACCTTCCCCTCTATCCTTCCTATCCCCCCATCCCTCCTACCGCCTATCCCACCCTCCCTCCCACCAGGGCTGGAACAGAGTGTCACCTTCCCCTCTATCTTTCCTATCCCTCCCATCCCTCCTACCGCCTATCCCTCTCTCCATCCCACCAGGGCTGGAACAGAGTGTTACCTTCCACTCTATCCTTCCTATCTCCCATCCCTCCTACTGCCTATCCCTCCCTCCCTCCCTCCCACCAGGGCTGGAACAGAGTGTTACCTTTCCCTCTATCCTTCCTATCCCTCCTATCCCTCCTACTGCCTATCCCTCCCTCCCTCCCACCAGGACTGGAACAGAGTGTTATCTTCCCCTCTATCCTTCCTATCACTCCTATCCCTCCTGCCTATCGCTCCCTCCCTCCCACCAGGGCTAGAACAGAGTGTTACCTTCCCCTCTATCCTTCCTATCCCCCCATCCCTCCTACCGCCTATCCCTCCCTCCCACCAGGGCTAGAACAGAGTGTTACCTTCCCCTCTATCCTTCCTATCCCTCCTATCCCTCCTATCCCTCCTATCCCTCCAACCACCTATCCCTCCCTCCCTCCCACCAGGGCTGGAACAGAGTGTTACCTTCCCCTCTATCCTTCCTATCCCTCCTATCCCTCCCACCAGGTCTGGAACAGAGTGTTACCTTCTCCTCTATCCTTCCTATCGCTCCTATCCCTTCTACCGCCTATCCCTCCCTCCCTCCCACCAGGGCTGGAACAGAGCGTTACCTTCCCCTCTATCCTTCCTATCCCTCCTATCCCTCCTACCGCCTTTCCCTCCCTCACTCCCACCAGGGCTGGAACAGAGTGTTACCTTCCCCTTTATCCCTCCTCTCCCTCCTATCCCTCCTATCCCTCCCACCGCCTATCCCTCCCTCCCTCCCTCCAACCAGGGCTGGAACAGAGTGTTACCTTCCCCTCTATCCTTCCTATCCCTCCTATCCCTCCTACCGCCTATCCCTCCCTCCCTCCCATCAGGGCTAGAACAGAGTGTTACCTTCCCCTCTATCCTTCTTATCCCCCCATCCCTCCTACCGCCTATCCCTCCCTCCCTCCAACCAGGGCTGGAACAGAGTGTTACCTTCCCCTCTATCCTTCCTATCCCTCCTATCCCTCCTACCGCCTATCCCTCCCTCCCTCCCACCAGGGCTGGAACAGAGCGTTACCTTCCCCTCTATCCTTCCTATCCCTCCTATCGCCTATCCCTCCCACCAGGGCTGGAACAGAGTGTTACCTTCCCCTCTATCCTTCCTATCCCTCCTATCCCTCCTACTGCCTATCCCTCCCTCCCTCCCACCAGGGCTAGAACAGAGTGTTACCTTCCCCTCTATCCTTCCTATCCTTCTTATCCCCCATCCCTTCTACCGCCTATCGCTCCCTCCCTCCCACCAGGGCTGGAACAGAGTGTTACCTTCCCCTCTATCCTTCCTATCCCTCCTATCCCTCCTACCGCCTATCCCTCCCTCCCTCCCTCCCACCAGGGCTGGAACAGAGTGTTAACTTCCCCTCTATCCTTCCTATCCCCCCATCCCTCCTACCGCCTATCGCTCCCTCCCACCAGGGCTGGAACAGAGTGTTAACTTCCCCTCTATCCTTCCTATCCCCCCATCCCTCCTACCGCCTATCCCTCCCTCCAGGGCTAGAACAGAGTGTTACCTTCCCCTCTATCCATCCTATCCCTCCTACCGCCTATCGCTCCCTCCCTCCCACCAGGGCTGGAACAGAGTGTTACCTTCCCCTCTATCCTTCCTATCCTTCCTATCCCCCATCGCTCCTACCGCCTATCGCTCCCTCCCTCCCACCAGGGCTGGAACAGAGTGTTACCTTCCCCTCTATCCTTCCTATCCCTCCTACCGCCTATCCCTCCCTCCCTCCCACCAGGGCTAGAACAGAGTGTTACCTTCCCCTCTATCCTTCCTATCTCTCCTATCGCTCCTATCCCTCATACACCTCCTATCCCTCCCATCCCTCCTATCGCCTATCCCTCCCTCCCTCCCACCAGGGCTGGAACAGAGTGTTACCTTCCTCTCTATCCTTCCAATCCTTCCTATCCCCCATCCCTCCTACCGCCTATCCCTCCCTCCCTCCCACCAGGGCTGGAACAGAGCGTTACCTTCCCCTCTATCCTTCCTATCCCTCCTATCGCCTATCCCTCCCTCCCACCAGGGCTGGAACAGAGTGTTACCTTCCCCTCTATCTTTCCTATCCCTCCTATCCCTCCTACCACCTCTCCCTCCCTCCTACCAGGGCTGGAACAGTGTGTTACCTTCCCCTCTATCCTTTCTATCCCTCATATCCCTCCTACCGCCTATCCCTCCCTCCCTCCCTCCCTCCCACCAGGGCTGGAACAGAGTGTTACCTTCCCCTCTATCCTTTCTATCCCTCCTATCCCTCCTATCCCTCCTACCGCCTATCCCTCCCTCCCTCCCACCAGGGCTGGAACAGAGTGTTACCTTCCCCTCTATCCTTCCTATCCCTCCTATCCCTCCTACCGCCTATCCCTCCCTCCCTCCCACCAGGGCTGGAACAGAGTGTTACCTTCCCCTCTATCCTTCCTATCCCTCCTATCCCTCCTACCGCCTATCCCTCCCTCCCTCCCACCAGGGCTGGATCAGAGTGTTACCTTCCCCTCTATCCTTCCTATCCCTCCTATCCCTCCTACTGCCTATCCCTCTCTCCATCCCACCAGGGCTGGAACAGAGTGTTACCTTCCCCTCTATCCTTCCTATCCCCCATCCCTCCTACTGCCTATCCCTCCCTCCCTCCCACCAGGGCTGGAACAGAGTGTTACCTTTCCCTCTATCCTTCCTATCCCCCTATCCCTCCTACCGCCTATCCCTCCCTCCCACCAGGGCTGGAACAGAGTGTTACCTTCCCCTCTATCCTTCCTATCCCTCCTATCCCTCCTACCCCCTATCCCTCACTCCCTCCCACCAGGACTGGAACAGAGTGTTATCTTTCCCTCTATCCTTCCTATCACTCCTATCCCTCCTGCCTATCCCTCCCTCCCTCCCACCAGGGCTAGAAAAGAGTGTTACCTTCCCCTCTATCCCTCCTATCCCTCCCATCCCTCCTATCGCCTATCCCTCCCTCCCACCAGGGCTGGAAAAGAGTGTTACCTTCCTCTCTATCCTTCCAATCCTTCCTATCCCCCATCCCTCCTACCGCCTATCCCTCCCTCCCTCCCACCAGGGCTGGAACAGAGTGTTACCTTCCCCTCTATCCCTCCTATCCCTCCTACCGCCTATCCCGCCCTCCCTCCCACCAGGGCTGGAACAGAGTGTTACCTTCCCCTCTATCCTTCCTATCCTTCCTATCCCCCATCCCTCCTACCGCCTATCCCTCCCTCCCTCCCACCAGGGCTAGAACAGAGTGTCACCTTCCCCTCTATCCTTCCTATCCCCCATCCCTCCTACCACCTATCCCTCCCTCCCTCCCACCAGGGCTGGAACAGAGTGTTACCTTCCCCTCTATCCTTCCTATCCTTCCTATCCCCCCTACCGCCTATACCTCCCTCCCACCATGGCTGGAACAGAGCGTTACCTTCCCCTCTATCCTTCCTATCCCTCCTACCGCCTATCCCTCCCTCACTCCCACCAGGGCTGGAACAGAGTGTTACCTTCCCCTCTATCCTTCCTATCCCTCCTATCCCTCCTACCGCCTATCCCTCCCTCCCTCCAACCAGGGCTGGAACAGAGTGTTACCTTCCCCTCTATCCTTCCTATCCCCCCATCCCTCCTACCACCTATCCATCCCTCCCTCCCACCAGGGCTGGAACAGAGTGTTACCTTCCTCTATATCCTTCCTATCCTTCCTATCCCCCCATCCCTCCTACCGCCTATCCCTCCCTCCCACCAGGGCTAGAACAGAGTGTTACCTTCTCCTCTATCCTTCCTATCCCTCCTATCCCTCCCACCAGGGCTGGAACAGAGTGTTACCTTCTCCTCTATCCTTCCTATCGCTCCTATCCCTCCTACCGCCTATCCCTCCCTCCCTCCCACCAGGGCTGGAACAGAGCTTTACCTTCCCCTTTATCCTTCCTATCCCAGCTATCCCTCCTACCGCCTATCCCTCCCTCACTCCCACCAGGGCTGGAACAGAGTGTTACCTTCCCCTTTATCCTTCCTATCCCTCCTCTCCCTCCTATCCCTCCTATCCCTCCCACCGCCTATCCCTCCCTCCCTCCCACCAGGGCTGGAACAGAGCGTTACCTTCCCCTCTATCCTTCCAATCCCTCCTACCGCCTATCCCTCCCTCACTCCCACCAGGGCTGGAACAGAGTGTTACCTTCCCCTCTATCCTTCCTATCCCTCCTATCCCTCCTACCGCCTATCCCTCCCTCCCTCCAACCAGGGCTGGGACAGAGTGTTACATTCCCCTCTATCCTTCCTATCCCTCCTATCCCTCCTACCGCCTATCCCTCCCTCCCTCCCATCAGGGCTGGAACAGAGTGTTACCTTCCCCTCTATCCTTCTTATCCCCCCATCCCTCCTACCACCTATCCCTCCCTCCCTCCCACCAGGGCTGGAACAGAGTATTACCTTCCCCTCTATCCTTCCTATCCCTCCTATCCCTCCTACCGCCTATCCCTCCCTCCCTCCCACCAGGGCTAGAACAGAGTGTTACCTTCCCCTCTATCCTTCCTATCCTTCTTATCCCCCCATCCCTCCTACCGCCTATCGCTCCCTCCCTCCCACCAGGGCTGGAACAGAGTGTTACCTTCCCCTCTATCCTTCCTATCCCTCCTATCCCTCCTACCGCCTATCCCTCCCTCCCTCCCTCCCTCCCTCCCACCAGGGCTGGAACAGAGTGTTAACTTCCCCTCTATCCTTCCTATCCCCATCCCTCCTACCGCCTATCCCTCCCTCCCTCCCACCAGGGATAGAACAGAGTGTTACCTTCCCCTCTATCCTTACTATCCTTCCTATCCCCCCATCCCTCCTACCGCCTATCGCTCCCTCCCTCCCACCAGGGCTGGAACAGAGTGTTACCTTCCCCTCTATCCTTCCTATCCCTCCTATCCCTCCTACCGCCTATCCCTCCCTCCCTCCCACTAGGGCTGGAACAGAGTGTTAACTTCCCCTCTATCCTTCCTATCCCCCCATCCCTCCTACTGCCTATCCCTCCCTCCAGGGCTAGAACAGAGTGTTACCTTCCCCTCTATCCATCCTATCCCTCCTACCGCCTATCCCGCCCTCCCTCCCACCAGGGCTGGAACAGAGTGTTACCTTCTCCTCTATCCTTCCTATCCCTCCTATCCCTCCCACCAGGGCTGGAACAGAGTGTTACCTTCTCCTCTATCCTTCCTATCCCTCCTATCCCTCCCACCAGGGCTGGAACAGAGTGTTACCTTCCCCTCTATCCTTCCTATCCTTCCTATCCCCCATCCCTCCTACCGCCTATCCCTCCCTCCCTCCCTCCCACCAGGGCTGGACCAGAGTGTCACCTTCCCCTCTATCCTTCCTATCCCTCCCATCCCTCCTACCGCCTATCCCTCTCTCCATCCCACCAGGGCTGGAACAGAGTGTTACCTTCCCCTCTATCCTTCCTATCCCCCATCCCTCCTACTGCCTATCCCTCCCTCCCTCCCTCCCACCAGGGCTGGAACAGAGTGTTACCTTTCCCTCTATCCTTCCTATCCTTCCTATTCTTCCTATCCCCCTATCCCTCCTACCGCCTATCCCTCCCTCCCACCAGGGCTGGAACAGAGTGTTACCTTCCCCTCTATCCTTCCTATCCCTCCTATCCCTCCTACCGCCTATCCCTCCCTCCCTCCCACCAGGACTGGAACAGAGTGTTATCTTCCCCTCTATCCTTCCTATCACTCCTATCCCTCCTGCCTATCCCTCCCTCCCTCCCACCAGGGCTAGAACAGAGTGTTACCTTCCCCTCTATCCTTCCTATCCCCCCATCCCTCCTACCGCCTATCCATCCCTCCCTCCCACCAGGGCTGGAACAGAGTGTTACCTTCCTCTATATCCTTCCTATCCTTCCTATCCCCCCATCCCTCCTACCGCCTATCCCTCCCACCAGGGCTAGAACAGAGTGTTACCTTCCCCTCTACCCTTCCTATCCCTCCTATCCCTCCTATCCCTCCAACCACCTATCCCTCCCTCCCTACCACCAGGGCTGGAACAGAGTGTTACCTTCCCCTCTATCCTTCCTATCCCTCCTATCCCTCCCACCAGGGCTGGAACAGAGTGTTACCTTCTCCTCTATCCTTCCTATCGCTCCTATCCCTCCTACCGCCTATCCCTCCCTCCCTCCCACCAGGGCTGGAACAGAGCATTACCTTCCCCTCTATCCTTCCTATCCCTCCTATCCCTCCTATCCCCTATCCCTCCCTCACTCCCACCAGGGCTGGAACAGAGTGTTACCTTCCCCTTTATCCTTCCTATCCCTCCTCTCCCTCCTATCCCTCCTATCCCTCCCACTGCCCATCCCTCCCTCCCTCCCACCAGGGCTGGAACAGAGCGTTACCTTCCCCTCTATCCTTCCTATCCCTCCTATCCCTCCTACTGCCTATCCCTCCCTCACTCCCACCAGGGCTGGAACAGAGTGTTACCTTCCCCTCTATCCTTCCTATCCCTCCTCTCCCTCCTATCCCTCCTATCCCTCCTACCGCCTATCCCTCCCTCCCTCCAACCAGGGCTGGAACAGAGTGTTACCTTCCCCTCTATCCTTCCTATCCCTCCTATCCCTCCTACCGCCTATCCCTCCCTCCCTCCCATCAGGGCTGGAACAGAGTGTTACCTTCCCCTCTATCCTTCTTATCCCCCATCCCTCCTACCGCCTATCCCTCCCTCCCTCCCACCAGGGCTGGAACAGAGTATTACCTTCCCCTCTATCCTTCCTATCCCTCCTATCCCTCCTACCGCCTATCCCTCCCTCCCTCCCGTCAGGGCTGGAACAGAGTGTTACCTTCCCCTCTATCCTTCTTATCCCCCCATCCCTCCTACCACCTATCCCTCCCTCCCTCCCATCAGGGCTGGAACAGAGTATTACCTTCCCCTCTATCCTTCCTATCCTTCCTATCCCCCCTACCGCCTATCCCTCCCTCCCACCATGGCTGGAACAGAGCGTTACCTTCCCCTCTATCCTTCCTATCCCTCCTACCGCCTATCCCTCCCTCACTCCCACCAGGGCTGGAACAGACTGTTACCTTCCCCTCTATCCTTCCTATCCCTCCTATCCCTCCTACCGCCTATCCCTCCCTCCCTCCAACCAGGGCTGGAACAGAGTGTTACCTTCCCCTCTATCCTTCCTATCCCCCCATCCCTCCCTCCCACCAGGGCTGGAACAGAGTGTTACCTTCCTCTATATCCTTCCTATCCTTCCTATCCCCCCATCCCTCCTACCGCCTATCCCTCCCTCCCACCAGGGCTAGAACAGTGTTACCTTCTCCTCTATCCTTCCTATCCCTCCTATCCCTCCCACCAGGGCTGGAACAGAGTGTTACCTTCTCCTCTATCCTTCCTATCGCTCCTATCCCTCCTACCGCCTATCCCTCCCTCCCTCCCACCAGGGCTGGAACAGAGCGTTACCTTCCCCTCTATCCTTCCTATCCCAGCTATCCCTCCTACCGCCTATCCCTCCCTCACTCCCACCAGGGCTGGAACAGAGTGTTACCTTCCCCTTTATCCTTCCTATCCCTCCTCTCCCTCCTATCCCTCCCACCACCTATCCCTCCCTCCCTCCCACCAGGGCTGGAACAGAGCGTTACCTTCCCCTCTATCCTTCCTATCCCTCCTACCGCCTATCCCTCCCTCACTCCCACCAGGGCTGGAACAGAGTGTTACCTTCCCCTCTATCCTTCCTATCCCTCCTATCCCTCCTACCGCCTATCCCTCCCTCCCTCCAACCAGGGCTGGAACAGAGTGTTACATTCCCCTCTATCCTTCCTATCCCTCCTATCCCTCCTACCGCCTATCCCTCCCTCCCTCCCATCAGGGCTGGAACAGAGTGTTACCTTCCCCTCTATCCTTCTTATCCCCCATCCCTCCTACCACCTATCCCTCCCTCCCTCCCACCAGGGCTGGAACAGAGTATTACCTTCCCCTCTATCCTTCCTATCCCTCCTATCCCTCCTACCGCCTATCCCTCCCTCCCTCCCACCAGGGCTAGAACAGAGTGTTACCTTCCCCTCTATCCTTCCTATCCTTCTTATCCCCCCATCCCTCCTACCGCCTATCGCTCCCTCCCTCCCACCAGGGCTGGAACAGAGTGTTACCTTCCCCTCTATCATTCCTATCCCTCCTATCCCTCCTACCGCCTATCCCTCCCTCCCTCCCTCCCACCAGGGCTGGAACAGAGTGTTAACTTCCCCTCTATCCTTCCTATCCCCCATCCCTCCTACCGCCTATCCCTCCCTCCCTCCCACCAGGGCTAGAACAGAGTGTTACCTTCCCCTCTATCCTTCCTATCCTTCCTATCCCCCCATCCCTCCTACCGCCTATCGCTCCCTCCCTCCCACCAGGGCTGGAACAGAGTGTTACCTTCCCCTCTATCCTTCCTATCCCTCCTATCCCTCCTACCGCCTATCCCTCCCTCCCTCCCACTAGGGCTGGAACAGAGTGTTAACTTCCCCTCTATCCTTCCTATCCCCCCATCCCTCCTACCGCCTATCCCTCCCTCCAGGGCTAGAACAGAGTGTTACCTTCCCCTCTATCCATCCTATCCCTCCTACCGCCTATCCCGCCCTCCCTCCCACCAGGGCTGGAACAGAGTGTTACCTTCCCCTCTATCCTTCCTATCCTTCCTATCCCCCATCCCTCCTACCGCCTATCCCTCCCTCCCTCCCTCCCACCAGGGCTGAAACAGAGTGTCACCTTCCCCTCTATCCTTCCTATCCCTCCCATCCCTCCTACCACCTATCCCTCTCTCCATCCCACCAGGGCTGGAACAGAGTGTTACCTTCCCCTCTATCCTTCCTATCCCCCATCCCTCCTACTGCCTATCCCTCCCTCCCTCCCTCCCACCAGGGCTGGAAAAGAGTGTTACCTTTCCCTCTATCCTTCCTATCCTTCCTATCCTTCCTATCCCCCTATCCCTCCTACCGCCTATCCCTCCCTCCCACCAGGGCTGGAACAGAGTGTTACCTTCCCCTCTATCCTTCCTATCCCTCCTATCCCTCCTACCGCCTATCCCTCCCTCCCTCCCTCCAGGACTGGAACAGAGTGTTATCTTCCCCTCTATCCTTCCTATCACTCCTATCCCTCCTGCCTATCCCTCCCTCCCTCCCACCAGGGCTAGAACAGAGTGTTACCTTCCCCTCTATCCTTCCTATCCCCCCATCCCTCCTACCGCCTATCCATCCCTCCCTCCCACCAGGGCTGGAACAGAGTGTTACCTTCCTCTATATCCTTCCTATCCTTCCTATCCCCCATCCCTCCTACCGCCTATCCCTCCCACCAGGGCTAGAACAGAGTGTTACCTTCCCCTCTACCCTTCCTATCCCTCCTATCCCTCCTATCCCTCCAACCACCTATCCCTCCCTCCCTCCCACCAGGGCTGGAACAGAGTGTTACCTTCCCCTCTATCCTTCCTATCCCTCCTATCCCTCCCACCAGGGCTGGAACAGAGTGTTACCTTCTCCTCTATCCTTCCTATCGCTCCTATCCCTCCTACCGCCTATCCCTCCCTCCCTCCCACCAGGGCTGGAACAGAGCGTTACCTTCCCCTCTATCCTTCCTATCCCTCCTATCCCTCCTATCCCTCCTACCGCCTATCCCTCCCTCACTCCCACCAGGGCTGGAACAGAGTGTTACCTTCCCCTTTATCCTTCCTATCCCTCCTCTCCCTCCTATCCCTCCTATCCCTCCCACTGCCTATATCTCCCTCCCACCAGGGCTGGAACAGAGCGTTACCTTCCCCTCTATCCTTCCTATCCCTCCTATCCCTCCTACTGCCTATCCCTCCCTCACTCCCACCAGGGCTGGAACAGAGTGTTACCTTCCCCTCTATCCTTCCTATCCCACATCCCTCCTACTGCCTATCCCTCCCTCCCACCAGGGCTGGAACAGAGTGTCACCTTCCCCTCTATCCTTCCTATCCCTCCCATCCCTCCTACCGCCTATCCCTCTCTCCATCCCTCCAGGGCTGGAACAGAGTGTTACCTTCCCCTCTATCCTTCCTATCCCCCATCCCTCCTACTGCCTATCCCTCCCTCCCTCCCTCCCACCAGGGCTGGAACAGAGTGTTACCTTTCCCTCTATCCTTCCTATCCTTCCTATCCCCCTATCCCTCCTACCGCCTATCCCTCCCTCCCACCAGGGCTGGAACAGTGTTACCGTCCCCTCTATCCTTCCTATCCCCCCATCCCTCCTACCGCCTAACCATCCCTCCCTCCCACCAGGGCTGAAACAGAGTGTTACCTTCCTCTATATCCTTCCTATCCTTCCTATCCCCCCATCCCTCCTACCGCCTATCCCTCCCTCCCACCAGGGCTAGAACAGAGTGTTACCTTCCCCACTATCCTTCCTATCCCTCCTCTCCCTCCTATCCCTCCTATCCCTCCTACCGCCTATCCCTCCCTCCCTCCAACCAGGGCTGGAACAGAGTGTTACCTTCCCCTCTATCCTTCCTATCCCTCCTATCCCTCCTACCGCCTATCCCTCCCTCCCTCCCATCAGGGCTGGAACAGAGTGTTACCTTCCCCTCTATCCTTCCTATCACTCCTATCCCTCCTGCCTATCGCTCCCTCCCTCCCACCAGGGCTAGAACAGAGTGTTACCTTCCCCTCTATCCTTCCTATCCCCCCATCCCTCCTACCGCCTATCCCTCCCTCCGCCTATCCCTCCCTCCCTCCCACCAGGGCTGGAACAGAGTATTACCTTCCCCTCTATCCTTCCTATCCCTCCTATCCCTCCTACCGCCTATCCCTCCCTCCCTCCCACCAGGGCTAGAACAGAGTGTTACCTTCCCCTCTATCCTTCCTATCCTTCTTATCCCCCCATCCCTCCTACCGCCTATCGCTCCCTCCCTCCCACCAGGGCTGGAACAGAGTGTTACCTTCCCCTCTATCCTTCCTATCCCTCCTATCCCTCCTACCGCCTATCCCTCCCTCCCTCTTTCCCTCCCACCAGGGCTGGAACAGAGTGTTAACTTCCCCTCTATCCTTCCTATCCCCCCATCCCTCCTACCGCCTATCCCACCCTCCCTCCCTCCCACCAGGGCTGGAACAGAGTGTTACCTTCCCCTCTATCCTTCCTATCCTTCCTATCCCCCATCCCTCCTACCGCCTATCCCTCCCTCCCTCCCTCCCACCAGGGCTGGAACAGAGTGTCACCTTCCCCTCTATCCTTCCTATCCCTCCCATCCCTCCTACCGCCTATCCCTCTCTCCATCCCTCCAGGGCTGGAACAGAGTGTTACCTTCCCCTCTATCCTTCCTATCCCCCATCCCTCCTACTGCCTATCCCTCCCTCCCTCCCTCCCACCAGGGCTGGAACAGAGTATTACCTTCCCCTCTATCCTTCCTATCCTTCCTATCCCCCCTACCGCCTATCCCTCCCTCCCACCATGGCTGGAACAGAGCGTTACCTTCCCCTCTATCCTTCCTATCCCTCCTATCCCTCCTATCCCTCCAACCACCTATCCCTCCCTCCCTCCCACCAGGGCTGGAACAGAGTGTTACCTTCCCCTCTATCCTTCCTATCCCTCCTATCCCTCCCACCAGGGCTGGAACAGAGTGTTACCTTCTCCTCTATCCTTCCTATCGCTCCTATCCCTCCTACTGCCTATCCCTCCCTCCCTCCCACCAGGGCTGGAACAGAGCGTTACCTTCCCCTCTATCCTTCCTATCCCTCCTATCCCTCCTACCGCCTAGCCCTCCCTCACTCCCACCAGGGCTGGAACAGAGTGTTACCTTCCCCTTTATCCTTCCTATCCCTCCTCTCTCTCCTATCCCTCCTATCCCTCCCACTGCCTATCCCTCCCTCCCTCCCTCCCTCCCACCAGGGCTGGAATAGAGCGTTACCTTCCCCTCTATCCTTCCTATCCTTCCTATCCCTCCTATCCCTCCTACCGCCTATCCCTCCCTCCCTCCCACCAGGGCTAGAACAGAGTGTTACCTTCCCCTCTATCCTTCCTATCCTTCTTATCCCCCCATCCCTCCTACCGCCTATCGCTCCCTCCCACCAGGGCTGGAACAGAGTGTTACCTTCCCCTCTATCCTTCCTATCCCTCCTATCCCTCCTACCGCCTATCCCTCCCTCCCTCCCTCCCACCAGGGCTGGAACAGAGTGTTAACTTCCCCTCTATCCTTCCTATCCCCCCATCCCTCCTACCGCCTATCCCTCCCTCCCTCCCACCAGGGCTAGAACAGAGTGTTACCTTCCCCTCTATCCTTCCTATCCTTCCTAACCCCTATCCCTCCTACCGCCTATCACTCCCTCCCTCCCACCAGGGCTGGAACAGTGTGTTACCTTCCCCTCTATCCTTCCTATCCCTCCTATCCCTCCTACCGCCTATCCCTCCCTCCCTCCCACTAGGGCTGGAACAGAGTGTTAACTTCCCCTCTATCCTTCCTATCCCCCCATCCCTCCTACAGCCTATCCCTCCCTCCAGGGCTAGAACAGAGTGTTACCTTCCCCTCTATCCATCCTATCCCTCCTACCGCCTATCCCGCCCTCCCTCCCACCAGGGCTGGAACAGAGTGTTACCTTCCCCTCTATCCTTCCTATCCTTCCTATCCCCCATCCCTCCTACCGCCTATCCCTCCCTCCCTCCCTCCCACCAGGGCTGGAACAGAGTGTCACCTTCCCCTCTATCCTTCCTATCCCTACCATCCCTCCTACCGCCTATCCCTCCCTCCCTCCCTCCCACCAGGGCTGGAACAGAGTGTCACCTTCCCCTCTATCCCTCCTATCCCTCCTATCCCTCCTACCGCCTATCCCTCCCTCCCTCCCACCAGGGCTGGAACAGAGTGTTACCTTCCCCTCTATCCTTCCTATCCCTCCTATCCCTCCTACCGCCTATCCCTCCCTCCCTCCCTCCCACCAGGGCTGGAACAAAGTGTTACCTTCCCCTCTATCCTTCCTATCTCTCCTCTCCCTCCTATCCCTCCTACTGCCTATCCCTCCCTCCCTCCAACCAGGGATGGAACAGAGTGTTACCTTCCCCTCTATCCTTCCTATCCCTCCTATCCCTCCTACCGCCTATCCCTCCCTCCCTCCCATCAGGGCTGGAACAGAGTGTTACCTTCCCCTCTATCCTTCTTATCCCCCCATCCCTCCTACCGCCTATCCCTCTCTCCCTCCCACCAGGGCTGGAACAGAGTATTACCTTCCCCTCTATCCTTCCTATCCCTCCTATCCCTCCTACCGCCTATCCCTCCCTCCCTCCCACTAGGGCTAGAACAGAGTGTTACCATCCCCTCTATCCTTCCTATCCTTCTTATCCCCCCATCCCTCCAACCACCTATCGCTCCCTCCCTCCCACCAGGGCTGGAACAGAGTGTTACCTTCCCCTCTATCCTTCCTATCCCTCCTATCCCTCCTACCGCCTATCCCTCCCTCCCTCCCTCCCACCAGGGCTGGAACAGAGTGTTAACTTCCCCTCTATCCTTCCTATCCCCCATCCCTCCTACCGCCTATCCCTCCCTCCCTCCCACCAGGGCTAGAACAGAGTGTTACCTTTCTCTCTATCCTTCCTATCCTTCCTATCCCCCATCCCTCCTACCGCCTATCCCTCCCTCCCACCATGGCTGGAACAGAGTGTTACCTTCCCCTCTAACCTTCCTATCCCACTATCCCTCCTACCGCCTATCCCTCCCTCCCACCAGGGCTGGAACAGAGTGTTACCTTCCCCTCTATCTCTCCTATCTCTCCTATCGCTCCTATCCCTCATATCCCTCCTATCCCTCCCATCCCTCCTATCGCCTATCCCTCCCTTCCACCAGGGCTGGAACAGAGTGTTACCTTCCTCTCTATCCTTCCAATCCTTCCTATCCTCCATCCCTCCTACCGCCTATCCCTCCCTCCCTCCCACCAGGGCTGGAACAGAGCGTTACCTTCCCCTCTATCCTTCCTATCCCTCCTATCGCCTATCCCTCCCTCCCACCAGGGCTGGAACAGAGTGTTACCTTCCCCTCTGTCTTTCCTATCCCTCCTATCCCTCCTACCACCTATCCCTCCCTCCTACCAGGGCTGGAACAGTGTGTTACCTTCCCCTCTATCCTTTCTATCCCTCCTATCCCTCCTACCGCCTATCACTCCCTCCCTCCCACCAGGGCTGGAACAGAGTGTTACCTTCCACTCTATCCTTTCTATCCCTCCTATCCCTCCTACCAACTATCCCTCCCTCCCACCAGGGCTGGAACAGAGTGTTACCTATCCCTCTATCCTTCCTATCCCTCCTATCCCTCCCACCAGGGCTGGAACAGAGTGTTACCTTCTCCTCTATCCTTCCTATCGCTCCTATCCCTCCTACCGCCTATCCCTCCCTCCCTCCCACCAGGGCTGGAACAGAGTGTTACCTTCCCCTCTATCCTTAATATCCCTCCTCTCCCTCCTATCCCTCCTATCCCTCCCTCCCTCCCACCAGGGCTGGAACAGAGTGTTACCTTCCCCTCTATCTTTCCTATCCCTCCTATCCCTCCTACCGCCTATCCCTCCCTTCCTCCCACCAGGGCTGGAATAGAGTGTTACCTTCTCCTCTATCCTTCCTATCCCTCCTATCCCTCCTACCGCCTATCCCTCCCTTTCTCCCACCAGGGCTGGAACAGAGTGTTACCTTCCCCTCTATCCTTCCTATCCCTCCAACCGCCTATCCTTTCCTCCCTCGCACCAGGGCTGGAACAGAGTGTTACCTTCCGCTCTATCCTTCCTATCCCCATCCCTCCTACCGCATATTGCTCCCTCCCTCCCACCAGGGCTGGAACAGAGTGTTTCCTTTCCCTCTATCCTTCCTATCCCTCCTATCCCTCCTACCGCCTATCCCTCCCTCCCTCCCACCAGGGCTGGAACAGAGTGTTACCTTCCCCTCTATCCTTCCTATCCTTCCTATCCCCATCCCTTCTACCACCTATCCCTCCCTCCCTCCCACCAGGGCTCGAACAGAGTGTTACCTTCCCCTCTAACCTTCCTATCCCTCCTATCCCTCCTACCGCCTATCCCTCCCTCCCACGAGGGCTGGAACAGTGTTACCTTCCCCTCTATCCTTCCTATCCCTCCTATCACTCCTATCCCTCCTACCGCCTATCCCTCCCTCCCTCCCTACCACCAGGGTTGGAACAGAGTGTTGACTTCCCCTCTATCCTTCCTATCCCCCCATCCCTCCTACCGCCTATCGCTCCCTCCCTCCCACCAGGGCTGGAACAGAGTGTTACCTTCCCCTCTATCCTTCCTATCCCTCCTATCCCTCCTACCGCCTATCCCGCCCTCCCTCCCACCAGGGCTGGAACAGAGTGTTACCTTCCCCTCTATCCTTCCTATCCTTCCTATCCCTCCTACCGCCTATCCCTCCCTCCCTCCCTCCCACCAGGGCTAGAACAGAGTGTCACCTTCCCCTCTATCCTTCCTATCCCCCATCCCTCCTACCGCCTATCCCTGCCTCCCTCCCACCAGGGCTGGAACAGAGTGTTACCTTCCCCTCTATCCATCCTATCCTTCCTATCCCCCCTACCGCCTATCCCTCCCTCCCACCATGGCTGGAACACAGTGTTACCTTCCCCTCTAACCTTCCTATCCCTCCTATCCCTCCTACCGCCTATCCCTCCCTCCCACCAGGGCTGGAACAGAGTGTTACCTTCCCCTCTATCCTTCCTATCCTTCCTATCCCTCCTATCCCTCCTATCCCTCCTATCCCTCATATCCCTCCTATCGCTTATCCCTCCCTCCCTCCCTCCGGGGCTGGAACAGAGTGTTACCTTCCTCTCTATCCTTCCAATCCTTCCTATCCCCCATCCCTCCTACCGCCTATCCCTCCCTCCCACCAGGGCTGGAACAGAGTGTTACCTTCCCCTCTATCCTTCCTATCCCTCCTATCCCTCCTACCGCCTATCCCTCCCTCCCACCAGGGCTGGAACAGAGTGTTACCTTCCCCTCTATCCTTCCTATCCCTCCTACCGCCTATCCCTCCCTCCCTCCCACCAGGGCTAGAAAAGAGTGTTACCTTCCCCTCTATCCTACCTATCCCTCCTATCCCTCCTACCGCCTATCCCTCCCTTCCTCCCTCCCACCAGGGCTGGAACAGAGTATTACCTTCCCCTCTATCCTTCCTATCCCTTCTATCCCTCCTACCGCCTATCCCTCCCTCCCACCAGGGCTGGAACAGAATGTTACCTTCCCCTCTATCCTTCCTATCCCTCCTATCCCTCCTACCGCCTATCCTTCCTACCGCCTCTCCCTCCCTCCCTCCCACCAGGGTTGGAACAGAGTGTTACCTTCCCCTCTATCCTTCCTATCCCTCCTACCGCCTATCCCTCCTATCCCCCCTACCGCCTATCCCTCCCTCCCACCATGGCTGGAACACAGTGTTACCTTCCCCTCTAACCTTCCTATCCCTCCTATCCCTCCTACTGCCTATCCCTCCCTCCCACCAGGGCTGGAACAGAGTGTTACCTTCCCCTCTATCCTTCCTATCCCTCCTATCCCTCCTACCGCCTATCCCTCCCTCCCACCAGGGCTGGAACAGAGTGTTACCTTCCCCTCTATCCTTCCTATCCCTCCTATCCCTCCTATCCCTCATATCCCTCCTACCGCCTATCCCTCCCTCCCACCAGGGCTGGAACAGAGTGTTACCTTCCTCTCTATCCTTCCAATCCTTCCTATCCCCCATCCCTCCTACCGCCTATCCCTCCCTCCCACCAGGGCTGGAACAGAGTGTTACCTTCCCCTCTATCCTTCCTATCCCTCCTATCGCCTATCCCTCCCTCCCTCCCACCAGGGCTGGAACAGAGTGTTACCTCCCCCTCTATCTTTCCTATCCCTTCTATCCCTCCTACCACCTATCCCTCCCTCCCTCCTACCAGGGCTGGAACAGAGTGTTACCTTCCCCTCTATCCCTCCTATCCCTCCTATCCCTCCTACCGCCTATCCCTCCCTCCCTCCCACCAGGGCTGGAACAGAGTGTTACCTTCCCCTCTATCCTTCCTATCCCTCCTATCCCTCCTACCGCCTATCCCTCCCTCCCTCCCACCAGGGCTGGAACAGAGTGTTACCTTCCCCTCTATCCTTCCTATCCCTCCTATCCCTCCTACCGCCTATCCCTCTCTCCATCCCACCAGGGCTGGAACAGAGTATTACCTTCCCCTCTATCCTTCCTATCCCCCATCCCTCCTACTGCCTATCCCTCCCTCCCTCCCTCCCAACAGGGCTGGAACAGAGTGTTACCTTTCCCTCTATCCTTCCTATCCTTCCTATCCCCCTATCCCTCCTACCGCCTATCCCTCCCTCCCACCAGGGCTGGAACAGAGTGTTACCTTCTCCTCTATCCTTCCTATCCCTCCTATCCCTCCTACCGCCTATCCCTCCCTCCCTCCCACCAGGACTGGAACGGAGTGTTATCTTCCCCTCTATCCTTCCTATCCCCCCATCCCTCCTACCGCCTATCCATCCATCCCTCCCACTAGGGCTGGAACAGAGTGTTACCTTCCTCTATATCCTTCCTATCCTTCCTATCCCTCCTATCCCTCCTATCCCTCCTATCCCTCCTACCAACTATCCCTCCCTCCCTCCCACCAGGGCTGGAACAGAGTGTTACCTTCCCCTCTATCCTTCCTATCCCTCCTCTCCCTCCTATCCCTCCTATCCCTCCTACCACCTATCCCTCCCTCCCTCCCACCAGGGCTGGAACAGAGTGTTACCTTCCCCTCTATCTTTCCTATCCCTCCTATCCCTCCTACCGCCTATCCCTCCCTTCCTCCCACCAGGGCTGGAATAGAGTGTTACCTTCTCCTCTATCCTTCCTATCCCTCCTATCCCTCCTACCACCTATCCCTCCCTTTCTCCCACCAGGGCTGTAACAGAGTGTTACCTTCCCCTCTATCCTTCCTATCCCTCCAACCGCCTATCCTTTCCTCCCTCGCACCAGGGCTGGAACAGAGTGTTACCTTCCCCTCTATCCTTCCTATCCCCATCCCTCCTACCGCATATTGCTCCCTCCCTCCCACCAGGGCTGGAACAGTGTTACCTTTCCCTCTATCCTTCCTATCCCTCCTATCCCTCCTACCGCCTATCCCTCCCTCCCTCCCACCAGGGCTGGAACAGAGTGTTACCTTCCCCTCTATCCTTCCTATCCTTCATATCCCCATCCCTTCTACCACCTATCCCTCCCTCCCTCCCACCAGGGCTCGAACAGAGTGTTACCTTCCCCTCTAACCTTCCTATCCCTCCTATCCCTCCTACCGCCTATCCCTCCCTCCCACGAGGGCTGGAACAGTGTTACCTTCCCCTCTATCCTTCCTATCCCTCCTATCCCTCCTATCCCTCCTATCACTCCTATCCCTCCTATCACTCCTAGCCCTCATATCCCTCCTATCCCTCCCATCCCTCCTATCCCTCCTATAGCCTATCCCTCCATCCCTCCCACCAGGGCTGGAACAGAGTGTTACCTTTGCATCTATCCTTCCTATCCCTCCTATCGCCTATCCCTCCCTCCCTCCCACCAGGGCTGGAACAGAGTGTTACCTTCCCCTCTATCCATCCTATCCCCCATCCCTCCTACTGCCTATCCCTCCCTCCCTCCCACCAGGGCTGGAACAGAGTGTTACCTTCCCCTCTATCCATCCTATCCCCCATCCCTCCTACCGCCTATCCCTCCCTCCCTCCCACCAGGGCTGGAACAGAGTGTTACCTTCCCCTCTATCCTTCCTATCCTTCCTATCCCCATCCCTTCTACCACCTATCCCTCCCTCCCTCCCACCAGGGCTCGAACAGAGTGTTACCTTCCCCTCTATCCTTTCTTTCCCTCCTATCCCTCCTACCGCCTATCCCTCCCTCCCTCCCACCAGGGCTGGAACAGAGTGTTACCTTCCCCTCTATCCTTTCTATCCCTCCGATCCCTCCTACCGCCTATCCCTCCCTCCCTCCCACCAGGGCTGCAACAGAGTGTTACCTTCCCCTCTATCCTTCCTATCGCTCCTATCCCTCCTATCCCTCATATCCCTCCTATCCCTTCCATCCCTCCTATCCCTCCTATCGCCTATCCCTCCCTCCCTCCCACCAGGGCTGCAACAGAGTGTTACCTTCCCCTCTATCCTTCCTATCGCTCCTATCCCTCATATCCCTCATATCCCTCCTATCCCTTCCATCCCTCCTATCCCTCCTACCGCCTATCCCTCCCTCCCTCCCACCAGGGCTGGAACAGAGCGTTACCTTCCCCTCTATCCTTCCTATCCCTCCTATCGCCTATCCCTCCCTCCCTCCTACCAGGGCTGGAACAGAGTGTTACCTCCCCCTCTATCTTTCCTATCCCTCCTATCCCTCCTACCACCTATCCCTCCCTCCCTCCTACCAGGGCTGGAACAGTGTGATACCTTCCCCTCTATCCTTTCTATCCCTCCTATCCCTCCTATCGCCTATCCCTCCCTCCCTCCCACCAGGGCTGGAACAGAGTGTTACCTTCCCCTCTATCCTTTCTATCCCTCCTATCCCTCCTATCCCTCCTACCGCCTATCCCTCCCTCCCTCCCTCCCACCAGGGCTGGAACAGAGTGTTACCTTCCCCTCTATCCTTCCTATCCCTCCTACCGCCTATCCCTCCCTCCCTCCCACCAGGGCTGGAACAGAGTGTTCCCTTCCCCTCTATCCTTCCTATCCCTCCTATCCCTCCTACCGCCTATCCCTCTCTCCATCCCACCAGGGCTGGAACCGAGTGTTACCTTCCCCTCTATCCTTCCTATCCCCCATCCCTCCTACTGCCTATCCCTCCCTCCCACCAGGGCTGGAACAGAGTGTTACCTTCCCCTCTATCCTTCCTATCCCTCCTACCGCCTATCCCTCTCTCCATCCCACCAGGGCTGGAACAGAGTGTTACCTTCCCCTCTATCCTTCCTATCCCCCATCCCTCCTACTGCCTATCCCTCCCTCCCTCCCACCAGGGCTGGAACAGAGTGTTACCTTTCCCTCTATCCTTCCTATCCCCCTATCCCTCCTACCGCCTATCCCTCCCTCCCACCAGGGCTGGAACAGAGTGTTAACTTCCTCTCTATCCTTCCTATCCCCCCATCCCTCCTACCGCCTATCCATCCCTCCCTCCCACCAGTGCTGGAACAGAGTGTTACCTTCCTCTATATCCTTCCTATCCTTCCTATCCCCCATCCCTCCTACCGCCTATCCCTCCCTCCCACCAGGGCTAGAACAGAGTGTTACCTTCCCCTCTATCCCTCCTATCCCTCCTATCCCCCCTATCCCTCCTACCAACTATCCCTCCCTCCCACCAGGGCTGGAACAGAGTGTTACCTTCCCCTCTATCCTTCCTATCCCTCCTATCCCTCCCACCAGGGCTGGAACAGAGTGTTACCTTCTCCTTCATCCTTCCTATCGCTCCTATCCCTCCTACCGCCTATCCCTCCCTCCCTCCCACCAGGGCTGGAACAGAGCGTTACCTTCCCCTCTATCCTTCCTATCCCTCCTATCCCTCCTACCGCCTATCCCTCCCTCACTCCCACCAGGGCTGGAACAGAGTGTTACCTTCCCCTCTATCCTTCCTATCCCTCCTATCCCTCCTACCGCCTATCCCTCTCTCCATCCCACCAGGGCTGGAACAGAGTGTTACCTTTCCCTCTATCCTTCCTATCCTTCCTATCCCCCTATCCCTCCTACCGCCTATCCCTCCCTCCCACCCGGGCTGGAACAGAGTGTTACCTTCCCCTCTATCCTTCCTATCCCCCCATTCCTCCTACTGCCTATCCATCCCTCCCTCCCACCAGTGCTGGAACAGAGTGTTACCTTCCTCTATATCCTTCCTATCCTTCCTATCCCCCATCCCTCCTACCGCCTATCCCTCCCTCCCACCAGGGCTAGAACAGAGTGTTACCTTCCCCTCTATCCCTCCTATCCCCCTGTAACGCCCTGAACGTCTCAGGATCGTTTAACAGACACGACAATGAGGACGCAACCACTTGTGAAGGGTTAGTTCTTTTAATGAAGGCAAATAAAATACAAAGAACAAACAAAAGTTATAGTCACTGGAATCCTCCAGGCTAAGTACGTTACCAGCCCACAGCACGGATGGTCCTAACCGTCCTCTGCATATACGCCGATCCCGGCGTATGCCAACAGAGGGCAGAAATGAAATGGCCGACAATGCCAATCGGTAGGCTGTGAGGGGCACGAAGAGTGTTGGGGAGAATCGAGGAGTCAGGGAAACACCCAGCCGGGGTCTCTACCTGAAGGGAGCAGCCGCTCAACCTCTTCCTCAGACTGCACCGGGACGCGGAGTCACCTCCTGGTGATGCGTCACCGATACCCCAATCACAAGCAAGAAGACTGAACCGAGAGCAGCCGCTCGATCGATCCTGTGGACTTCCGAGTCTGTAACGCGGCAAACACCTCCTGGTGTGCGTTACAGCTGGCAGTCCCTGTGTCTCTGGTCGGGCTGGGAGTTACGACTCCAACCAGCAAAAGCGCCACTGCGCTTGGACTCAGCCGAGTCAAAAAGCGAAGCTCAATGGTTGACCGGTAGAGCTTCCGGGTCCTTCACAGGTGACGATGGGGCAAGACACGGCCCAGGGAGTAACGACTCGACCTACCTCCGTTCTTGCCTTACTGGAGCACCACTCCGGAACACTGCTCTTCACGAAGCAGGTACGTCGGTGTAAACACAATATCCGACAGCCTTGTACCTCCCGGTTCCTCCCTTTATAGGGCGTGTTTTCCTTGAGTTATGTAACAGCTCTCCTGTTTACATAAGGCGTGTTTTCCTTGAGTTATGTAACAGCTCTCCTGTTTACATAAGGGCGTGTTTCCCTTGAGTTATGTAACAGCTCTCCTGTTTACATAAGGGCGTGTTTCCCTTGAGTTATGTAACAGCTCTCCTGTTTACATAACCTCTCAACCGCTAAGCATCCTGGGAGATGTAGTCCGTTTTCGCTGGTTACCGTTTTCCTCCCCTCGTATGACAGGAATTCTTGACAGTACATCCTCCCTCTCAGCGGCTCCCCACGGGTCCAGCGCTGGCAGGAAAACGCCGATGGAACAAGGAGACCAAGCGCGGAGCATAAACCCCTTCAGCCGGTTCCCATGAATGCTCCTCTGGGCCATAGCCTTTCCACGCAACCAGGTACCACAGCTTCCCCCTGCGCCATTTGGACGCCCGTATGCCCGACACTTCATACTCCACCTCCGACTCCACGCATACCGGCCTAGGTGTCCCAGACGGCTTGGAGGGTGCTGGTTTGAGCAATGATACATGAAAGACAGGGTGTATCCGCAATGACTGGGGCAAGCACACCTTCACGTTCACGGGACCCATACACTTGGTAATTCGATAGGGGCCCATGTACTTGGGATGGAACACACTGTTCTTTCGAAACCTCATGTTTCTTGTGGATATCCAGACGTAGTCTCCAGTGCGGTACAGTGGCCCGGGCCTTCTCTTCCTATCTGCCGCAGCCTTGTATCTTCTCTTGGCCTCTATTAGGACAGCCCTTGAGCGCATCAACGTGTCTTTTATGTGTGCCACCCTGTCCGCTGTGGCGGGAATCCTGTCCTCTCTGAACGGATGTAGAAATGGCAAGAACCTGGGATGTTGGCCATAGTTGCTATAGAACGGAGATGACTGTGTGGAGCTGTGAGTGGCGTTGTTATAGGCTATCTCTGCAACCCATAGCAAGTCGACCCATTCTTCCCTGCCCTGGTCCACAAAACATCGCAGATACCGTTTGAGCGTTTGGTTCAGGCGCTCGGTTTGGCCGTCCGTTTGAGGGTGGTAGCTGGTGGACAGGGCGGTCTTAACATGCAGCGCAGTGCACCAAGTCTTCCAGAATTGCGCAGTAAACTGCGACCCCCGGTCCGACACGATCACCCCAGGTAATCCATGCAGTCGTACCACATTCTTTAGGAGTAGTGACGCCAATTCCCCGGCCGTGGGGACTCTCTTGCAGGGGATGAAGTGCCCCATTTTCGTCAAGTAATCCACCACCACCAGTATTGCCGTCATCCCCTGGTCTACCGGTAGGCCCACCACGAAGTCCAGTGATATGCTATCCCATGGTCTATCCGGGGTCGGAAGTGGATGTAAGAGCCCTTGGGTTCGGCCATGGTCGGCCTTCATGGTAGCACACGTAGGACACTCCTGTCCCCACCTCCTGACATCCACTCTCATGGTTGGCCACCAGAAATGCCGTCCCATGCTAGCCACCGTTTTTTCAAAGCCCAAATGACCTGCGCATGGAGAGTCATGGCACCAGATGAATGCTTGTTTCCTTAGCCTAGGCGTGGGTATCAATAGGCACCTGCCCTTCAGGGGTATCCCGTCCTTCAGCTGCCATTCTCTGTGACTGAGGAGCCACCTCCGCCATGCGAATGACCTGATCCCTCTCTTTATTCCCCTCAGGAAAGTATCCGGTTGGATAACCCCCAATACCATCCTCGGGGAAATGATGGAACGCTCGGTTGCAGGCAATGGTTCCTTAACTGCAGATTGACGGGACAGGGCGTCCGCCTTCCGGTTTTCCGTCCCCGGCCGATATGTGATGCGGAAGTTGAACCCCGCAAAGAAGATCATCCACCGCAGCTGCCTGGGAGAAAGGTGTCTAGTGGCCGTCATGAACTGTAGGTTCCGATGGTCCGTGTACACCGATACCACATGTCTTGCCCCCATCAACCAATGCCTCCATTCGGTGAAGGCGTCCTTGATTGCGAGAAGCTCCTTCTCCGCAATATGGTAGTTGCGTTCGGCGTCGTTGAGTTTGCGGGACATGTACGCAACGGGATGAAGCACCCCTGTGTCGTGGTTGCGTTGGGACAAGATAGCCCCCAGCGCCACATCCGACACGTCCGCTTCCACCACGTAGGGGAGATCCGGATCGGGGTGAGCCAACACCGGCGCCTTACCAAAGGCGCTTTTCAGGGCCTCAAAGGCTTTGTTCGCTTCAGGGGACCAGACAAACTCCTTGGACTTCCTCAGTAGCTGTGTGATTGGGGCCACCACTCCTGAAAATCCATCTATAAACCGCCTGTAAAAGTTGGCGAAGCCAATGAAACTTTGGACGTCCTTCACGCTTTGGGGCACCGGCCATTCTTTCACCGCCTTGATCTTTCGTTCTGCCATCTCCTGTCCCTCTGGACTCAGCATCACTCCGAGGAATTCCACGGATGTGACGTGGAAGTCACACTTGCTGAGTTTACAAAACAGCATGTTTTCCCTCAGCTTTTGGAGCACAGCTTTGACGTGGTGTACGTGCTTCTCCACACTGGACGAATAGATGAGGATGTCGTCGATATATACGACCACGTAGATATCCAACTCCTCTCTGAATACCTCATTCAAAAAGTACTGAAAGGCTGCCGGGGCGTTGCACAGACCGAACGGCATGACGAGGTACTCAAAAAGGCCGAACCTGGTCTTAAAGGCGGTCTTCCACTCGTCTCCGTCCCTCATGCGCACCAGATGGTATGCCCCTTTCAAATCCAACTTGGTGTAGATACGAGCTTTCTTGACCTGTTCCAGAAGTACACTGATGAGAGGCAAGGGGTACCGATTTTTTATGGTTATCGCATTCAATGCCCTAAAGTCCACACAGGCTCTCAGCTCCCCATTAGCCTTCGGGATGAAGAAGAGTGGCGAGGCGGCCGGAGATTTGGACGGGCGGATGAATCCTAGCTTGAGGAGTTTATCCAGGTACCCCCGGAGATGCACGTTTTCAGGCTCCGTCAGGGCATACAGCCTGCCGCTGGGAACGCTGGCCCCTGGCACCAGGTCGATCTGGCAGTCAAACTGTCTATGTGGTGGTAGCACTTCTGCCTTCACCTCATCAAATACATCCTCAAAACTGTGATAAGCCTGGGGGAGAGCCACATCTTTTTCTGCCGCTGTAGCCACCGTCTGACTCCCGCTCTCATCTGCGTCAAGGGATTCCGTTCTTATTCCACAATGCAGGATGCAATACGGTGACGTCATTTCGATGCGATGTGTTGGCCAATCCACAAAGGGGTTGTGTTTCTGTAGCCACGGCAATCCCAATATGACGCCATATTGGGGCGCTCGGATGATGTTAAAATCGATTTGTTCCAAATGGTTCCTCCCATATCTCATCGGAAGGACCCCCGTGTGCTGTCCGATGGGCCCCGTCACCAATCGCCTTCCGTCTACCGCATAGACGTCTTCGGGTACTGCTTTGGGAAGAAGCACTAGCCCTAGCCTGCATGCCTCGTTGTGGTCCATAAACATGCCAGTGGCCCCTGAATCCACCATGGCCACAACGGGTATCCACTGGTCATGCACTCCCATGTGCACCGTGATAAACAGGTGTCGTTGTCCCTTAGTGACCGAGTTGGAAAGTGAAGGGATGGATGAGTGACTCCGAGATGCCCCTTCTCTGGTCTTGGAGTCCTCTAGTTTTCCGCCGGTATGTCCACTAGGCCTGGGCAAAAATTTCGTTCCGTTCGCGGAAATTGCGATAATTTGACATTTTTGCGTTCCGCGGAGAGCGCGAAAATGTCAAAAATTCCGGTTTCCGCAGCTTGGCGATAATTTGTTTCTTGCTCGCGCTGTAAAATGATACATTCTCGCGCGCGCGCGATCGCCTTACCTGAATCCCTGCGTTCGCCGACAAGTTTTCTTGATCCGGTCGCGTTCTCCATGAGATGTTGTATTGTTTTTAGCCATTTGCGCTGTCTCGCGACAGTTCGCGCCCGCAGTGACGTCATGCGTCGCGCGATCACGTCTTTCTTCTCGCGATCATGCACCGCGAGAACAACTCAAAACAAGATGGCCGCGCCCGCAAGCAACCACATGGGTAAGTTGGCGACCCGCAACCATGCAGAAAATCTCGCGAACATGCCGGAAAAAAACTTCCGCATCTTCGCGATATTTCTGCTTGTTTGCGATAATTTTAAACATTCTCGCGATAATTTGCGAAGGTTAATTCCGCAAATTCCGCCCACCCCTAATGTCCACCACGGCTGTTACCGACCGGTTGGCCCGATAACGTGACGTCTTCGGTTTGGCAGGGCATTCACGTACGTAGTGGCCTTTTTTGCCACAATATAGGCACAATCCTTGTTTACGGCGTGACTCTTTCTCCGTGGCTGTGAGGCTCGCTCGTATTGCGCTGATGTCCATGGGGTCTCCCTTGGATGCGGTGGAAGTTTCAGGACTTCCCACCGTCACATAGGATGGAAGGGATTTTCCTTTTCTCCCATGATCCCCCTTTCTTTCACTTAGCCTATGTTCCAGCCGTAATACCAGGTTGATAAGGCCCTCACATGTCTTGGGTTGAGGGTCAATATGAGCCACAGCGTCCTTGAGCTCATCGCACAGCCCTTGATGGAAGAGCGCCGTCTGTTTAGCAACAGGCCACTTGGTTTCCGCGACCAGCCTTCGGAACGCGTTGAGATACTGCACCAGGTCGTTGGATCCCTGTCTCAACTCAAGCATTTCACGGTCCGCCGTGTACGAGTCAGCCCTTCTGTCGAATACCTTCAGGAATTCCTCGCGAAAAGCACCCCAATCACATAAGAGGGGGTCGTCCCTGCTCACCAGAGGTACGGCCCATTGTGCCGCGTTTCCAGCCAAATAGGATATAAGGAAAGCCACACGAGCCTGACTCGTGGGGAACGCCTTTGGTTTGCACGATAAATGTAGCGCCACTTGTGTGAGGAATACCTGCACTGTGTTAGGATCCCCACTGTACCTCTCTGGTGTTGCCAAGGGGATGGCTACCGGCATTTCCACTACTACCGCAGGGGTCTGGTTCGTGAGGGAGGTGCTGGGCGTGAGCGGGTCCAATTGGATAGCATCCAGTCTGGCTTTTACATCGGCTGTTTCTTGCCTAGAGGCAGCCACTTCAACTTGCATGGCCGCTAAAGCAGCCAGCACATCATCAAGTGTTGCCATGTCTGTTATCGACCGGGAGACAGTTAGTGTTATTAAGGTCGGATATTTTGTAACGCCCTGAACGTCTCAGGATCGTTTAACAGACACGACAATGAGGACGCAACCACTTGTGAAGGGTTAGTTCTTTTAATGAAGGCAAATAAAATACAAAGAACAAACAAAAGTTATAGTCACTGGAATCCTCCAGGCTAAGTACGTTACCAGCCCACAGCACGGATGGTCCTAACCGTCCTCTGCATATACGCCGATCCCGGCGTATGCCAACAGAGGGCAGAAATGAAATTGCCGACAATGCCAATCGGTAGGCTGTGAGGGGCACGAAGAGTGTTGGGGAGAATCGAGGAGTCAGGGAAACACCCAGCCGGGGTCTCTACCTGAAGGGAGCAGCCGCTCAACCTCTTCCTCAGACTGCACCGGGACGCGGAGTCACCTCCTGGTGATGCGTCACCGATACCCCAATCACAAGCAAGAAGACTGAACCGAGAGCAGCCGCTCGATCGATCCTGTGGACTTCCGAGTCTGTAACGCGGCAAACACCTCCTGGTGTGCGTTACAGCTGGCAGTCCCTGTGTCTCTGGTCGGGCTGGGAGTTACGACTCCAACCAGCAAAAGCGCCACTGCGCTTGGACTCAGCCGAGTCAAAAAGCGAAGCTCAATGGTTGACCGGTAGAGCTTCCGGGTCCTTCACAGGTGACGATGGGGCAAGACACGGCCCAGGGAGTAACGACTCGACCTACCTCCGTTCTTGCCTTACTGGAGCACCACTCCGGAACACTGCTCTTCACGAAGCAGGTACGTCGGTGTAAACACAATATCCGACAGCCTTGTACCTCCCGGTTCCTCCCTTTATAGGGCGTGTTTTCCTTGAGTTATGTAACAGCTCTCCTGTTTACATAAGGGCGTGTTTTCCTTGAGTTATGTAACAGCTCTCCTGTTTACATAAGGGCGTGTTTCCCTTGAGTTATGTAACAGCTCTCCTGTTTACATAAGGGCGTGTTTCCCTTGAGTTATGTAACAGCTCTCCTGTTTACATAACCTCTCAACCGCTAAGCATCCTGGGAGATGTAGTCCGTTT